>NW_020897914.1:1148316-1169894 GCF_003984885.1 Neopelma chrysocephalum
CGGGCGCGCCCCTCGGCCCGCACCCACCGGTGATGGCGGTGAACTGCTGCACCAGCGCCCTCAGCGCCGCGGCGCCCGCCGAGCCCCCGGACGCCGCCATCTTGCGCCGCCGCCGCCGCAACACAACACACGCGCCGCCGGCCGGCGCGCGCTGCGCATGCGCGGGGCCCGCCCGCCCGCGCGCCCCTTCCCTCCCTGGCCCGCGCCGCCCCGGGAGGAAGGCGGGAGGGGCGGAGGGGGCGTGGCCGAGGTTGCCGTGGTGACGAGCACCGCCCCCCACGGCCGCGCGGGAGGCGGGAGTTGCCGTGGCAACGCCGCCCGCTCTCCCCCGGCGGCGCCTCAGCGGCTTTCCCGAGGGATCCTCCCCGGCATTCCCGGCCCGCCGCTTCCCACGGCCTGACGCGACGGGCACGTGCCGGAGCGGCCCCCTCAGCACGCGAGGCCGGGGGGGCCGACGCTGATTTACCCCGTCACAAAGGGTTTACCCCACGCAGGCCTCGAGGCCGCGTGTGGAGCGGGTCCAGGTGCTGCGAGGGGGGAGACACCGGGAATAGCCCCGAACACCGGTACGGGCTGGGGGGACCTGCTGGAGAGCAGCGCTGCGGTGAAGGGCCTGGGGGACCACAAGCTGTCCCTGAGCCAGCTGAATGTCCTGGGGGCCGAGAGGCCGATAGGATCCTGGGGGACGTCAGGAAGAGCATTGGCAGCAGGTCAGGGAGGGAATCCTGCCCCTCTGCCCAGCACTGTGAGGCACAGCTGGAATCCAGCTCTGGGCTCCTTATCACAGGATGGACATGGAGCCCCTGGAGCAGGTCCAGTGGTGGCTACAGAGATGCTGAAGGGACTGGAGCATCTCTGGGAGCAGGAAAGGCTGAGGGAGCTGGGGCTCTTCAGCTTCCAGGAGACACTGAGAGGGGCCCTCATCCATGTGTGTGGGTGTCCAGGGAGGGGCAGGGGTTGGACCAGGCTCTGCTTGGGGGGGGCCCAGCAGTAGGACAAGAGGTGTTACTGCAAATTGGCAACAAGAAACCCCTAAAACTCAAGCCCCTGGGTTTGTCCCCACCCACTGTGCCGGGTGTTTCTGATGCCGAGGCCGCCTGCAGAAGTGGCAGAAAAGGAGGGTTTTACTCGTTTCAGCAGTTTCCCTGCACAGCAGGAACGTGGCTGGCGTGCTGCCAGCAGGCTGGAGTGCTGCTGAGCACCCAGCCAGTAACACTTGTCAGCTACAGTGAGCACCACAGAAAGCTGAGGTTTCTTTAGAATGCTAGTAATTTAATATCTCTCTGCCATGAAAACAGGTACATGTGCTCCCTCTCTTATGCCCTCATTGCCTCCCACCCCCTCAAGCAAGCGACCAAGCCTGTAATGTATCGGCTTTTTTGGGCAGATACTTGTTTTGTTTTTCTTGGCAGTTGTGTGGAGCTGAACTTGGTTCACAAACAGGACACGTGAATCACCAGAGCTGAAGGCAGGTGAACTCACCCTTCTGAGGAGCAGTGAACCCTTACACCAGCCCAGACATCCCAAACACAGACTCCTGCTTCACAAACACCAGTAAAACAAAGCTCATTTCACCTGCTTCAGAGCTCCTGGATCACAGGGACAGACACAAGCTGTTGGTACAACCAAAATCCACTCAGCAGTGGCCAAATTCCACCCTCTCACAATAAAGATCTAAAAGGACAGGCTGAATTGTGTCTGGTGAGGATTACTGTGCCGTGTGTGTGCTGAGGAATGGGATCATTTGGGGGGGACCCGAGGGCTGGCAGTCCCCCACCTCAGATGGGGCTGCTGCTGTAGGTGACAGGTTTAGGTCATTTTGCAGTTAAGGATGGGGTTTATCTAACAATCAGTTTGTAGCCCCCTTGTTTTTTTCTTTCATTCTGCTTACAAAAATAACAAGTCATGTAAGAGCCCATTCTGACACTGAAAGACAAAATTCAGCGAGCTGGAAAAACACAAATATCCCCCAAATCCTTTAACACACCCTCCAGTATATACACACACCAAAACCCACTTGTGAGCTATTTAGACCTTTGAAGTGGCAAATTTTGTAATTTTTTTAGTGATTTCCAAAGGAGTCACAGCAGCAGGATTTGCTGTTGCTGGTGAGGAAGTCTGTGGGAGCACCTTCCTTACTAAACTTCTTACTGGGAGTAGTTCAGTGCATGTCACAAGTCTTATATGGAAGAGGCATAATCACACATTAAAAGGGAAAAGAAAGAATCCATGGAACAGCTGGTGGAGGAAAAGGGAATGAGGCTGGTGTGAAATGCAGCAATCCACATATTGGGATGTGGCTTCAAGCCACTTGCACAAAGCACAGTGCTGCCAGAAAGGGAAATTCTCCCTTCTCCCTCACCCTTCTCCACCCCTAATGTTTCTCCTACCCCTTTAACGTGTGGAATTAAATTGTGAGGAGTCCCCAAGTGCCCAAGCTGGTACTTGGGCATAAACTTAGGGTTTGGGCAGCAAATAAGCTCTTTCTCCTCATCTGCTTTGAAAATGGAGTTTATTTTTTACAGGCTTATCCTGACTGGAAAGGCCAAGGGTCCCAGCATGGAAACAGCCAGTGGCTCTGCCTTAAAGAACACTTGAATTAATGAAGGGATATATTTGTTCCTGTTGAACAGAAAAACAACCTCGACTCAGGTCAGGATTAAAGAGAACCAGATCCATCTTGAAGGAAGGCTTCCAGCACAATGGCTGAGGCAGCAGGAGGAAAAGAGAAGGATTTGCAGCAGGTCATCTTTTGTAACTGTCTCAAAAAACATCTCAGACCAGACCATTTATTTATGAGAAGCCCACCATTGATAGAGACATACAGGCAGAGGGAAACAAAAAACCCAACAAGTCAGAGTTTTGGCTCGGTGTGCCTCTCGTGCTTTCCATAAAATTTGGGCTTTCTTAAAAATTAAACCATCAGAAGATACTGATTTGAAGTATTTTGTTACAAATTTCCCAAAACAGAATTAAAGTCATCAGTGGGGTTCAAAAAAATGGACAAATCTCAAACAATTGCTGACTTTGGTGACTAACACCCTTCAGGACTTACAGATGGTGCTTGGCTCCATTTTAAACATGAACAGTGCAAAAATAGCTCCAAAGAAGCAAAGAAAAGCCAAAATATGGCTTCATAAAACAACAGATAAAACAATTGGCAAGAAAACTTCCTCTGTGGAGCAGGACCTGGTCATCTCTTCACCAGCCTCAACTTCCTACAGGCCTCAGCACCCCCAGCTCTAAATTACAATTTATTTTAAGTTCTTTTAGTTTTAAACCCAATGGGAACAGTATTTGGTAGTGCCTCTAATAATGGAGGGGAACAGTTACAGCCAGGCAGGGCAGTTATGTGAATCTTTAATTGCAGTTACATCATTACTGACAACTTCAGTTTTCAGTTGCTTTTCCCCTTTTGGTTTAACTTTCTCCATCATAACTGGCTTCTGGACTGGGTTTTTTTTTAATATTATGTGGTTTTAATCAGACTTAAACCAGTTTGAGTATGAAAATTAAACGGCACCAAATACAGGTAACACTATTATAGAACAATAAAGTTGCAGAACATTAGCAGTAAGAAATCAAAAGTATGGTATTCTTAACAATAAGGAAAATGGGATCTGCAGGAGGGACCTCTCTGAATAGAGGTGAATACAAGCCCAAAACCTTGGCATCCGTGAAAGATCCTTGGCTTTGGCAGTGGAAGAATGACCTGTTTCTTCCCTCTTTATCCAAGGGAGGGGCTGGCATATGAGAAGGAAAGAGTGGCTGTCTGGTTCCACTTGTGTAAACGGGCTGCAATTCCAGAAACAGCCAAAATTTCAGTGACATGCTTCAATTTACAGAGCAGTGGTTGTGCTGAGGGTTGAACCTTGCAGCTGGCAGCCAGCTGGGAATACAGACTCGTTCTTTCCTTGCTTCCTCCACGGAATGTGCATCCTTTCCATAAAAGACTCTGGATTCTCATTTTAAATTATCCTTGGTTTTGAACACTACGGGTATTCACATTCCAAACCATGTAAACCCAAGCGCTAGCAAATGAGAAATGCCGTGAGTCCTGCAAGAAGTGCTGCAAGTGCTAGAAAATAACATTCAGGAGAAGGGCAATTAAGAAATGTTCAAGTCTGGGGGTGTACACTGCTAAAACTCAGAACTCACAACACCGCTGCCTAAAGCCATTCCTCTCCAAACCAACAACTCGGAACTGCTTAAGGAAGCTTTGCCTAACGCGGGAGAACATCCCCACGGTTCCTATTCCCAGTCCACCACGTGTCCGTGGCTCTGCTGATCTACTCTGCAACAGGGCCTTTAAACATCTGCAGGATCGTCTTTTGCTTGTTCTTAGGCAGTGAGCAAATATCATTTTTGTCACTGGTATTGACCACACAATTCAAAACCTTTCCCTCCTTGATGCCGGGGGATTTCACCCGGACCTTGGCAGGGGACTGCCAGTTTTCATTGCAGGAACCTTTCCGAGTCTTGTAGTGATTGGTTTCAGCCTGTTTTTTTGATCCCTTGGAGTCTTTGGCCACCTTGCAACTTCCCTTTTTGGCAGCAGAGTCTTTCAGAGACTGAGGTGGTTTGGTGCGAAGCAGATACTCGTCTGGAGAACCCTTCTGCCGGTTGAGTGTCCTTTCCTCCTTGTCCAGCTCCTTTTGTAGCTGCAGAGCCAGGAGCCTGTCCTGCTCCTCCTGCCTACGCCTTTCATAGAACTCCTGCTCAAAGGCTCTTTGTGTTTGCAAGTTGAAATCATTAATCTGCACCCCTTCGTCTTCCACGCTTTCTGAACAGGTTCTTCTCCTCTTGTCAAGCACCCCTGAGTCAGTCATGGCATCAGCTGGGGCCTCCAGCAGCTTCCTTTTGGGAGTTTCCTTAGTGTTCTCCAGCCCCTCTGGTTCATTTTCATCCGAGTGTGCAGCCACCTTCCCCAGATCACATCCTGCACTCTGCCTGTCAGACATCACGGAATTCATCCCTGACTGAACAGAGGTACAAGTTTGAGGAGAGTTTTCAAAGTTTATGCTTTCTACACGTGTTAAACTGCCACTGTTTGTCTCAATTTCATCATCTTTTCCTTTGGATCTACAAAGAGCTGTTCCAGACCCCTCCCCTTCTGTGGCTCCATGAAGTGCACCTGGAACTCCATCTCCTAAACAATTTGGTCCTGGTGTTTTTTCCTGGTTGACAGTAGTGGTTTCACCTGAAGCTGAGGCACTGAAATAGTTCATGCATGATTCCAAAAACGAATCCTTAGCATCAGAATCTTTATTTACACTGGTCAGCTGTGGAGACAGGGTCGGCATTTTTTCTTGCTCATCCTGCAATGCAGAACAGCTGCCTTCATTGCTCTTGGTCTCCTGAAGAACAGGGAGAGACCACCAAGAAAGTAAATTTATTAAAAGCCCAAGGGTGTGAATAAATGCCAATCTCACTTCTCACAGCTGCGCTGCCCCAAACTGCTCTGGGAGAGCAACTTGGATACTTCTCTTTTTAAAAATTACCTAATTGTTTAATAATCATGAAAATATTTAAAACAACTCCAGAAGCCCAGCTAAAAGGACTGAAACCACAACTGCAGCACTTTCCTCTTATCAGTGACTCAAACCAACCCTTCAGGCCTGCTCACGTTCTTTTGAGGCCTCCCAGGAATGATCAGACAGACAGACAGACAGGGAAAGATGTAAATCAGGGTGCGCCCCCCTCCAGTAAGCTCCAGAACTGGGAATTATGGATATTGAGGGTAGCCTAAAAAGGCTGAGATAACCTGCCCAGCACTGATGGGCAAGGGGAATAGAGGATGGAATGCTACAGGCAAAGGGAAAATATCCCGTAACTACCAACACTGAGATTCATAACAAAATGATTCCAGTTACCACTGAGCCAGAGCTGCTCCTGCTTCTTCCTGTGGTGCTACAGAACGATGCTGGTCCCAACGTACCATGATGCTTCGGAGACAGGTACCTTAAAGGAAAGAAAAAAAGTACACCCTTTTACACAATTTTTCCTTGAATTGTCAGCCCTTTGCATTAATCAAGATCTTCAGGTTCATTCTGACAAACCAAAACAACAAAAAGGGCGTTTCCCTTCTTCTCATATGAGGAGATATTGTAACCTTCAACACTTCACACATTTGTCCTCGAGTATCCAGGGAAGTTGCCCTGCAGGATTCCAAGGAAGCAAATGGAGCAGAGGGACACTATACGAAGAAACAGATCAATAATTCAATTCAAGAAACACTTGAATCACTTACTTCTGAATGTCTCCAGTGTTGCTTGGTTTGTTCTTTGCCTTGCACAAGTGTGCCGGGGATGTTTGAGGCGAGAGGCTGTGTGCTGGTGACAGGCTGCTGAGCACGTGTCCCTCAGAATCCTCATTCTTCCATGGCAAGTAAAAACAGTGTTATATAAAACAAAACACAACACAGACCAGAGAAACCCCCAGAGAACTACTTTGGTTTTGCTGCACAATTAGTTATTTTTGCCCAAAGAATTCTAGAACTGTAAGTAACAGATAGTTATGGAATAAGAAATGCTACACGTTCCATAACCTTTCCTGGATCTAGTATTGAGGGACAGGAGGATTTGCTCAAATAAGTACACAGCTTTCCTCACTGGGTAGAAAAACTCCAACTGACCAAAACAAATTAATAAAACAAAAAAACCCCCAAAAGATAAGGTAAATTTTTGCTGTGTGTTCCTTTTTTCCAGTACAGGTTACAGACATTATTTTCTTCCCAAAGAAGAATTTTTAAAATCATGGGGAAAAGGAAGTTTTCAGGAGAAAAACAATGTTTTAAAATGTTTCACAATGAAAACATGCAGCACACGTGCTGGATGCTGGATTTCAAGTGTGTATTACACAGGCAGAAATGTTTGGGGTATTTGACCCTCCCGCTGTTTTTTCAAAAATTAATGGTCAACCAAGGCTCTGAAGTACTGGGGGCTGACAACAGCTTCCAACTACAACTAAAATAAACGCAAATTATTCCAAATTTTAGCTTTATCTCTGAGAAGTTGCTGGCACTGTATCACTGTTTTCTGCTGTTCCCCCTTGACCCCAACTCACCAGACTGTTACTGAGCTGCCAGGCCAGCTCTTCATCTTGTTTCAGCTGTTTCTCCATCTCCCTCCGCCTCTGTTCTGCCAACCTGTTCTCCTCCTCCTCCTCTGCCAGCAGCCGCTGGATGAATTCCTCGCTCGCCTTGTTCTCCTCCTGTTCGTGCGCTCGCCTCTCGGCCTCCACCTACGACAGACAAAACCCACCTGGTTACAGCTGCAGGACCACACTTGGCACCAGAACCTCTGAGCTGACGCTCTTTAAATGCGAACCACCCGCTGTTCACAAAAACTAGAACCAGCATTTAACTGCAAAGGTGTAAATCATCCTGATACCGTGTGCAGAGCCTTGGGTTTGACCACAGCCTTCTGGTTTCTGCCAGATTACACCATTAGTCTTGCTCACCTGCAAGGTTAAACTCCATTCCTCACCTTTTCACACAAAAACTAAGACCTCCAATACATGGATCTACAGAGAAACTGGGATTAAGATTCTTTCTAAGGCTGGATGGCAGCTATCCCACAGCGTTTGCTCAACTTGCTTATGTCATTATATCATCCCATACCCCAGTGACAGCACATCTCTCTTCTAGAAGACTCCTGCTCTCCTGAAATGCACAAAACCCAAAGGAGCAGGCCAAGAATTTTGCATCTGCCTTCCTTACGGCAGATACCCACTGAGAGATCAGTTACCAACAACTCCACGAGGGCAGCAAAGTACTTCAAGACTGAATAAATCTTTCTTTACCGCGTAAGGGAATTTGGAAATTACCTCCAGTCCTCTGCTTCACACACTCCCCCTGCTCCTGTAACCACCAGCAAGGGGCTGTCAGGGAAAGGAGCATTCTTGCATATTTTCCAACTATAAATCTTAATACTAGTGTGTCCGAATTGGAAGAGGGATCCTTAAATAGGCAAAACTGAAACTACTTAAAAATATTTTCTTCTCGTTTTCAAATGACTGGAGGTAACAGAATAAGAAGAAAGAAAACGCTGTGTTCATCCAATTGTGGTCTGCAAGGCAAGCATAAAACCAAAGCCCAAACAGTTCCAAATTTTTACATTTGCTACTTTTAAGTGCATTGACTGAGAGGTGAGGTGGGAGGTACAGATCAAGAAAACTTGAGAAATGTCACCTTGTGACAAACATAAGGAAATCTCTCTTCTTCCATAAATTTAATCCATCCTTCAGGAGTGACCAGTATGTTCTTGCAGTTGCAATGAGCTTTTAAGTATCTTTATCACTAAATACCATAACAGCTGTTTGTGGGAACAATTCATATAACTGGGAGCAATTCAAGTTACCGGATCCAAAGTATTTTTACTTTTAAATGTATTTTTAGACTTACCTTGCTAATCTCTGCTTCATACTCCTGCCTCAGCTCCCCAGGCTTGCTTAGCCGGTGCTGTGGTTTGGGGACACAGACTAATAGACAGGAAAAAACCAAAGTAAGGAACAAAGCAAGATCATGACAGTCAGCAACTATTTTAACAACAGATGACTTCCACACCCTGTCACAGGAATGATTTGACTGAAATCAAGTGCTGTGATAAAAAAAAAATAAAAGCACTTTGTGTTACAAAGTAACACAGTAGAAAAGCGCAGTGTCACAGAGTGGCAGGAACAGGCTGTGATTTCCAAGCACTGTATATAAAGTAAATCTGACGGAATAGGTTGCCCAGAGGAGCTGCGGCTGCCCCATCCCTGGAAGTGTTCAAGGCCAGGTTGGATGGGGCTTGGAGCAATGTGGGATAGTGGAAGGTGTTCCTGCTCATGGCAGGGGGTGGAATGAGATGAGCTTTAAGGTCCCTCCCAACCCAAACCACTCCATGATTCATTCTGTGTTGGTACACTGACCGTAACATGTGTTTTTCACTCGTTGTGATTAAAAAGACCTCATAACACTGCACGTGGAACAAGGTGCCATAGAGCCAACCTACCAACAAGTCTCCCCCAAGGGAGCTTGCAATGTAATAAACCCCAAAAGGCTTCTTCAAAAAGTCAATCAGATTTCACTTCCTTCTCTCTGACACTACAATTTCAGGCTCAAACACTCTTGCATTGACCAAACTCCTGGAATCTCTAACCAAACTAATAGACTTAAAAAACTTCTAACCACTTCACTTACTTGACAGTGATAAAGAAACACACCCGCACACCCAAACACTGCTTGCAGAGACTACAGCTGAAAATGAGCAATAAAACCTGGTGCTTTTGCAAGGCCAGGCAGCTACACACTAGAACTTTGTGCCAAAGGCATGAACAAATACCCACTGCCATGACCTGACAATATCATTTTTACTCTCTGTGCTACAAATGAAAGAGGCACTGCCCAACTCTTCCCTGCCCCTTTCACAGGAGAGCTCTGCCTCTGCCTTGCCCAGCAGTAACACACCTGCCTGCCCACAGCTCTTCATTTCCCAACATCCAAAGTCCACCCAGAGTAATTACTGTGGCAAAGCAAAGACATGCCAGGACAAGTGACATTTCACTTACTTTCCTCGTCCAAATCCTGTCCGTTAATCCTCCTCTCGCACTCCTCAGGGTAATTCTTCTGAATCTTCTCCCAGAGCTCCCAGTTGACAAGAGTATTTCTGCGGGCGTTGTACCGTGCCCAAGAAGAGACTCGACGCCGACAAAAAGGGCAAGAAAGACTGGCCTTTTCCACCGTCAGCTGGAAGCAGGAATTACAGAGGGTATGGCTGCACGGCAGCGTGACGGGCTCCACGAAGATCTCCATGCAAATTTGGCAGAGGCAGTCAGACAAGGAAAGCGGGGCCTTGGATTTCGTTGACATACTGACTCGAGGTAGAGGAACAAGACTAGGACAACATCAGGACCTGAAAGCAAAGTCAAACGCTTATGTTCCTTATGGGAAGTAAAATAAAACAGAAAATGTTTTGCAACAACTTTAAGAAAACGTTAGTGGATTTAGAAGCCTGTTTAGTGGTTGCTTTTGCTCAGGATTCTAGACAGATTCTAAACGAAGATTCAAATCTTTCCAAAATTCATGGAAAAATTGTACCAGGCTTTCCTACTGCAGTGTCCTGTGAGCTGTAACAGGTGCTTTGGGGATGGCAAGTCAGTGGTAAGGCGAGAGGGGGAAAGAAGGTGAGAGTTCTTCCAGCCACTTCTATTATTCCACTCCTCTCCCAGCACTCTCTGTCTGTGACAAGCTATGCTGGATATGTTATCCCAGTTACCTTAACCTTCCATTTGCTCAATTTTTCAGTACATCCACGTCCTTCAAAAGCTGCTTTTGGCACAGACTTGCTTCCAGCACATTCTGAAGGTGAAATACATCATCAGGGCAAAGCAGCTTCTTTCTCGTTCATTTGCTTGCATAAGCTGAGACCAAAAAGCAAAAATACTTTTTTCCTATGATAAATGACGAATTAAGACTTCAGCACCTTCTTGTATGACTTGAAACAGTGGGTATCATCTGGCTCCTCACAGGATTTTTCCACTTGGCCTCTGTGGGAGAGAAAATAAGACACATGCAGCAGAAAGAGTAAAAACACCGATTTATAAGTTACAAGCTTCTTAAACAAGCAGCCACAGGAGGTCCTTGAGAGAAAAGCTGCGATTCCCCACACAGAACTCGCCATGGCCACAAACACTCTTTAAGGCGGGTTTTACTACTTCCGCTGTTTTTTATTGATTAGAAAAATAACCCCCGGGGGCGCGGGTGCTCAGAGATAAGGGCTCTGTCCCCCGCGCCCCGGCCCCGCTCAGCCCCGGCCCCTCAGGGCTCCCGCCGAGCGCTCGGCACCCACCGCTGCGGCTCCGGGACAGGCCCCGCAATGGCGCCCGCGCCCCGCCCCTCACGGAGCCCTTCCCGCCGTCCTGCTGAGGGAGCCGGCTCCTCCTCCGCCGCCTTCTTCCCCTCCTCCGCCGCCGAGCCTGCTGGGAGGTAGAGCCCGCGGGTCCTGCTTGGGGAGGTGGGATTCCCTGTGGCGATATGACAAGTGAGGGTTAAGGGCTCCCCGCTTCCAGAGGGCGGGATGAGGCAGGACATTGGGAAGCGATCCCTCCCCGCTGCCCGGAGAAGCCGTGGTTGCCCTCGGGGGCTGGGGCCGTCCCTGGGCGCGCTCACCTGCCCTCGGTAGCCCAGGGCACATCCCGGCGCAGGTCCCGCTCCAGCACCTCGGCCTGCAGGTCGAAGCGCAGCTGGAGGCCCTGCAGGCTGCGGTCCAGAGCCGCGAACCGAGCCTCCAGGGAGTGCAGCCTGCCTTCCACCCTGAGGGGGGAACACGAGGGTGAGGGAGTTTCGGAAGCATTTGGGGCTTTCTGCCGCGGCATTGCGCTGTGGACAGCTCCAGACCCCGGGCTGTGAGAACGTACGCCACTAAAAACCAAGGTGTTTGTTTTTTTTTCTTCACACCCCTTCTTGGCCCTTTCCTGTTGTGGAGGTCTTACAACCTCTAAAAACAGCTGCAAAATCAGTGTGGACCTGTATCTGCAGGTCTCAACCATTTTCATTATTAGTGGCACAGGTTTTTTTTTCTCACGTTTTGAGGTGATTTATGTTTTTATTTGTAGTATCGTGATGTTTGGAATCATTTTTATTTGATACCTTCTCATTTCTCCTCAGAGTAAGAATGATGCAAATAATAAAAAACCCACCCGCAGTGTTTCATTCTCCCATCAGCTCGTCCTGTTCGCGTTCTCTCTTTTATAGGACTGTTCTTCCACGGAACAGCTCTGTGATAAAAACTGCTTCATAGCTGCTATTTATTAACTGCTTTTCATTACTTTGTATCTGTTGTATTTTTCCTTACTTAAAATCGTAAATTATAAGACCAAAGAAGAGGGTTTGAGTTTTGAGCTATTCTACTCCACTTTTGCTGAAGAAAACTGCCCAGTTTAAGAGAATTTGCTGCGTTTAGGGAGAAACTACAAGGCAATGCAAGTATTTATGCTTTGAGCCCATTTCTCTGCTGGAGAGACATGCTGTGCTGGGCTTCTGTCCCCCCAGGTGGTTTTTGGAAAGATAGTTTTCTCCACGTCTTCCTCTGTTATCTGATTGGCACAAGGCATGTTCTTGAGAGTCCTGAGGATCTGAAAGCTATCAAGATATAAATCCTTCAAAGTTCCTTCCTAAATACTGAACAACTGTCTCACTACTATGTAGGCAATGTGTGGTTTACTAGTAGAGCATCAGCTACTTCTTAGAGAATTTTTTGTGATTTTTCTTTCTATTTTACTGGCAGAACTTCAGACTAATATTAGCTAAACAGGAACTGCACCATTGCTAATTTTTTTACAGAGAAGACCCTGCGTTTTTTCCTTTAGCTTCTCTTTCTCCACCCCCAGTTTGCCCTACTGCTTCTGTTACTGTTATTGTATTGTTCTGATGTTCAGGGAATGGAGTTCTGAATTGTGACCTACTTGTGTTAAACACTGTATGCAGGTCTTTTGCCTTGTTTGTTGTGGCACTATTATGCGTATCTTTGGCTTTTTTTGTACAAAAATACACAGCAGCTTTCAGGTGGTGACGTTAAAAAATAAAAAACCCAAACAAAACAAAGCCCTCCAAACAAGCAGAAATTAATTTTATACTCTATGAACAGCAGATTAGATAATTTACCCGTAGTTTTCCATTCTTTCACAAGTACTCCAAGGTATTTTAAAGCCAGTTGTTATAAGAGAAGGACCAAGAATGCCATTTTTTCCCTAACAGTAGTTCCCCATTTCCCTGCCTGCCTCTTCTCCTGCCACTCCTTCTCCAAGGCCTACTTTGGGTTCTGTCTGCAGTTGACCTGAGTGACTAAAAAATAAAAAGGCATCAACCGTGGCACATTTTACTAAGTACCCCAGACCTTAATTCATTGTCTGGCCACTTGAGCAGATCTTCGTCTAAGGATTTTCTGTTGTTTCCTGAGGCTACGAGACTTCCTCTGCAGCCCGGAGAAAGCTCATCTTCCTGCGGCAGGACTCCTCTTGCCTCAGCAAGAATCTGGGGACTAAACCAGAACTTCAGTCGGAAAATTGAGTTTGTGTGATGTACAAATGCAGAGTTGAGAAGAATTGGAAGGGTTGATGTGTCATAACGGGATCGAGTCCCTCAGCACAGAGAGAGCAAGTGGATAAACTGAGGTGTGAATGAGTTTTAGACAGGGAGGTGTCAGAAAATTAGTGTCCTGGGGGAGATACTCCCGGTGAATTGCTCCCTGTTTTGCACTTTTTATCATGGTAAATAAGCTTCCTCGAGGCCCACTCTCGGCCTTTCTCCTCTACAAATAAAGTTATCGAAGATCTCATCGCTCATGCTGTCAGTGCAGTAGTTTGTTTCTCAGCAGCCTTTTAGTCCAATGCTTTAGCAGTTGACCATTTTTGTCTCTCCAGCACGTTTTTGGGGGGTATATTGCCCGTCTGTAAATTAATCTTATGTATCTTTAACCACTTGCAACAAACATTTCAGCATTTGCTAATTTGGCGTCTAAAAACATCAGTTACACCACGGTAGAGCCCATCTCCTACAGCTTTTAGTGAATTCTGATACACTCAGTGCTGCTGCCTCCTGATCCAAGTTTAGAACAAAACGAGGAAGGACAGATTAAACCTCCTGCTTTCATTTCAATCATGACCTCTGAACACTTTTCCTTTAGTGTGAGTGAAGTTACCACTGAGTCAGTGACCTCTGACTCTGGCTAGTGTACACACAAACCACATCCCCATTCTTTACCAGAAAGCTATTTAAAATTCCCCTCTCTCCTTAGCACACAGAACATACTTGGAAGCTCTGCAGTAAAAGCACCAGCATTCCCACTTCTCTGAAAGTGTGGTTGTATGGGTAACCTTATTTCTGCTATTCAGGCATTTACAGAAAATGACATTTTAGAGCTGTCACGTGGGTTTTATTTTCCAGGCCAGTGCAGCCTCCAAGCTCTCCCTGTTCACTTACTCACTTAGACACTTCTTCAATAAGTTTACCATGGATCTAATTTTCACTTTTTTCTTTCAGGAGTAGTTCCAGTGTTTCTCCCTTGGGTCAGGTCTCTGGTATCTATTTTTGTGGTCACCACTGTTTGGAGTCATAAAAGCTGAGGGAGGGAACCCTGTTAGTATCTCGAGGAGAGGAGCAGTTTCTTTCCAAGTCTGTCAGCTGTCAGTCTGTCAACACCTAATCGTTCATTTCCTAAACAGAAGTACTGCATCCCATTGGCTGTGATACTCTTGATAGTGATCGTTTTTACTGCAGGTAAACCACATTGTGTGTGTGACAGCTGAGTTGGCTTAAAAATGTCTTGATACTGTAAAGGCAACACATCATGGAATCACAGAATGGTTTGGGTTGGAAGGGGCATTAAAGATCATTCCCTTCCACCCCCTGACATGGGCAGGGACACCTTCCACTATCCCAGGTTGCTCCAAGCCCTGTCCAGCCTGGCCTTGAACACTTCCAGGGATGGGGCAGCCACAGCTTCTCTGGGCAACCTGTGCCAGGGCCTCCCCACCCTCACAGTAATATGAAAACCCAGAGGTGAAAATCCACTGGGAGGGAACATTACCCTGCCTGTCTCTAACTGCTGAGAATTCCAGACCCCTTTTTGACTCTTTTCTCCTGAAGATCTGTGTTCGTGGTCTATATCTGATCTGAGCCACTGTCCCCCGGCAGCTGAGCCGAGCACACGGAGCGGTGCCAGCAGGGGCAGCTGGGGCTGGATTGTTTTACAGGAAGCCAGTGAACCTGTTGGTCACGTTCCTCTGCCGAGGGCAGGCTTTGGAAATGGAGGGTGAATCAGCGTCACCTATGTCCTGATCCCGCAGCAACACTGATTTGCTTTCTTTAAACGTACAAGAAAGGTCCATTCTTGTTTGTTTTTTTTTTGCTAATGATAACCATTTACTCCCGATCTTTGAATCCTCCCGACTCTGAGGCATTTTCCGAAATTTGGTAATTCATCCCAAATCTCCCATTAACAACAGCAAACCTGAACTTCCTGTGGGTTATAAATCACCTGGCAACACCTCATCCAGCTGCAGGCCTTGGCTGGTGGAGCCACTGCCCAAATCCTGCAGCAAACAGCCAGGATGGCAGCCACGGAACTGACCAACACCGTGGAGCTGGTGGCTCCATCCCTCTTCCCTCCCCAGTGACTGAAGGAGAAGTCAGACTGCTCATGAACCCTCCCTCCCCATATACACACGATGTGTCTGTACACCCCGTTCCCCACGGATGTTTCCAGGGAAGCACAGGTTTGCCATGCTCACGGGTTGCCTGGTCTCCTGCCCCAGCCCTCCCGGTCCCTTCCAGTGCTGCTCAGACCTGTTCAGCGTCTCGTTCAGGGAGCGGAGGGAGATGCTGCCTTTAGCCATCTTCCTGGAGAACACCAAGAGGAGAAATAAAAGCTGGAGTGGGCTTGCTCCTCTCTCCTGAAGCCGGCAGCAACAGCAGGGACAGGGGATCCGGGTCCTGCAGGAGGTTGTTTGCTCCAAGGCTTTTTATAGCCCGTATATCCAAATATAGGTCATGGATGCACCAGCACACGGTCATGGATATATCACACACTGAACCACGCACCTGAACCCCTTCCTCTGCCCCACTGCCCCCATGTCTGCACACATAAACTAATTCAGAGGTGACACACAAGGAGGAAATTACACTGTTCTGTTTTTTATTTTGTGCTGTGTTTTGGCTTCATTTTGCTGTGGTGCCCACCAGCTCATGTCCTGGGCCAAAGTCTCCTGCTGGGGAAGGCTGCACAAGCAGATTGCCTTTGGTTTATTTAATTAAAAACGATATGATGGTAAAATCAGATTTGGATGAGAATGACTTGTGTTTGTTTGCAGGGAGCTGCTTTGAGCTAAACCAAGACAGTTGGAATCTCTTCTATAAAGGATGGAGAGCCAGCACTGCCAGCTAATAATTATCAGGAGCTGGGTATGCAAGAAAAAGACATGGAAATTTTTCCATAATAATAATATGGGGGTGGTAACAGCCCAGCTGGTGAAAAAGGCAGCACAAACTCCCCATCAATCCAGCAGGTCCTCAGCCAGCACCAGGAATTCAGTTCTGTGACAGGTAAAGGACAGGTTGGGGAGAAAAACCCTCTTTTTTAAATTATTTGCACATTCCACGGGAAATCCAGCATGAACTGAACATGTCAAGAGCTGCAGCATTCCCACGTAGTTCTTCCTACCTTCAATTTGCAAATGAAGAGATGCTTCTAGCAAGCCAAGTTCTGCTCATTGTGTTTCCAAAGCTTTGGGAAGATGAAGTATTTAGGTAAGGAGAAGCCATGCCTTTAGCCCTTCATATGCCCCCTGTGACAGGGGTACAATACACTTTTTGACACAATTTTGTGTGAGTTTGGCAATATTAGAGTGAGTCTAAGCACAAGGGAACAGTGAGAGAGAAGGCATTTATTTAAGTGTAATAGTTCTTTTTCCCTGGGATAAACAACTGACAGCTGAGCCATCAAACAGGTGTTAACAGTTCCCCTGCTCCCTCCTTTACTGCAGCATGAGCAAAACCAATTGGCAACAACAGGGAAACTCATTTTATTACTCATTAATTGATGCTTCTCTAGTCTTACATGCAGATGCTGACAGAATGATGGAAAATAGATTCCACTACAGCTGGTTTAAGCCAACTGGGCTACAGCTTCATGGAGAGAGTCACACAGAGCACTGCAACAGTGCAAACCCTGCAGAGCACAGCCAGCGACAGCCCTGACACTGCTCAGCACTCTCACTCAGCATTGGGGTGTCCCCTCAGTGCTGATTTCCTCTTCCAGCCTTAATTACATCAGCTTAGTCACTGACTGATACCCCCTAAATGTAAAGACCCGTTTCACTTAATTCAAGCAGCAAACTGCCAACCCTGCAGGAGATGGCAGCTGTGAACACAAGAGCCACAGAGAACCAGCGCGAGGCCAGGGACACCACGAGTGCACAGCAAATCCCTTCCCCTTCCAAGGGGCATGGGGGTTCACTGGCCAGGTCACTGTCAGTGGATGTAACTGGCTCCGAGAAGTGGTTCTGCCTCCCCAATGTCTGTAAACACCTGGGTATTTACAGTTCTGGCAAGGGATACACCGACACAGAGCTGCTCTGGTCAGCGACCAACACCCTCCTGGAGCCTTTGATCTCTGCGCACGAGAGCCAGTTCACCTTCTCTCCGTGCTCGATGGTGAGCTTTGGCACAACTCCAGCCTGTTCACTTGAGGACACTTTGTTGAGCTTCCCATTTTTCCTGCTAGAAGCAGGTGCTTGGGCCTTCCTCCTCTGCAGAGATTTTGCTGGACTTTTCTGCTGCTTCCCAACCTCGCTGCCGACATCCCAGAGCAGGACTTTCCCGTCGTTTCCTCCAGACAACAACCAGTACGCCTCTGGCATGAAGAGAACCTGGGAGACTCCCAAGCTGTGACCCTGGAACTCCAGTTCACGTTCAAACTTGACACCAGTGACTCGGAATATTCTGACTTTACCGTCCTGAGCTCCGCAGCCAAAGACGTTTCCGCAGGAGGCGACGGACAGGGAATGTGCGAGCGGCGGGTTGAAGAACTGCCCGGCTGACTGTGGGCTGTCGTCCTCCGTGCCACACTCCTGCAGGTTTGTGGTCCACAAGGGGCGAGCTTTCTGCAGGTTCCACAGCATGACCTGGAAAAAACCGGGACGAATCAATGATTTGTCCATTTCACATAAAATCAGATCTTTAACAGTAAAAATAAACCACCACACTTCTTGTTCTAGCAGAGCAAAGGCTGTGCATGAGTGCAAGAGTTGTAGGGTGTGCGGTGAGGAGTGGCTGAAGATGCTCTGATAAATATGGCAAATCTTTCCAGCCTGGTCTCCAAACCCCCACCGCCATACTCTGCAGTCAATGACTCAGACCTTTAGACCACGAAGGGGATGCAAACGCTGCTCTAAAAGCCTCTGCATTCATCTCAGCAGTAGTAATCCTGATGTACTGCACATCAATTATTGAGAAGGAGGGACACGGAAACGCTCGCAGTGAATAGAGATCAGTATCATTCTGGATTTTTGTCTCTGCTACGCACTTGCCCTAAAACAATCATCTCCGTGAATGTGTCTGAAAAATGGGACAGCCAAAGGCAAACAGCAGTTTAGGCTCTCATTTTTAAACAGGCGTATTTGTATTTCTTTTTATATCCAGTGAGTAGATCTGGTTTGTGCTATCGAGTAGGGTGTGCTTTTCCTGAAGAGATGGGGGGAGGTTGTGCTTTTAGTCTTGCTTTTCAAATGCCACCCCACCCCCAAGGCCCCTCTGAAGTGATAACTGTGCCTTCACACGAATCCTGGGTCTCTCATACAGCAGTTCAAGCACTACAGATTTATACTGAGCCAAATAAAAATAATTCTCTCAAGACTTTCATAGGATATGAATTGTCAATAAGCATTTTCAAGGCTAACAGAGCCAGAGGCACAACTCAGTCTAATGCAGCACTGGTGTGCTGTTTGCTTCATAAAGCTAAGCTTTAATTTGTTGTTGATAAAAATATTCCTTCAGTAGTCAATCACCAGTAGTAACCACCAGCAGTAATCACCAGAAGTCTTTAAATTTGGGCCACAAAGGAGCTGTCACCCTGGCTCTGCATTTCTGGAATCCAAGTCACACTAAAACATCTGAAATACATCATTTCCTGTCACCTTCCTGTTTCAGTGACTGCTCTTGTTGCTGCATTAAAACTACTTTGCTATGGACGAAAGGGAAAACTTTCCGCAACAACTGTGATTTGTAAATCAGGGAGGCTGGGTGATGCTTACAGAAAATACTCCTTTTTCCATCGCGGACAGCACTGCAACAGCCTGATAAATCCATCAACTGCTGACAGGTTTCCTGCAGACTAAGTATTTTCTGTCCTCGTGGCATTTTCCCTGCTTCCTTGGAGCTCCTGAAAGAACTCCAGCAACCTAAATTTCAGTTCTTACCAGCCACGGCTTCCCCAAGGGTTTGACGTGTGAATCCAGAACATGTTTTGATGCTCGTAGAGCTCTTAACTTGTCCAAAGACATGCTGCAGCACAGCATTCCAGAGCTCTGCAGCTCAGCTCCCCTTTGGGAAATGGTGCATCTTAAAGGCGGCCTCGATGCAGGAAAATGCTCTTTTCACTATATAAAAACACACTAATGAATTCCAACTCTTTTGGGATATTGACTTTCACCTAAAACCCAGCTTGCTGAGCTACAATAAATGAAACTAATACTAAAAAGTCACAAAAAAAATAACCAGCTCACTTGTACCTAGTGGTATATAAATGCTTACAATTCTGATAAAAAGCTTCCAGGCTTGTGAATCTGCATTTTAGGGTCCTGAGTTAAGCCAGCTAAGGCACCGAGCATTTACTCCTCTCAGACTAGATCTATCATCAGGAATTTAATGTGGAAAATTACCATTTATCCTAACTACCAGCATGTATTTGCTCTAATGGGTTTGATATGTGCTTCAGTTTCAAGAACACAGAGTGAAAGTGTTCAATGCTGTCAAACAAACTTCACCCTGACATGCTGGAACCACAAAAGCCTTTGAGAAGTGACAGTTTCCATCTCGGGTTAAACCAGGAATGTGGTCAGATCTCAACCACTGGAAAGAAATTACTGAAAAACGTCTGTTCTGGGTGGCAGGCTCTGAACTTAACTCCTAGCATGGTTCTTCTCAGAATGCAAAGGACAAAGTTTCCTCTTGACAAGGACAGAGAAATGTAAAAGGCAAAGAACATTTCATGCTTCCAAGAGATCAATCAGAACAAAGGATGAGTTGTAAAAATGACTTCTCCTTACAGTGATATGCTCCACTTGAAAAGACGTTGTAGTAAAGGAGCTTTGCACTGTATTCTGATTTCCTCCCACCCCACTCACTTTTGGATTGTAAATATTGAGGAAGATAAAAACAGGGAGAGGAACTGCTGAGGAGAAAATGGCACAAACAGCCTTGACACTTAGTTTTGGGGCCAAAACTACTTTTGAATAGTGATGGAGCTTCCCAGTGACTGCAGGCTGGACACCTTCACTTTCAGTGAAAGTCTGTGGGTGCCTCACTACACTACCACTACAGTGCCTCACTACAACAGGTGGGTTATTACTGTTTCACTTCACTAATAACTGTCTACGTGTATGCAAATCACCTGCATGTCCAGTCCACAGGAAACCAGGCTTTGAGGCCTCTGAGGTCGGAAGGCAACAGAGGAGCAGATGTTGGAGTGTCTCAGGGACCGTATGGCTTTCTTGCTTTCCAAGTCCACAACCTTTATGGCCCCCGAGTCATCTGCCGCGGCCAGGAAGCTGTCAGTGTCATTCACCGAGAGGCAGTTGATCTCCTCCTCGTTCACATGGAAGTGCTCCAGGGGCTCCTGGAGGGCCCGGACATCCAGCACGCTGATGGTTTCTCCGTGGGAGGTGTACAGGGTGCTGGGGCGGCGGGCGGAGAACACCACGGAGGTCACATCGTCCTCCCCCGGGAGCCGGAGCTGTCCCGCTGGAGAGCCTCCCCCATCCCACAGCGCCAGCTCCCCACGCTCCGCACCGGACACCACCAGCCCCTCTGCGCTCACAGTCAGGCACAGGACAGAGGAGGAATGTCCACCGGTCCATTTGACTGCCATGCTTTGGGGACACCTCTGAAACAAACAAAAAAAACCTCTGAATTGAGCTGGTTGTTGGTCACATTACAGCAGAAACTTATCAAGAAACAGGATCATCCTGCAAAGTACTTGAAACTTCAGTGTCCAGGTAAAGCAGGCATAGCTCAGTTCCCACGTGGAGCTCTGGCTCAAACAGCAGCAACACTAGGTGGTGGCAGGTCTTCTCCAACCTAAATGACACAATGATTCTACGATCCTTTTAAAAGCAGCATTACCAGTTTAAGGCAGGTTAGTTGCAAGAGTTGCAACACGTTTAACTAGGTCTCAGAGCACGCCCATGGAGCTCGCCAAACTCACCCTTCCCTGGTGTGACTGCCCACAGCCTGTGCCACAGCACTGCTGACGGGACATCAGCAGAAAATTAAGTGAGGGGAAAAAAAAAAGTGGCACAAAAGCATAATAAGCGTTGGAGAGACTGGGACACTGTGGGGAAAGGAGAGTTAATGGCAGGGCAGGGCACAGGCAACGTGGGGCTCGTGTGACAGCCCAGAAGCAGCTTCGCTGCCGTCCGTGGGTTTATCACATTACTGGGCAATAAACGGCTTATTTTCGTTTGGGCTATTTTTTACCATGTTATGCTTTCCATGTGATTTTTGCCGGGACACCTCTAAAGAGCAGCCAGCACCCATTCAATCCACCAGTAAAACTTCAGTCTCAGCGATTAAGTAACACCTACAGAGAGGGCCGACACCTTCCTCTCCCGCGGGCCGCGTGGGGGGCAGATCCGCGGCCGCCCGCCCGCCCGCCCGTGAGCCGCTCCCTCACAACCCTCGGCGCCCGCGGTAGCTGGTCCCGACCGCCCCGAGCCCCCCGCCCCGGCAGGCCCGGTCCTGGGGCCGCCGCCCGCGCCGCCGTGACCGTCCCCGGGGGTTCCGTGGGGTGCGGGTCTCACCTCGGCCCCGCTCGGCCCCG
>NW_020897914.1:1174894-1278010 GCF_003984885.1 Neopelma chrysocephalum
CGCGGTGCCACAGAGGCCTCGGCGGCCCCGGCCCCGCCGACACCGGGCGGGCGAGGGGAGCGCGGGGGGCGGGGGGGGCGATGGCGGCGGGGCCCGGGCCCGGCCCCGGCCCCGGGGCGGCGGCGTGGGGAGGGCCGGGCTGGCGGCTGCCGGGGCGGGTGCTGGAGCTCGTGTTCTCGTACCTGGAGCTGCGGGAGCTGCGGAGCTGCGCGCTGGTCTGCAAGCTGTGGCACCGCGTCCTGCACGGCGACGAGAACAGCGAGGTGTGGCGCAGCCTGGCCGCCCGCTGCCTGGCCGAGGAGGCCCTGCGCACCGACATCCTCTGCAACGTGCCCACCTACAAGGGCAAGGTGAGGCCGGGACCCTCGACCCGCGGGGACACCCCCCCAGAGCCGCCCAGCGACCCCCCGGGCGCCTGGGGACGCCCCCACAGCCCCTCGGCCCACTCGCCACTGGAAACCAAGGGGGGCTGGAAAACGCTGCAGGGTTTTATGTCGTAGAGCCACAGAGGGGTTTGGCTTGGAAGGGTTGAAAGCCCATCTCGTTTGGGTTGAAAGCTCATCTGGTTCCCGGCCCCTGCCGCGGGCAGGGACACCTTCCACTAGACCAGGCTGCTCCACGTCCCGTCCATCTCCCCCACCACCCTCCTTTTCTTCTCCGCCAGGTCCGTGCCTTCCACCACGCCTTCAGCACCAACGACTGCTCGAGGAACGTCTACATCAAGAAAAACGGCTTCACGCTGCACCGCAACCCCATCGCGCAGAGCACGGACGGGGCGCGCACCAAGATCGGCTTCAGCGAGGGCCGGCACGCCTGGGAGGTGTGGTGGGAGGGCCCGCTGGGCACCGTGGCCGTCATCGGCATCGCCACCAAGCGCGCGGCCATGCAGTGCCAGGGCTACGTGGCCCTGCTGGGCAGCGACGACCAGAGTTGGGGCTGGAACCTGGTGGACAATAACTTGCTGCATAACGGGGAGGTGAACGGCAGCTTCCCCCAGTGCAATAACGCGCCCAAGTACCAGGTGAGGGGGCTTGGCGCGGGTCTGGTGGGTGCTGGCTGTTCCTCCCCTGTCCTGGCCGTTCCTCGGGTGTCCTGGCTGGCTGCCGAATTGCTTCTAAATGCCCACTTAAGGGTCTCTGTGCCCCCCTTGCAGAAGGCAGATGATTCTGCCTTGTGAGCCCTTTCCCCCTTGGTTTACTGCTTCCGCAGGCTACACCTGTCTGGTGTTCAGTGCACCTGACCCTGGGTTGTTTCCACACTTTAATCTCAAACACTGAGTGTGAAGCGTGTGCCGTGCGTGTCTGCTTACACACCGTGTTGCTTTTTGGAGTAAAAGCTGAAAAGACTGTTGTAGCCTCATGAAGCAGTGACTTGCCCCACAGCAGGGTGAGTGTCTGAGCTGTTTTCCCCCTTTGTTGTTGTCTGGCAGGGTGAGCTGAGGTTAGTGCTTAGGTAAGAGTCTTCCTGCAGCAGTGCTGAGTGCTGCGTTTGCTGGCTGGCTGCCTTCCCGTGGGTGACATCCCTTGGCTGGGACGTGATGTTCAGATAACTTCAGGGTATTAAAGAGCAAATGCTATCCCACCTTTCTGTCCTTAGGGAAGTGCTTGTCTTTGTCGTTCTGCCTGCTCACCCAACTGCGTTTTGACTGCTGGGTTTGCTCGTGTTACAGCTTAAACTGGATGCATTGTCATTTCCATCTCATAATCACGAAATCGTGGAATGGTTTGGGTTGGAAGGGACTCTAAAAATCATCTAGTCCAGCCCTCAGTGCTGTGGCTTTGCACTGGCTTATGTTTCACTTGTGGATGAAGATCTGTGTAGCAACTTGCATCTGATATTCCTAAATTTCATGTGAAAGTTAAAATCGGCAATCCTTTGGCGTATTTTGTGTTTATTAGGGCATGTGCAGTGATCTGCTCATAGAAAACATATTTAAAGGGAAGACAAAAGTGTGTCAGTGTTGGTTGGAAGAAAAATCTGTTGGCTGGAAGAAATCCCCAGCACTGGGGCTGCTTGGAGAAGAGTCAGGAGTTTGTGCGGCGCCTGCTGTGCTTGTGGCTGCCCTCTGGGACTTGTATTGATGTCTGAAATAACCCAGAGAGCTCTGTGCCTGCCTGGATCAGAGTCTCCTGCTGAGATCCGTGTTGGTTTCACTCGTGTGTGTATATACTCTCGGGTTTTCATGGTTATTTTACCTTTTGTAGTGAAATTTCCCTCAGCCTTGGTGAGGAAACACCTCTGTCAGCCACAGCACCTGCATATCAGTCTATTCTGGGATTTTTTTGTAGGTGGCACTTGCCTTTCTTAAAAAATGCATTGTCTTTAAAATTGCTCCTCACAAAGGAGAAGCTGCTCAGCGATAGCAGCAGCTGAACACAGAGTTCAGGTTTCCAGAGCACCAGGCACTCTGTGCTTGCTCTCAGTGCTCTCACACGTTTGTATGAGAAGGGTCATGTTTATTATCATAAGTAGGTGGTGGGTACAGGCTGCCCGGCTTCAGAGGCACTCGGATCATGGTGAATTTGAGTGAAATTGGGAAATTCTCATTGTTAAAGCAATAAAGCATGAGAAGCAGGAAAGCCTTGCTTTAAAATTCTCTGCTGTGTTGCACTTTGCATTATTTTTATCTCCATCTGAACATGCTGACTCTTTCTGTGTGTTATTTTTATTCCACTTCTCCTGTCCCTGTTTCCAGATAGGCGAAAGGATCCGAGTTATCCTGGACATGGAAGACAAAACGTTAGCGTTTGAGAGGGGCTATGAGTTCCTGGGAGTTGCCTTCAGAGGACTGCCAAAAGTTTGCCTGTATCCAGCAGTGTCTGCTGTGTATGGTAACACAGAAGTGACTTTGGTCTACCTGGGAAAACCTCTGGATGGATGATGTGGATTGTTTCGTTGGGACGTCAAGATGTGGATGATTGGGAGGAGAAATCTGCATGTTGGTTAGAGGGAAACGTGTATTAGAGGAAAAAAAAAACAACAAAAAAGCGTGGGTGTGTGTCCAAGAACCATCGAGGGAACCACACCGGGTTTGGAAACAGAGGACCAGCCATACATCAGGAATTGTGTTACATTTCCTATTTCTACCAGGCCAGAAAAATCCTCAGGGCTGCAGTTGGTTGAGTGGGAAGCTGACACATGCATGTTGCAACAGATTTCATTGCTAAGATGGCAGTGTGACCTCAGACATTTCAGAAAGGACTTGAGACAAAACTGCTTGAGGAAATTACTCCGAGATTTGTAAGTGGTGTGTTTTGTGAGAGACTCCCATTTCCAAACTGCTTGTTCCTTCCTTCCTTCCCTCCTCGGGGCCAGCGTGGGGGCCGGAGCAGAGCGGGGCTGCTGGGGGTGTTCCCAATTTTTAATGTACTGAGAGGCAGGGTCTGTGTAACTGCCCTTCTCCAGTGTAACGACACAACACGTGGGCAGCTATTTTTAAGTGTATTTTAAGGGTTGTATATACAGAACACGTTGAAAAGAACAGTTAAAAGGAAGGGTTTGCCTTTATTCTAACTGGAACATAATTTCTTAAAGGGAAAAAAAATCACCCCACTCGGTGACATCAGAACACACACCTGGGGCAGGTGTCCAGCGTTCGTGTCAGTGCCCTTCTGTTGTATCCTAATGTGTTTTGGGATGCTCTTGTGGAGTATGGTGCTACTTTGGGTCGTTTCCTGTGAAAGTTTCCATGGCTTCTGTGACAGGCTTGTCCTCTGTAAGAAACACAACACGTTTCCTTTCACCAAAACTTGCACTCCCCTTGGGAAAGGAAGGCTCGGCACAGCACTGAGCTTGCCTTCCTTTCCACATCAAAACCACCAACTTTTAAAAGCATTCTTACACTTTCTAATCACTGTTGCAAAGTGTTTCAAGGTAATGAGGAAGGAGCATTCAGTTTCTGCATCCAGACCTTGTTTTTGGCTTAAATGGCTTTATAAGACCTTAAGGCTTGGCTGAACCTTTCTTTAATTAAATAAAATCCCCCCAGTACCCGAATATTCACCTGCCCAGGAGGAGTAAAACTCTCACCAGCCCTTTGATGGGGATTCTGGATCATGTTCAATGTTTGGGCTCTTCACTTGCACCGGTTTTCTCAAAGCCAGGTACAGACCCTCAGGTGTGTCCCTGTGCTGGTATGTGCAGGCTGGGAAACTTCCAGGTGTAGTGAGGAGGGGCTCTCTGGTGAAACCACCTTGCTCTGAGGCTGGAAGGTCTATAGGGAGCTCCAGAAAGGCTCTCTCATGGGGCAGTAAAGCTGTGAGTCCCATGGCTGGGTCATGACTGGTTTCGTGCTGGTTGGCGTTTCCCAGAGCTGCCTGAGCTGTTTCAGAGCTGCTTTTCAGAGAGGGAGAAGGAGAAGGAAATGTTTATACAACCTCTTTTTTTTGCTTTTCTTGCACTGGAGAATGCCAATTGCTTAATGTCAGACACTGGCAACTCTCTCTGAGCATGGCAGAGGGAGGAATTCCCCTTAGCCTGTTGCTCATCCCCCCCAATTCCTCAAGGAGAGCAGTGCAAGGAGGTGAGTGAGGCTTTGCCCTTGGAGTGCTTTTTGCCTGGTAGATCACCAGGTTCTGCACTGGAACTGTGTGAGTCATTACCATTTAAAGGATTTTAAAGTATTTATTTGTTTTGTGTGTTCATTGCTGGAAGGCACTGTCGAGGTCTGTCCTCCTCCTGCCTCAGCCAGGACGGGCCCTGAGCGACGGAGGTGTTTTAGGTGGTGGTGAGAGCAGCTGAATAAAGGCTGTGGGATGGGCATCCCAGTGCCTCCAGGACAAATCTGTTACAAAGCATTGATTGTACTGGACTGTCAAGTCTGTATCTGCAGAGCAGAACCTTGGGGTGTGGAGTTGGGGATAAAGGAAACAAAACCCTGTCCAGTTTGGGAAAATAAATAGTCCCCGGGATGAATGTATTCTCAGTGCAGTCCTGAAAGACACAACCTCTGTGCTTGCCCATGATCCAGTTAGAGGCAAGGAAACCCTGAGAACTTCCGAGGAGTTTTAATCACCAATTCAGATTGATTTCCATTCTTCAGACTGCGTCTCACCCTCCAAATAATTTCCCTCTAAATAATTTCCCTCTAAATCAGAAATGCTGAAAGTTGAACATTCCTTAAGGGTGGGTTTGGGTGGACTCACTTATGTAAGATTATAACTTATTCCTGGAGACCAATGCTGGCTGTACAAAATATTAAAATAAACTCTGCTACCATTCAGAAGGATGTGTCGGTGTGGATTGTTGGGATGGCACCTGTGGAATCCCCCAGATGGGAAGAAGGGAGCTGCAGTTTGGTGCACGAGGAGGACGGAGGCGCTGGGACTGTGATTTGCTGTGTGACTGCTGGAAAATGGAGTCTGGTGAGTGGTTAACAAGGGATTGGAAACTCAGTGGTCTGAGAGCTGTGCTTGGGAAACTGCATCCTCTGAAACAGCTCAGCACTGGGGGAAAAGGCATTCCTGACTGCTGGAGGCCTCTGGATTGGGGTGGTGTGGTCACTGCTGCAGCCACACTGCTCTATTCAGGGGCCTCCTTCCCACGTCAGCTTCCTGCTGTCTCCTCAGCTTTCCCCATGGAAGTTCAATATTTCATGGTGCTTTTAGGAAGAAGTAGGTGATTTTAGGAAGAAGCAGGGGACTGTGTTGTGAGCTCTGAGGCACTTCCCAAACTTTCTGCATCAAGAATCTGTTTTTAAGCAGTAAATTTTGGCCGACATCCCTGTGAGCTCCTTCAGGAGCAGAGGGGTTTGATGCTTGCCAAGAAGGTGGATTCGCTTTTTTTTAGCCTGAGGTACTTCAGGGTCAGCTGAGCAGCTGTTTGAGGTATTTTTCTAACCCTGACAAGGGATTAACTGCTTTGGTCAGGGAGAATATCAACTGTTCACAGCCCCCATAACAGAAATCAGTCAAATTCACAGGTCTTGGCTTTGGAATCCTGCAGGACACCAGGATTTTGGGATAAGCAAGCATTTTGTCTATCATTTGAATAAACCCCAGAATTCCTTGTGATTTTAGTGTGCTGTGAAATGTGTTGGGAGCTGAGCAGTTGGTCATCTGCCCCCATCCCACCCCTCTGAGGAGGTGAGGAGCTTGGTGTGGCCACTAGTTTGGGGGCAGAGGCTGTTCTGGGCCTTGGTGGCAGCTCGTGCTGGCCCAAAGCCACTTGTGTGACTTCTCAGGTGCTGATGGCTGAACTGATAAATCAAGATGGAGCAGGAAACTCACCCTGGTAGGGCTATCTCCTGGAAAAGGGTGGGTTTTTTCCCCACTTGGAAACGCAGCAGTGAGTGTGCATTTCCAAGAGCCCCGAGTGCCTTCCCCCAGCAAACCCCACTCGTTTCTGTGCCCCCTGGTTGTGTCTCAGGTGACAAACCCAGGCAGGAGCAGATGGACCTGGTGGTGTGGGCTGAGCCTCTGCTCCTGGGATGCAGCTGTGCTCTTCCCTGCCTGCCTCGGAATCCGACAGTGAGAAATCCAACTTTCCTCCCTGCTTATCTGTGATCTACATTTCTAAACTCCCTGAGCACACGGGTGTGTTTCCAGATGGCTGCCTCTATTTTTTTTTTCTCCTGCCTCTATTTTTTTTTTCTCCTGCCTCTATTTTTTTTTTCTCCTCTTTCATTTTCCCTGGGATGATGACAGCAACGATGAGTTAAAATAAGGCTCAGCCTGATCATAGTCTGATCATGCAAAACTGATTTTCTCCAAGTATTTGAGATATGACCAGCCCTCAGTCATTCCTGAGCCTGTGTATTTCCATGCAGATGTTTCAGTCCTAAATCTTTACATGTTATAAATAGCTCTTAGATATATGTGGGTTTGGGGTTTTTTTTTTCATTTATATACAATGAAATCTACAGCCAGAAAGAAAGCAGCATTATTGAAACCTGCACTAAGGTCCTCTCTGAATTTACAAACCAGGTTTTTAAGGGGTTGGCAGTGGCTGTGTTTGATTCTCTGAGTGACAGAGGCCCACCTCGCAGCACAGTATGATGCATTTGAAACAAAAATGAATGAAGCAGTGAATGAACACAGAAATATTTTCCTGCAGTGCTGCTGAACCTGCTATTTCATCCCTTAAGCAGCTTTTTGTCTCCTGCTGGATGATGGTGTGTGACTTCTGAAGGAACTCTGCCACCTCCCCATGAGAGGGCAAAGCTACAGCACTGTGGGAACCTTGTGGAGCTTCCTAAGTGCTGTGCAAACTAAATGTTTAATATGGAACCTTCTCCCTTAGCATTTGCTTCCTGTCCTCCTGTCCTCCTCAAAAACCAAAACTAAAAACCCTCAATGGAAGTGGATGTTGGACATAGATTTTTTTTTTAAATTCACTCCTTTGTTTGAACCCTGGGTCCTGAAATTAGGCTCAGCAAATATTTGCATTTCAGAAAATGACTTTTAGTGACAGCAGACTGAGCCAAGGCTCTGAAATCACCTTAAAGGATTGACAGGGATTTGAGGCACTCAAAAAAATGTCACTTGCTATTCAAGTTCCACTCTTTCCCAGACTTGCTTTTCTTCCTCTCAGGCATTTATGATCAGGAAATAGTGATATCAGCAAAAACTTACTTAAAAAAATGTAATTGCAGCTGAAAGAAAAATCAGAATCACTGAAAAGGGATTTAAAAAATAAAAGTGGTTGTACATTATGAGTGTTGTTTGTTCTTCTGCAATTTTACCAGGTCAGGAATTGAATGGATTTTCCCTCCATGCCTGCACTGGCAGGTGTGGTGTGAGTTACCTGGAGTGGTTTCATGTCTGCCTGACTTATTTTTTCTTTTTAATCCTGAGCATCCCGTGCTTAGGAGAACTCAGCCTTATCCCATCACTTTCAAACAGCAATTTGAGAGAGTAAACTCTGCCAGCTCCAATCTGTGACTTTATAAAGTGCTGGACAAACCTGCCAGTGAGGAAATGGATGTTGGCCAAAGTGCTTTTTGTATCATATTCCAAATACTGCAGTGGTTAAAGCTTTTCATGGAGTCACACACTGGTTTGGGTTGGGAGGGTTGGGTTAAAGCTCATCCAGTTCCACCTCCTGCCATGGGGCAGGGACACCTCCCACTAGACCAGGCTGCTCAGCCTCTGCCACTTCCAAATCACCTTTGGGGTTTTTTTTTGTTGGTTTTTTGTTTGTTTTTTCTGTGCTCAGGTGACATCTGACATTGGGCACCTGAGCCCTTCCACGAGATTTTGTGCAAGAGCAGAGCTGGAGGGCGGGATCCCGCTTTGGAAGCAGCCAAGAAATTTTTATCTCAGTTTCAGCATATAATTTTATCTATTCCTGGAAAAATAACTGACAGGAGCAGAACTGGAGCAGAGCTGAAACATTAGTGGGACTCAGGAGAGTGTGCAGGATGGAAACCAGGTGTTTTTACATGTCCAGCTGGGATGTGGCTCATGTTTACTGGCAGCATGAGCTGCTCTTCCCGGCAGGAAAGCAGAGGGCAGGAGGGGAGGATCTGTGTATTGATCAAAGTGTCCGACTGAACTTCCCCCTCCTGCACTCCTGTGTGAAGCCAGGTCTCCAAACAGAGAGGTGAAAGTGCTTTGAGTCTCTCTCGGGTGCAGCTCCAGGGATGGGGTTTTGGGTACCAAAATGCCACCTTTGTGTTGGAGATTGTTTAAAAAACCCACAGCAACTTCTGTCCTGTCAGTTTTTCTGTTCTATGCAAGACCGAGGGTACGTCCTACGTGCAACAGGGTGCTCCAATCCCCAGGCCCCACAGACAGGCTTTTCTTTGTCACTCGTCCCCCAAGCACGCTGGAAAAGAGGGATGCTGAACTCCACAGCTGAAAACCTGGGAAAAGGTTGGAGTGTGAATTTGCTTCCAGAAGAGCTGCTCGTGAGATCAGGCTGCATTGCAGGGATGTTGGCCCTCCTGGCCAGAGTGGAAAGCCGGGTGGGATATGCTCAGCTCTGCACGGAGCTGAGAGAGTTTCACTTCCCTTTGCGTTCTTGACAGAATTACTCACTTCTCTTAGAAGCAGAACAGCAGCAGGAAGGGACTATATGGGGCTGCAGATGGGAGTAGTTTTTCTTGCCACAATTTGCATTGCTGAATGATGTCATAGCAGTGACTTGTCCAAACCTTCTCCTTCTGGTGACTTACAGCCTCTAGTCCTGAGAGTTTTGGGCTAAAAACTGACAGACAGGAGGTTTGGATTGGTTATTGGGCAGAAATTCTTCCCTGTGAGGGTGGTGAGGCCCTGGCACAGGTTGCCCAGAGAAGCTGTGGCTGCCCCATCCCTGGAAGTGTCCAAGGCCAGGTTGGACGGGGCTTGGAGCAACCTGGGCTAGTGGCAGGTGTCCCTGCCCGTGGCAGGGGGATGGAATGAGATGAGCTTTAAGGTTCCTCCCAACCCAAACCATTCCATGATTCTATGGTTAAAAACTTTGGTGAATGTGCTGGAGTAGATGGATCAAGGGATTTTACTGCTTTCAATAGTTTATTTTATGGTAGAGTGCAAAAATAAAGTCAGTTTATCCACATTTGGCAATCCTCTGGGAAAAACCTGGGCAACACTTTTGGGCGTAGCTGCAACCTAAGACCAAACTAGATGGAAGCAACCTGGTTGTGGGGCTGTTTGCAGCTCTTGAGGACATGTAGGAGGAAAATCACAGAAAGGTTTAGGTTAGAAGGGACCTTAAAGCCCATCCAGTCCCACCTCCCTGCGACGTGGAGAGACACCTTCCACTAGCCCGGGTTGCTCCAAGGCCCGTCCAGCCTGGCCTTGGACACTTCCAGGGATGGGACAGCCACAACTTCTCTGGGCATAAGGTCAGTGGCCTTGTCCAGCTTTGGGCACTTGCTTCTCCTGCAGATGCAGTTCTCGAGTGTCTCTGGAATGTCTCGGAACACAAGGGAGTGGATGCTCTTGGCTTCCAGTTGCTGCAGAAACACGAGGTTGCACTATTTCAGCATCCAGTGCATCCCAGTGCATGTTCTGCTCTGTGTGACCCAGATGCCATCCCGCTCTCCAAGGAGGTTTCCCTCGGCATCGTGGTGCTGGATCCTGTGCAGCCCCCAGGCCCGGCCGGGGCAGGGCAGGGGTGTGATGGCCACGCGTGCAGGCGAGCGGGGGAAACAAGATCCTGCTGTGGCTCTCCCCTCCCTGTCCCACTTCCTCCTCATTTACAGGCTGAGGAGGAAGAGCAGTGACCGCGGAGATGGAGCTGCCTGGGCTGGACCTGCCTGTGGGAAGGGAACCAGGGTGCAGCCTCACCCCCGGCACGGGGATCCGGGAAAGGGCTGTGGCTGAGCCGCCGACCAGTTCCCCTCTTCCCTTCCCACACGGCCCTGTGCCCCCAGGAATGTGGGTTTGCTTTCCGCTAAGACCTGTTCCTGCCTCTCTTCTGAGTCCCATAGAGGAACCTTTTAGAGACTGAAGGGTCAAAGACTTGCTGTGGTGTTTAGGTCCTGAACCAATGTCATCCAAGCCCAAAGGCCTCATTTTCCCAATTGTTTGTGCTGGGACTCACCTGGATCCCTGTGGGCTCGTTGCACATTGTCAGTCCTGGGGGGTTATTGCCTCCCCCCTCCTCCCTGAGCTCCCACAGCCCCAGTTCTTCAGATGTCAGCAGCCAGCGAGGGGCTGCAAAGGTGGGTAAGCAAGCCCAGTGCTCTGCTCAGAACAACCCAGAACTAATTCTGGGTTCAAAGAAGTCTTCTTTGAACCCCTCTTCCCATCAGAAAACCTGGCAAGAGCTAGGTGATTCCTGACAGCTGGGAATACAGGGAAGAAAGTCTTCCCTGTGAGGGGAGGGAGGCCCTGGCACAGGTTGCCCAGAGAAGCTGTGGCTGCCACATCCCTGGAAGTGTTCAAGGCCTGGTTGGATGGGCCTTGGAGCAACCTGGGCTAGTGGAAGGTGTCCCTGCCCATGGCAGAGGGTGGAACTGGATGGGCTTTAAAGCTCCCTTCAACCCAAACCATCCTGGGATTCTATAAGATGGGGGAGCAAAGCTGGGCTTGGCTGTGGCTAAATGTGTAACTGCAGAGCAGGAGAGAGCCAGGAGTGTGGGCAGCTGCTGGAAGGGGAGCAGCAGTGGGGTAGGGGAGTGAGCCTAGAGGAAGGTGCTGGGGCTCTGGGGGGTCCCAGGCACAGGAGTCACTGCAAAACCAGAGCCTGGAGCTTTAGTGACTGATGTCAGTGCCGGCACACGCCTCTCCTTGGACACCCAAGCGTGGCCAGGTAAAGCAGCAGGGAGGTGGTTTGGCTACAGCTGAGGGGGGAAGAAGATTTTGCAGCTGATTATAAATTGCTGAGTTTTGGCCCTTGGTTTCCCCTTGCAGGAACTACACCAAGGGGAGCTGTGCTTCCTGCAGAGCTCCCGTCCCACTGCAGCGCTGGGCTGGGGGAGCCCCTGCTCCTGTACATCGATTCATCTGTGCCATCCTGGGATGGGACACATCCCTAGCTATTCCCTGGGGATAAACTGGGTGGATTCCTGTGCAGAAATTCAGCCAGATGAAATTCCAGAGCTGTAGTTTAAAGTGTTCAGGCATCGAGCTGGCCATTTTAGCTTTTCCCTTTCGCCCGTGTAACAAATGATCTGTTTTCTTTTTTATGTTCATAGTTCATCTTAAATTAGAGGCAACTACTGCTACTGGCAGCTCCTGGGATACAGCAGACCTGGAGCTTCCCTTGTTTTGTGCAGAGCAGGTGATTAAATGAAATGAATTAAATTAATGATGCTTTGCACCATCCTCCCTTGCAGAGCCACTTGTTTAATTCTCTCCACTTCTCCATTCCAGTGGGAGTCAGGGAAGCCCATGGAGAAACATTTCTGTTTCACTATTCCCCCACTCACCAAGGCTGTGGTCCTGCTACTGAGTGACCCTTCTCCTGGAGCTTCCACTCTGGAATAAATCACGTTTCCTGCAGGAAAACATTGGTGCAGCAATGGGGCTGCTGTTTCCTGTTGCAGTTTCTCCTTTCCCAAGGGTCCTGTACTGGGTGCAGCATTCCAGGAGTAACTGGGAGCCTGCCCTCTTGTCACAACTTTTCTCTTGGTTTGTGCTTGACAATTTGAGGCTTGTTAAGGGAAAAAGATGGTTTGGAGGAAGAGGACGTGGGAGGAACAGAGGAAGTTCACTGGGTGTAAAACCATGTGGGGATTCCCAGTCCTCCCCTACAGCTGCAGGAATTGCAGCTGCTCTTGTAGACACAGCTCCAAGCAGCTGAATTTCCTTCAATTTAATCCACCTGTGCCATTGGGCTGGATTGGAGCTTCCTGAAGAGCTGGATGGAGCAGCAGGTCCTGGCAGCTCAGTCCCTGTCCCTTTACTGTGCTGATATTGAAAAATAAATTAAACCCCCATAAACCACACATCCAGTGTGAGGGCTGGGAGGTGGGGGGTGTGATGCTGCTGGGGAGGAAAAGGAGGGGACCGAGCAGCAGCTCTGGGACGTTTTCAGAACCACCCGGCTGCAGGATGTGGGGAAAGTGTGAAGTGCAGCACTGCTGCCAAACTGCCCCAGCACAGAGCCCTGGCCTGGGGCTGCTTTTGGGAACAGTGGGGTGGGTGAAACCTGGGTGGGTGCTGCAGGGACTCTCCCACCCCACGGTGCCCTCGCTGCCGGGGAGAGGGGGTTACGCTGCCCTGGCTCTGGGGATGGGCTGGGGGTGGAGCAGGGCATGAAACAAGTCGTTTTCTCTCCCAGTTCCTGCTGGGCCACAGGAGGAAGCTGGTCTGACCCTCAAGGCATCACCGTGTTTGGTGGCACCACAAGGAGGAATCTCACCAGAAGGTCTCCCAGGAGCCTCCAGATACAGTGAGTGGAGTATGGTCAGGGCTGAGGATGCTCAAGTTTTACAGCTCCAGGTGACTCTCTGCCAGCTCCCGCACCTCCAAGCACCAGGTGAGGGGTTTGGGCGAGGGCTGGGCTCGTGGCATGGTTTGGGATCAGCAGTTTATAACCATTGGCCACTCTCAGCCCTTCGTGTGCCCTTGAGCAATGCCATGGGAATTGTGCCCTGCTGCAGTTTCTGCCACTCCTGTTCACTTCTCTCTTCTCCTTCTTGATTTTTGTATGTCAAACTTCCTTGAAAATGGAGGAAATGAAACCACAGGGCTTTTTCACGAGTGACATGGGACAGCTCAGCCTTCTCCCAGAGAAGAAATTAAATTTAGGAGGAGGGCAAAAAAATTATCTCCCTGGTCATTTGTGTTGGCTGCAGGAGCTTGGGGGCCACGTGGTCTGGCAGGTGGGGGGGATCCCAGCTGAGATGTCCCTTGGGAAGGTCTTAGTGTGCCACAGTTCATCTCCCAGCTCTGCAGAATATCCCACTGGTGCCATGGAGCACATGGCATGTGGAGCATGGACACTGCAGAGCAGAACCTGCTGATCCCACTAGACAGGGTCCTGCTGCAGGGCTGGATCCCTCCTCCATAGTTCTGAACCCTTCCCCAGCTAGGTAGATCAATGCAAACTGTTTTCCTCCTCAGCAGCTGGATTTGGGGCTTTGGGGATGCGTGGAGACCTTGGGAGAAGGGAGGCATGGGATGGGGAGATAGAGAGCAGGAGTAGATGGGGATGAGGAGTAAGGGGACCTCCCTGCTCATATTGCCTTGGAAACATGGATCTTTGTTTCTTGGCAGCTGTGGGAAAAGCCAGTTCTGCTGAGTTTCCCATAGGGATCAGCACTCAGGAGTCCCTGTATCCAGATGGGTCTGACCTGTGCCCTGGGTGCTGGGTTTGCAGAAATCCTGAGCAGCCCCAGGAGACCCAAAGGACTGGGGGTGGGGAATCTGAGCATCCCAAATCTCACCTACACAATGTGAGGGGCTGGGCATGGGTGTCCCAAAGTGGGGACTCAACATCTGGGACATGTCCAACCTTGGCTTGGGATGCAACAGGAAATAACAGCCCCTTCTTCCCCCATGGGATGCACATCCCTCGGCTCCTGTCAAAGTCCCTGTGCTGGGCACTGGAGGCAAGCAGGGGCTGGAGAGGCACAATGGGAATAGGTTCCATGTAGGCTGGTGGCATTTCTCCACGCTGCAGAACCAGTGCCGTGGCTCCACGGACATCCCTTCAGTCGGTCCAAAACCCGAGCAGGGGTTCTGCTGCTGGAGCCGTGCAGAGGAGTCCCAATGCAAGGCTTGTCCCTGGGAGCAGCAGGACAGGCAGGAGCTGGTTCCCCCTGGCACCCCCTGGTTCCCTGCCCGGCCCCCGAGGTTCCTCCTTGCCGGGGAGCCGTGTGTGAGTGCGTGACCCCGGCTGCAAGTGCTGAGATCAGTAAGCGAGGAGCTCGGCCGCGCTCTCTGCCTCCATGTGACTGCAGTTTCCGTCGCTCCTTCCGCAAAGGCTATATTAGTGCTCAGCAACAGGGCGGGTGGGTCACACGCCCAGCGGGTCACCCCTGCCCCCGGCCCCGAGAGCCCCCCGAGCGCAGCCCAGGGGCCACTGGCCTCAGGATGGGCTGTGCCAAACCCTGCGCGCCGCCCCACGTGGTGAGTACCTGTCCCCCATACCTGTGCTGGGGGAAAACCCCAGCGGGGGTTTTTGGGGAGCCCTTGGTGGCACACAGCCTGCGGGTCTGTGGTGGCTGTGTGCCACCGGTGCCCACGCTTGAAGAGCTGTGGCTGCGTGGGCCGGTGCTGGGGCTGGTGTGAGGTGTGGGGAGCACCCTGGGTGCTCCTAGAGCTCTTGGATGTGGGCTCTGGTGTGGGGCTGCGGGCAGGGGTTTCCTGCCAGGGCTGCTGCCTGCTCTCCTGGCTGGGCAGGTGCCATCCCTGCAGCTCCAGGGAGGAGCGGGAGCATGGAGGTGCTCCTGGTGTTCGGAGAGGCCGAGAAAGGCTGGGCTGGGTGAAGGCAAGTGGGAGTTTCTGCAGAGGAGTTCAGGGGCCAGAGCCAAAGCTGCTGGTTTTTGGGTGCAGTGAGGACTCAGCAAGGTCCCTCTCCTGCTCCCTGCTGGGTATGAGCTGCTGCTGGAGACCAAGGGCTTGGGAGGGCAAAAGGTGCTGTGTGTCAGCTGCAGCTCGGAGAAGGGGGGCTTCCTCTGCATCCCCCTGATTAATAAATGCTGCTTTGATAAGGCACCAGCTCAATACTTTTGGCTGTCCCAAGGAAGGAGACAGCCCAGGACATGCCCCTGCTCTCTCTGTGCTGTGAGGCTCCAGCTGCAGGGCTGCCCAAGATAACCCCCCGTTTCTCCTTCAAGCAGTGGCAGTTCTGAAAGTGCTGTGTGCCGAGGCCTTGCTGAGCCCTCACTGCTCATTTGCCTGAGTTTCAGCTTTTCCCCAGATGCAAATGTCATCAGCTCCAGTCCCACCGAGTCAGCAATGGGGCAGGTTGTGCTGGAGAGCTTCCAATTCCCCGGGAGGGCCCTCGGCAGGGACAGGCGCTGGAGGGGCTCAGGGGGGACTGGGTCAGTGTCCCCTGGGGGAGCATTTGGTGCCAAGAGAGGGGACACAAGCCATGCCAGGGGGACTCCTCTGCTCGAGGGATGCAGTTCAGTGGCATTCACCAGCAGCTGTGCAGCTCTGATGGTGCCTTTCCCACATGTGCTGCCCCGTGCGGGGACCGAGCTGCCACCTCCCTGTCCCTGCTCTTCTCCTGCCCTCCAGGCTCAAACTGGGGGAGCCCCACGAGGGCTCCTGCTGGGGTGGGTGGGCTTGGTGCTGAGGCCCTTTGTCCCTTCTCCACAGGCAGCTCGTGGTGGCCCAGGTCACCTGTGCCTTTTGGGGTGAACAGTCTGCAGCTTCTGACCTCCTTGCTTCTGTTTCCATCTCCGCAGGAGTGCCGCCGCTGAGATGGAGGCCCCGCTCCCTGGTCTCTCCCTGCTTCTGGTCCTCCTAGCAGTGGGACGGGGAAGCGGGGCAGTTGCAGCCTGGGCACCACCTCCGGGTGGCTGTGAGCTCGTAAGTCCTCTCCTGTGAACCCTCACCCCTCTGACTGCTTGGTCCTGGCAAAGCCCAGGCACCTCAGCATCTCCAGACCTTCCCTATCTCAGCTACTGGCTTGGAGGGGACTGGGGTGCCAAGGTGCTAAACACAGAGCCACCTCCTCCATACTCACTTTGCTCCCCAAACTTCTCCCTCCTCATCTCCTGCCTCTCAGAATGGTGTTACAGATCCTCCTCTTGCTTTAGGTGCAGAGCACCATGGACTGCACTGGGAGATGGCTGAGCTCCATCCCAGGAAACCTTCGAGGTGATACCGAGGAGCTGTTGCTCGATGACAACACTATCCAGGTCCTGGGAAATGCCTCTCTGCTTCCATATACCCAGCTCTGCCATCTCAGTTTGACCAGGAACCGGCTGGAGCTCATCCAGCCCGGCGCCTTCCACAGCAGTCAAGGCCTCCAGGAGCTCTCCTTGTCAGACAACCTCCTCTTCACCAACTACTCGCTGACAGCAGCTGCTCTTTCTGCCTTGCAAGCCTTGAGGACACTGGATCTAGCTGGAAACCGCCTCACTGAGGACATGGTGTCGGTTCTGGTCTGGAACCTATCTTCCCTGGAGTCCCTGTCTGTGGCCAGGAATGTCATCATGAGACTGGACTCGTCCATCTTTACAAACCTGACACAGCTGCTGGAGCTGAACTTGGAGAAGAACTACATCTTTGAGATTGACGAAGCTTTCGAAGGGCTGCAGAGTCTGCAGAGGCTCAACATAGCTTACAACTACCTCCCGTGTCTGGTGGGGTTCGGCCTCACCCAGCTCAGGGTGCTCAACGTCAGCAACAACGTCATTGAGTGGTTTCTGGCTCTGGAAAGCGATGACCTCTTTGAGCTGGAGGTGCTGGACCTGTCCCACAACCGCCTGCTGTTCTTCCCCGTGCTGCCCCGGCAGAACAAGCTCCACTCCCTGCTGCTGCAGGACAACAGGATGAGCTTCTACCAGCGCCTCCCCAATGGCACGTCCCTGGCCAACGTCACCGTGCAGTTCCTCATCATTGATGGCAACTCCACCAACATCACGACGGTCAGGCTCTGGGATGAGCTCTGCTACAGCAACCTCTCCTCCCTGCGCCTGCTGGACATGAGCCAGAACCAGGTCTGGGGCCTGCCGGAGGGCTTCCTGGCCCAGATGCCCTCACTGACCCACCTGAAGCTCAACCAGAACTGCCTGGAGGCGTTTCACCTGTTGGAGGAGGGCCCCTTAGCCATGCTGACTGAGCTGGACCTCAGCCAGAACCGGCTGGTGGAGCTGGGGACAGAGGTGGGTGTCGGGGATGTCCTGCCCAACCTGAAGCTCTTCAACGTCAGTGCCAACAGGCTGCGGGCGCTTCCTCCCGGGGTTTTCACCCACACCAGGAAGATCACTACTGTGGACCTCAGCCACAACCAGGTTGACCTCTGTCCCCAGCCAGACGTTGCAGGTGAGGCGGAGAGTCCCCCCTGCATAGACATCAGGGGCGTGGAGACCTTGACCCACCTCTCCTTGGCCGGCTGTGGTCTGCGGGGGCTGGGCGGCCGCCCCTTCCAGGGAACGTCGCTGATCCACCTGGACCTCTCTGACAACTGCCAGGCGCTGTCTGGGGGCCTGGGGTGGCTGCAGGACCTTGCCCTGACGCTGCAGGTGCTGTCTCTGAGGAACACCAGCCTCTCCTCCACTGCCGTGGACTTCTCCACCCTGAACAGCCTCGTACGCTTGGACCTTTCGGGGAATTCCTTGACCGCCTTCCCCGCCTCACTGGGCGCCCTGGAGCTGCACGGCCTGGACCTGCGGGACAACTGCCTCCCGGCACTGCCGCCGGACACAGCGCGGACGCCGCTGGGGAGGAGCCTGCGGGAGCTCTACCTCAGCCGAAACCCCTACAACTGCTGCACGCTGGGCTGGTGGGACGCCCTGCAGCAGGTGGATGGGCTGCGCGTCCCCGACGGGCGGGAGGTGACCTGCAGCCACGGCTCCCAGGCGCTGAGCCCCGGCGCGCTGCCCGAGCCCGTCCTGCGGAGCTGCCGCTGGCAGACGGCCGACCTGGCGCTGCTCTACCTCGTGCTGGCTCTGCCCACCTGCCTGACGCTCCTGGTGGCCTTCGCTGTCGTCTTCCTCATGCTCAAGGAGAAGCTGCTGAAGATGCTGAAAAACCGGTGTGGGGTTTCCAGCCCTTACTGATGGCTGAGGAGGAGGAGGAGGAGGAGGAGGAGGAGGAGGAGAAGGAAGGGCTCAGGACAGGGAATGCGAGTGGGAGGTTGGCCGTTTACAGGATTACAGTTGATAACCCCTCCGAGGTGGGTGAGATGGAGATTTGATGGATGGAGGACACGGGGTGCTGGGTGAGCCCTAATGGTACCCAAAGGGTTCAGGGCTGTGTCCGGTGAAGGAGCCTGGGAATCCTCAAGGGACACGTCTTCAGCAGAAACCTTCGGCTGGTGTGGACAAGAGCTGAGCAGACACAACATCAAACACCTCTTGGCTGAAGGGACAGGTTGCCCAGAGAAGCTGTGGATGCCACATCCCTGGAAATGTCCAAGGCCAGGTTGGATGGGGCTTGGAGCAACCTGGGCTAGTGGAAGGTGTCCCTGCCCATGACAGGGAGGTGGAACCAGATGATTTTTTAAGGTCCCTTCCAACCCAAACCAGTCTGTGATTCTGTGACTGTTTTCTCCAGCACTGTTTCCCCTCCCCCCCCTTCAGGCAGTTCCTTTTATTTATTCCCACCTCAAAACATCCTCCAGATCTGCAAAGGGCCTCCACGAGGTGCCCCGGGCTGGAGCAGACATCACCCGGGTGCTGCAGAGAAGGGTCTCCGCAGCCTCAGCCTCCCACAGTGCTCTTGCGGGCACTGCAAACCCACAGGCAGCCCGGGGCGTGCACCCTGTGCGTGCACTGATAAGATGGGCGTTGTCAGCAGGACTGAAAGACACATTTTGGGGGGTTGTTTCTTTGGTAAGCCACAGTCCTGGTTAGAAAGTCCATTAAAAACAGCCCAAATGAAACGATGTGAAATATGGATTGAAAGGCAGGAGAGTAAATTATATCCCTGGTGATATTTTATCATGGACTTATTTTCTGCCAGCAGCGCTGGATTTAACATGCAAAGGAAGTAAGAGAAAGCCCTCCCCCTCATTGAGGAAGCCCTGCTCCGGTGGGTGTGGGGGGTTTCCTCCACCCAGCTCCGGTCGCAGCTCATACCATCCCTTCTGGAGCGGCAGCGCTACCTGGGGAAGTGCTGCTCTGTTCCTGGGAGAGTCTCTGTGGGGGAAGGAGAAGTGAGGGTGGTTTGTGCTAACTCAAAAGCCCTGCTGAGAACTGGAGCGGCTTTATTCCCTGGCCCTGTTGGGATTTTCCAGTGAAACATGTTTAAATGGGAACAGGGGGAGTGGGAAAGCAGCAGTGCCGTTGTGGGCATGCCGGGGGCACGTTCTTATGTGGGTGGGCTCCGCAGGGCGATGTGGGGTGTGCTGGGGACTCAAGCCCACTGGAGTTGTCCTGGGAGGTGGTGGAGGGAGATGCCCGGGCTGGTGTGGGGCTGGGAAGATGCCGGGGGCAGTGCGGGCAGCAGGAGCAGGGCAGCCCCCTCCCCAGCAGAGGTGTGGGACAGGGACTGGGGTCACGGGTGAGCCTGGTGTGGCCGATGGCTGTGCCGGGCTGGGAAGTGGCGCAGGTCGGACCCTGCCTGACATGCTGGCAGCTCCAATGGGACTGAGCACGGCCAAGGCTCTGGAACCCCACTGTCAGACCCCGCTCAGAAATGGCTGCTTTCTGGCCCTATTTTAGACTGAACTAGCCAAAACCAAACCAGGCCCCAGCTGGGGAATCCCTCAGCCTCTTTCAGCCCTTCTTTTGCCAGTAAGCTGCACCCCCGGGGGACAGCAATGACCTAAAAATACATCCCTGTGCTGTCTCCTGGCAGCATTCCAGTGTCTCCCTGCTGGCAGAGTGAGCAGGTGCCCCAGTCCCTGGGGGTGTTTTCCCCTGCTGTGGGTGCCAGGGCCAGCCTTGGATTGTGGATGGGCTCACTTCCCCCCCACCACAGCCAATGCTGCATCTCCTTTTGGAAGGGGGATGTGGGATGCAGCTGTGGGAACACATGCAGGGAGGAACCCGGGCACCTGGCACTGCCCAGGGCACGAATAAAGAGTGGGGGTTCTTGGCTCTATTGAGCTGATGGCAGGATAATCCACACTCCCCCATCACGTGCCTGGAAAGCTGAGGCTCACCTGGAGCTGGGATGTGCATGGGATGTCAGGGCAACAGGAGGAGATTCCACTTTCAGGGTGGTGGATGTCTTTACAAAGCTGCTCTCACCATCTTTGCAAGGTCATGGCGATAGGGAAGGCCCTCCATGACTGGAGAATCCAAGTGTCCCACCCAACTTCAGTAATGGCCAAAAGGACATCCCAGGGAGCAACTGGGCAGTCACCTTCACGTTGGGAAAACCACGGAGTATCCTTTGTTTGGAACACACCTCTAGAAGAGGGTGGCTGGGAGCAGTGAGCATGGATTGCTGAGGGTAACTTGTGCCTGCCTGACCTGCTTTCCTCTCAGGATGAAATGGGTGGATCTGTAGGCAAGGGGAAAGTAGTGGGTGCCATTTCCCTCCTTCAGCAAGGCTTTGGACACTGTCCCACAACATTCTTCATCCAAGTGTGGATGTCACAGTCTGGATGGATGGGCAGCCAGGCAGGTAAGGATCAGGTGGAAGATGAAGTACACAAGGTAGTGGTTAGTAGGAGGCTGGTGAGAAAACACCAGGGTCTCGTTTGGAATCTCCCCCGTTTCATCTTTGTCCATGACCTAAAGAAGGCTGTGGAGCACCTTTGTGCCAAGTTCACAGATGAGCCCAAACTGGGAGGACCAGCAGGGCTCCATCCTGAAGGACTGGTGTGGGCTGGAGGGACAGGCCAGCAGGAACCTCACGGTCCAGGGAGGTGATTACCCCCTCAACTGGGCACTGGTTAGGCCTCACTGAGCCCCCACTGTGAGGAGGGCCATGCCCAGGGACGGGGTGCAGCCACATCCTCCCAGCCCAGCCAGGACAACGCTGGGTGCAGGAGGGGTGTGCAGGAGTCCCCATGGCCCCCTCCCACTCAAGTGGGAAATCTTCCTCTGCTGTTCTGTTGCAGTCTTTGAGGCAAGGCCTGTGCCAGAGCCCCACACACCCCTTCCGGTCCTGGGAGAGCCGAGTCAGGCTTTAGATTTCTTTAATTTTGGCAAGTGAGGCACCAGCTTCCGTTTCTAACTGAAGACCCCCGTGGCCAAGTGTGAGCTCCCTCCTGCTCTGCAGTGATGGCACAGCACTGTGGTTTCACTGAGACCCGTTCCAGATTTTCCCAGCAGTGACTCCATCGTTTCAGTGTGTGGGAGGAGAGCTCCTCCAGCCCCAGCGCCTGCGCTGCCACAAGGCATCTTGCTGATAAATTTAACATGTTTTATTTAGTTTGTGGTTGCAAGAAGGAAGGCAGGAACTAGTCTGGGAGGCCATTTACAACTCCTCTGAGTTACCTCAGGCAGCAGCTCGGGATGAAGGCCCATCCCACCCACAGCCCTCACAGCTGCCTGGGTTTGGAAAGCTGAAACCCGGGAAGCTTTTGGAGTTGTGCAATTTCCTAAAAAATCCTAAACTTAGTCCTCCAGTTGTTGCAGGAGAGAAGGATTTGGCTGGTACAGACCAGCTGAGGTAGACAGTGGGAATAAAAATTTCAGTGGGATGAGTAAAGGTTTTGTTTTACTCTAAAGCCCAGCCTTTGACTTTCTACCACTCTATTTTTTTTGAATACTTTAAGCACATTCTCCCAGAATTGACCCCTTATAAGAAAGCATCATCCAGCAGTGTAAGGAACCAACCACCCCACTGCAGCAATTTGAAATCACTGTGTTTTCAAAAGTGCTTTCAAGACTAATCCATTTTCTAGATATTCCTTTTCTTAAATGTAAGGATTTATATTTGTGTAAGCTAAAACTGGAGATTTAAGCATTTCTCAGGAAATGTGAGAGTGATATCCTCAATGCACTGTTGAGTTATCCAGAAAGAATGATATATATATTTAACTTCCCAGCAGGCAATAAGAAACACTCTACTTGTGCAATACAGCTTTAACAGTGCTTTCAGGACATGAATATTTAACACTTCATTTTCAGCCAAAGCTGACTGAAATGTAAAAAAATGGAAAGATTAAATAAATTCTTTTATGTAGGAAAAGACTAAAACCACCCAACAATTTCAGCTGCCCAGTTTCCATTTCATCAAGTCTGGCTTCTTAAACAAAGCTCCCTTAACCCTGGGACTGCTGTGGTCCCTCAGATTCTCTGTAGCCAATGTGCATCAGTTCCATGCAGCACCAACATCATCCTCTCTGCTGGGACAGTGAGGTTTGTCTCTGTCTGGAATCAGATTTCTTCATCTGACTCCAGGTCCCAGCCACAGGACTCCAGCTGCTCATCCTGTGGGAACTCCACCTCAACGTCATAGATGAAATCAGGGTCATCCTTCTTCTTCCTGTTCTTTTCAAAGAGCTCATCCATGATGCTCTTTCTCTTGGCTAGTTCCTTGTCATCTAGTTTGTTCATATCTTCCTCTGGGTCAATGGTTTCTTCCTGCTGAAACTTTTCCAAGCTCTCAGCCAGGCTCTCTCCTCCCAGATGACCTCTCAGCAAACTGTAGAGCTTCTGGAGCTGTCGCAGCGAGACCCCTTCCAGGTAGGACTTGTGCCGAGGGTTGTTCTTCAGCTGCTCGGCGGCCATGCTGCAGTCTGGAGACAAAAACCACCACGAGGACTTACAGCTGCAAGCAAAGCTCTTCCCAGAGACAGATCTTCTCCCAGTCCCTCCCAAGGGTGTCTCTCCAAACCCTCCAGACTTAGAGAGGCACTGCTCAGGTTGAGATGGAGCCTTGGGCTCCTCAGGGAGGCAATGTCACCCCAAAACACCCCTGTCTGCACACCCTGCATGTCGGTAGGAGGCTACTCAGTGGTTACTAACAATGCTGTTACCAGTGAGTTCCTCTCTCTGTGTCTGGAGGGGACCTGGGGAATGCTACAGGTGAACAAATGCACCTCACCTGAGAACCTGGAGAAATTCCTGACGGGCATGATGCGCCGGCGGGTCTTATCCTGGCTGTGGTCTCTGTAGATGAGGACGATGGATGGAGGCTGGAAGCAGACCCCGCACTTCTGTGCAGTGAAGGTCATCCCGGTCCTGGTGCTGGGAGTGGCCTCATCAGAATCCTCAGCAATGGTGAACCTCACTGGGAAACAGGGAAAAAGGAAACAAAGTGTGAGTGTCCCTCAGCGCTGGTCTTTTTGTCAGGAGTAGAGTGACATGTTCCGCAAAATCCCAGAATCCCGGGATGGTTTGGGTTGGAAGGGACCTTAAAGACCATCCAGTTCCACCCCATGCCATGGACAGGGACACCTTCCACTAGCCCAGGTTGCTCCAAGCCCTGTCCAACCTGGCCTTGGACACGTCCAGGGATGTGGCATCCACAGCTTCTCTGGTCAACCTGTGCCAGGGCCTCACCACCCTCACAGGGAGGAATTCCCTTATTTGTCTCTGTTTGTCACAATCCTGGGGATATCACACTCCTGATTTCTTATGGTGAGTGACAGCCTTGCATCCACTGATGTATCTAATGCTGTGGCTGCCCCTTTTTTCAGATTTTAAGAGCAGGGGCACCCAGTCAGTGTTTGCTTTCTGAAGCTTCAGAGTGATCTCGCCACAGCACCAGATCTGTAGCCTGTGACATTCGTGACAAGGAGAGAGAGCAGTCAGAAATGAAAACCAAAAATAACAAAACTCCTTATTAGTTAACAACAAAAATATGAATTAATTTTAAAGAGTGGAGATGTCTCATTTTAAAGTAAGGACTCCTGAACTCTCAGGTACCAGTGCCTCAGTCAGCTACCACACGGAGGAGGTTATGAAGTTGGTCCCTAATTATCCTTTTCACTTTTCTCTGAAGCATTTGGTCTTGTAGCAGGAGAGGAGGAACATCAGCCTGACTGGCAGCAACAACTTCTCTTTTCTGCCTTATCACATTTGTCCCCAAATGTTCTTGGGAACTTCTCAGCATCAGCTCTGCCCTTGGCTCCACCCCCTTTCTGGGTGAAAATTAATGAATTATGGAATTAAATTAGAGCAGATTTAAAGCTCCAAGTCTGCTGCAGATCTTGTTTCCCAGCTCAGTTTACAACACTGAGTATGTGTTACTTTTATTTTGGTTTTAAATAAGTGAAAATATGCCAAATGTGAAGGTGAGCTCAGACTGCCCTACAGAGAGCCAAAGTAATAAATTATACCCCCAAAAAAATCAATGTATGTCTCCAAATTGAGAAAAATTACATTACTCTTCAAAAACTGGTTTGAAGTAGAGTTGAAAAGTCTTCCTCCTTTGTTAAAAGCCACATAGGAAAGAGTTCAAATTTGCAGTAAAGTCCATAATAGTGGAGATTAACCATCCTGGAAGTGTCCAAGGCCAGGGAGGACGGGGCTTGGAGCAACCCGGAACAGTGAAAGGTGTCCCTGCTGTGGCAGGGGCTGGAACGAGATGAGCTTTAATGTCCCATCCAACCCACACCATTTTGGGATTCTGTGAAGACGAGCAACATAAACGTGAGCAGCTGCTCTTTGGATCCGCGGGTGTGTTTTATGGCACTGCCGACGCCGGCGCAGCAGCGGCGCCGCTTTCACCGTTAAAAAGCCGTTTTTCCGCCGCAGGAGCGGCCCGGGGGGGGCGGCGGGGCAGGGCCGGGCCCTCCCGCCCCTCGCACATCCCAGATGGGTCCGGGAAGGGAACACAGGGGCTCACCTGGTCCCACCTCCCTGCTCCAGCAGGGCCATCCCAGAGCACACAGCACAGGACTGTGTCCAGAGGGGTCTGGAATATCTCCAGTGAACAGACTCCACACCCTCTCTGGTCTCTGTTCAGGGCTCGGTCACTGCACAGGGAAGTTCTTCCTCATGTCCAGGTGGAACTTCCTGGGCATCAGTTTCTGGGCTGGGCACCCACTGCTGGGCAGCCTCGAGCAGAGCCGGGTCCATCCCCTGCCCCTTCCTGCAGACTCTGACAGACATAGATGAGGGCCCCTCTCAGTGTCTCCTCTGGAGGCTGAACAGTCCCAGCTCCCTCAGCCTTTCCCGCTCCAAGAGATGCTCCAGTCCCTTCAGCATCTCCGTACCCTCCGCTGGACCCGCTCCAGGAGCCCCACGAGGTCTCCCTTGTACTCCCGCCCCTCCCCTCACCTCGGGCGGCCGCAGGGCCGGGCAGGAAGGCGCTGCTTCCTTCTCCTCCTTCCCCCCGCCCAGTTGCCATGGCTACAGCGGCCCTGGAGCCAAAGGCCCCCCGCTCCGAAGGCCCCCTCCGGGCTGTCCACAACAACGCCTGCGGGACGCTGCGCGGCGGAGCGAGGCGTGGGCGGGCCCCACGCGGTCAGGCGGCGCCGCGAGCAGCCCTCGGAGCGGGCGCCATGGCGGGCGGGCGGCGGGTCGGCGTTGGGCTGGGAGCGCTGCTCTGCGCCCTCCGTGAGTGCCCGCGGCAACGGGAACGGCCTCTGCGCTGGGACCGGCCGCGAGAGCTGGGCGTGCTCAGCACGGACAGGAGGAGGCTCCGGGGAGACCTTAGAGCCCGTTCCAGTGCCTGAAGGCGCTCCAGGAGAGCTGGAGAGGACTGCGGGCAAGGGCCTGAAGGGACAGGACAAGGGGCATTGGCTTACCACTGCCAGAGGGCAGGGTTAGATGGGATACTGGGAAGGAATCGTTCCCTGTGAGGGTGGGAAGGCCCTGGCACAGGTTGCCCAGAGAAGCTGTGGCTGCCCCATCCCTGGAAGTGTCCAAGGCCAGGTTGGACAGGGCTTGGAGCAACCTGGGCTAGTGGAAGGTGTCCCTGCCCATGGCAGGGGATGGAACGAGATGGGCTTTAAGGTCCCTCCCAACCTAACCCGTTCCATGATTTGGGAAGCACATCTCAGTCAGTGGCGCAGGAAATGTCTTCTGCTGTTGATCACAGTCGAATTCTGCTGTGAGAGGCTTTGCAGATGAGATATTCATGGATTATACGGCTTCACTAGTTAAAGTTGACAGCCCATGTGATCACTGTGTGTGTTGTGATCATTGCTGTGATCTCTGTGAGAGCTGTGATCTCTCTGAGTGCTGTGATCACTGTGCTGTGATCTCTGTACTGTTCTGTGCACACTGTAACCTGTTGTCTCTGTGTCACCTCAGATGTGCAGGCAGCTTGTCAGGACACCACAGTCACACAGGAGCTCCTCAAAGAAGGATTTCACAGGTGATTGCCCTCCCACCCCTCCATCAGTACAACATCAGGGCTGATTTTACATGAGAAGAAGCTTCTCCTCTTTTCAGGCACAGTTGTATCAGCTTCTTGAGCCGTGATCCCTGGGCATGTCTCAGGAATGGATTAACATGATCAAATGATTAACAAGCTCTAGTGGAGGAGAACACTCCCCACTGAAGTTCCCTTTCTGAGATCTCTGTGGAGACCGTTGGTAATTGAGAAGTTAACAAAGAAGTGAAACTTCATTATGGCCATGGATGTGGAGTTGGGGTGAAAGAGAGCACGGCTTGGCAGGAAACTGTGTTCTGAATGAATTACACAGTGTGAGAGCTGCATCTCTTCTCTGTGCATCTGGGAAATGTCTCTCAGGGGTTTTGTGCCAACTTTTGAAGGGCAGGTATAAATGTTTTGCTTCTGTTCTTGCTTGAAGGGACCTGCTGGTGAAGGTGGAGCTTGGGGAGGATGCAGGGGGATGTGCAGTGGCAGCTAGAACTCGTCTTCCACCGGGAATCTACGTGGATTCCTACGAGCTGGCGATGCTGCAGCAGCAAAATTTAACCAAGGTAACGGCCCCAGTGCCAGGAGATCTGGCAGTGACCCGGATAAGGACTCAGGGAGTTGTAATCTCTGCTCATTATCTGGCTTGTTGCACCAAGGGGATTAATCCCTGGAAGGAGATGCCACACAGAATCATCTTTGTGACATCTCACTGCATCTCTTGTTCGATCAGCATCGATTTTGTGTCATGTGCTGCTGATATTCCCATACACTGTCTGGTGGAGCTGCTGCTCCTCTGCTTAGCCCCCAGGTGAGCAGCTGTGGGAAAAGCACTCAGGTTGAGAAGGGGGAAGGGTAACCCCCAGAAAGGTGGTGGGGAGCTATAAGCAGTGTGCTGTGTGTTTGGATGGAGTAGCTTCCCAGCTTTGTTTTCATCTGTGTTACTTTCTAGTCTTTGCTTCACATTTTGGATATAGAGATGTGCAAAGGCTGTGGCTTAAATTTCCTTAGGTGCTTAATTTGGTTAAAACGTGGATGCAAAGGCTGTGGGCACCTTCTGTCTTTGGGGTGCCTGAGGTGCAGGTCCGGCCGTGCTTAATCACCTTGTTGAGCTGATGCCTCCCAGGTTTGGCTGCAGGCACAGTGACACTAAGCTTTTCACATGTAGGAATCACTCACTGGAGAGGGACTTGAAAGGTATTTTGGAGCAGCTTAAGGCCAGAATTTCCAGCTTGATCATCCTGACCACGAAATCAAGCCCAGTGCCAGAAAATAAAATAAGGGAAATTGTTTTCCCCCCCTGGTGTCAGTTCCGATCACAGCCACACCTGTATCTTTCCCACTCGCAGGCGGTGTTAATTCCTGATGTCACTGATGTGGAGGCTCCCGAGTACTTGGCCACGGCTGTTGTCCTGGTGCTGTACCTGGAAGCAGACCCGCGATGTTCCCGCTGTTTCCGTGCTGCTGTGCCCGTGCACGCGCGGTACCACCGGCCCGCCGAGGGGAGCCAGCAAGCCTTGGTTGTTCTGGAGAGCCCAGAAGTGCTGCTCTGCTGCTGCCACGGTGAGATTCTCCACGATATTTTTCTGGGGAGAGAGGAATAGCCATGGGTAATCCAGAGCTTGGAATCTGGCTCTGTATTTTTTTGCTGGACGCGGAGCTCTTGGTACTTGTGTGAGCAGGAGGGGAAGGTGTGGCCCTGATAAAGACCACGTTGTCTTCCTCGCTGGGTGCTACTGCCTGGCCAAAGGCAGATGGATTGTCACCACACCTCTTGGTGTTATGCTGCTGCCATTGTACCCCTGTGCTGTCTGGGTTCTTCCAGCTGGAAGTGTTGGCAGCTGTGAGATTAAAGCCTTAAAAGTCACCGAGTTTGCTGGGGAAAAAAAGAAAAAAAAAAACAAAGACTCCGAAACAAACCAGTCCTCAGAGATTTGGCTTTGTACACGAATAATGGTGATAAAGGCAAAGAACTTCTTGGCCTGAAAGTATTTGCTCTGTGCAAACCATCAAAAAAAGAGATCCTTGTGTTTGTCATGATCCCAGCAGGCCCTGGCTTGCCAAAGGCCTCCTGCTCCGACCATGCTCCCAGTGTTTCCCTTGGCAGCTGAAGCTGTGCAGGGTGTATTTAATATCCACTGTCGCCTATTTAGAGGAATCAAAGTATTCTGATGGTCTCTAACACTTTGTTCCTGCATTCCCTCTATGTAAAGGGGGAATGTAGGAAACGGTGCCTGAAGCTTAGAATGATCAGTCTCAAACTCGGATGAAACAAGAACCTGATACCACCGACAATGAATATTTCAAGTTATATGAACAATGAAATCTTATAGTTTTGCTGCAAATCTTGTGTCCCTTCACAGTATCGTTCCTGTCAGGTGCCAAATCAAACACACTGATGGTTTTCAACTCCTTTATCTTCACTTGTGCATCATTTGAGCAGTGATTTTCTGGGGTAAATGTAGGAGCAGGCAAGACTGCCTTTTCATTTAAAAAAGGGGTCTGAAATCTTCCTGTTTTTCTGCCACATTTACTCCTTATGAACAGGAAAACATTTATTATTACTATGAAAATGTGTAAAGTGTTGGAAGGGAGTTCTTGCATGTGCTGACAGAAGGCCAAGGAGGAGAAATGGAAGAATGACTTACTTATTTTGGGAAAAATTCTAGTATGGGTAAAGTTGAGGGATCTATAGGCTAACCAGGAATTCTTTGCCCTGTTAAGGACAGAAGGGCCAAGATGCCACACAAGTGAGATTCTTTCTTGGTTACCTGCTGTATTAGGAAGGGAATTGTTGCAGAGTTCACAGGAGGGACTGCCCAGCATCACTTTGGCCGTGCAGGGAGCTGGCATGTTTCTGTCAGTGCTGTTTCACCACTTGCCTTCCAGGGAGTTGATTCTGTCAAGCTGTTGTGGGGGAAAGATCCCTTATTTGGCAGAGTCTTGCAGGCCAGTTTGCTTCATCCCCCCTGGCTCCTGCTGATGCACTGATGCCTTCCCTAGGTCAGCTGGCAGCAGAGTGTTGGGAGCCTGCTGAAGTGGGAGCTCCCTGCTTGGCCGAGAACGTCGGTCCCTGTCAGTGGCACAGCACAACACACAGACCCGTGAGTTCTCCTTTCTGGTTCTTTTTAACATTTCCTGCTTCTTTTTTTGATGTGATTAGCAACTTCCATAGCACAGGAATTAATCAGTAGAAGACTAGTTGGGTGGTTCCTCCTTTGTGAGGCTCCTTTCTTCCTTTCTGACTGGCTTTTGGTGGGGGTCATCCTGCCCTTCTGCCGTGCCTACAGTCACTCTGTGCTCTTCTGGCCCTTTGGGATGGCTGCTCTTCTCACCTATTTTTTTTTTCCTTACTAATTTACTTGGAATTCTAGGATATAATTGGCTCTGGTCAAATTAAGAAAAGTCTTTACAGTGTTGGTGCTTCAGAGGAATAGCAAAGTGAAAAACTACTTGATGGTATAACTAAAGGAGGGGTAAAACTGCAAAGATTTAAGGAATAGCATCCTAAAAAAAAGGCCACTTCTGTTTGTTTGTTGGTATCTGATTGGGTAAGTATTTAGGAAGGGTGAAATTTCTTATTCTGTGTTCAAAACCAAGGGAAGTTGGATCTTTAGTGTGTTCGACAACTGCCTTTGATGCTTAGAAGGGTTGCAGTAGCTAATTCAGAAATAAGACTTGATTTATATGATAAAAAATCCGTTGTTGTTGTAACACACATGCCTTCTTATATTTAAGATGCTTGGAGGTGCCTGGGATATCTGCAGCTCCTGTCCAAAAACACTTTGGAGCTTCCTGCATCCACAAAAAACCAAATACTTGTTTACCCTGGGGAAATCTGTCTTCTCATTGATCTGACTTCACTGTGAGAGCTGCTCTCCTCCATGTGGTATTCCCTACACATCCCCAGGGGTGTAGGAGCAGAGATACAGGGATACAAGTGGCAGCAGGTCCATTTACTGAACTGTGCAGTGCAGCAGTGGCTGGCACTGTGTTTGCTGAGAATTAAAAAGGGGATGTCCCATCTTGGTTTTGATTTCAAATCCCAGAAGAAGCCTCAGCCAGGGGCTGGTTAAATCAAGGTCTCATCCTCTCAGTTGCAGGCAAAAAGGAACTGTTTGTTAAATGAGTACAATCCATTTGTTTTTCCCTGCAGGCACAGGAGGAGTTGATGCTGGAGGTTCCCGTGGGGCTCAGGGAACACAGTTCCCTGGTGTGTGCCCTGACCCTGCTCACCACCCTGCTCTGTGCCAGCCTCATCCTCGCTGCCACCTGCAGGCATGGACACTTCTCCCTGTGACCTGCTCAGAGGGAGGAAACACAGAATGACTGACCCTCATCCAGCAAAACTAACTGGATATTACATCAGGTTCCTGGATGGATCCTGTTCTACTGCTATTTGTATCTTAGGGGGTGCGAGGGTCCCATAATGAGTTCTTGTTCCTTTGCCTTAATGCTTGGAAACACCTTCCACAGCCCAGAAGACAGTTTGGATGTGTTGTCCCCAGCCAAAGCAGATAGAGGGTAAGAAAAAATCTCAGAAATCTGAAAACGCTGCTGTGGGTAATGGGACAACAGTCAGCAGTGGAGTTTGGGGCTCCTGTTCCCTCCGTCTGGCCCAGAGCCTGTGTCCAGTGATGCCTCTTGTACAGCTGTTTGTACTTCTTGACTCAGGGATTGGTTATTAAGGGTATGAAAAACATTATGGAATCACTGAAGTGTCTGAATTTTAATCTTGTTGTGCAGATGGGTTATGTATGAATTTGTGAAGAGACATTCTGTGCATACCTGGGACAGGAGAAGGCTGAAATAGTCTCTCCCATTCTCATAACTGGGAGGGAATGGCTGCTCTTGGTCAAATTAGAATCATGGAATCATTTAGGTTGGAAAGCCCCTCTAAGACCATCAAGTCCAAGCATTCCCCAGCACTGCCAAGGCCACCACTAACCCATATCCCCAAGTGCCACATCCACATGGCTTTTAAATCTCTCCAGGGATGGGGACTCCACCACTGCCCTGGGCTGGACAAGCCCTTCCATGAAGAATCTTTCCCAATATCCAACCTAAACCTCCCCTGGTGCAACGTGAGGCTGCTTCCTCTCATCCTTGTTCCCTGGGAGCAAAGCCAGACCCCCACCTGGCTCCACCCTCCTGTCAGGGAATTGTAGAGATGGAGAAGGCCCCCCCCAAGCCTGCTTTTCTCCAGGCTGAACAGTTGATCAGAGTCGAAGTTCAGAAAGTTTGAAAGAAACTTCACCCTATTTCAGGAGCGGAAAGAGCCCCTTGGAAGAGGAGAGCCAGTGAAAAGATAGCGACTAGAAGCAAATATTTAGAAGACTTGAATTCAGTCGCCAGGACAGTTGATAAATACGAGGAAATGGAGAGGAAATTACCTAATGGAAAAGCTGAGTGGCTCTGGAGCGGCAGAGGCGCTCGGGTGCTGTCTCCAGTTGTCACTAGGTGGCACCGTGAGCCCACAGTAACTCCCACGTGGAGGATTTTATTCCCTGTGAACTGCGGGTACGTCAGTAAAAGCAGGTGATTTGGGGGAGTGCGTGTGTGAGGGGCGTGAATGAAAACTCCTTTTGTGGGCTCAGCGTGTGGCCGAGGCTTCCCGGCAGCAGAATTGGCCTTTCATCGCTGTCCAACTGTAGCCTCAGGATCCCTTGGGCATCTTTCTCCTGGAATTCTACAGAGAGCTCATCTTGTGACTTCGCCCACGGCTGGTTGGCAAGTGCTTGGACACTGGGCTCTTGTTTGCCCTCGGTGGCTGTGCCAGGACTTCATCCACTACCTCGGAGGGGTCAGCTCTGCATCTGCTGGGGGGAGATGTGAAAAGGCAAAAATCAAAGAGAGATTTGGGCTGTTTAACCCCATCAGTGCTGGCACCAGCATTGTAGCACTTGTCTCCGAGTGGGATTCTTAATTCCCAGAGTTGAATTTGTTCCTGGGCTCTCTCTGTCTTACATAGGTAATTCTGTATTGCAGTCTGACCCTTGGAATGGCAACATCCCAGATTGCCAGAGTTCAATGGCAGGGCAATCTCCTGAAAACTCACTTTTTCTTTTTTAAACACCAGATAATACCAGTTGCAAGTCACAGGTTGAATCCCTCAGCTAGATCAAGCTGCCTGATATCAGACCCTGGGGGAAGGAAATGGGAATCACAGAATCACAAAATGGTTTGGGTTGGAAGGGACCTTAAAGCTCATCCAGTCCCACCCCTTGCCACGAGCAGGGACACCTTCCACTAGCCCAGGTTGCTCCAAGCCCTGTCCAGCCTGGCCTTGGACACTTCCAGGGATGGGGCAGCCACAGCTTCTCTGGGCAACCTGTGCCAGGGCCTCACCACCCTCAAAGGGAAGAATTTCCTCCTAACATTCAATCTAAACCTACTCTCTCATCTTTTGAACAAATGAGAAAAAGTATTGCAAGGAGCAAAAATACTTAAGTAAAATATATGTCAGGATTCCCATCAATCAGCTTTTCAGCTGCACTTGAGTAATAGATTCTGATTAATGTAAAATATGAGAGGAATGGCAGAGCTTCTCAAGGAATGCTTTTTGTTACAGCAAATATTTGCTGTTTTTAAATCCATAGCATTTGCATAATAAGTATAGCAGATAGGTTTTTCTTTAAAAGGTGTAAATAAATCTAATAACCGTAGGAGTGTTAAGTACAAAGGAATTTGCCAGTTAAACTCCCTCTCAGAGCAGAAACTGGTACTGTTAAGCCAGCACAGAATTTAGCAGGTGTGCCCAGGTGTGCCATTGCAGGAGGAGGCAGCTGCCAGCCCCACGTGGATCACCAAGACATCAGAAGATGATCTGTAATGCCTGTGCAAAAGTTCTGGCAGTTTTGGAGACAAAAATGAGGTGTCCCTGGCAAGAAAACACCAACACAATGGTCGGACACAAACGCTTCCATCATTAATGTGTCTAAAGACCGAATCAGAGTGGGGAAAGAAAAGGGGATGGAGTGTTAAAGGCCATGTTGGGAGTTAAGGCTTTCTGAACACAAATTAATGGGTATAACAAAAAAAAAAAAAAACCAAGAAAAAACCCTCCTAGTTTGTTAAAAAAGCTGTGCCTGGGGAGGGAGGCAGAAGGGCGGGAGGGGGTCCAGGATTCTGCAAAGGAAGCAGGAGCTGAGAGGGGTTGGGGGTACCAGGCAGAGGCACCAGGGTGAGGTGACTCCTGGGGATGGGAAGCAGAGCTGAGGGAAGGGTGAAGTTACAAACCCGCTGTGGTTTCTCCAGAGATGATGCAGAGATGAATTAGCAAAAGCTAATTGATCCTGGGAGGATCACATATGGAGCTGAGTCAGAAAGGGAAAGTAACATATTTGGAAAGAGGAGCAAAGATGACAGCGGCGCCCGCAGGGGGAAGGCTCAGAGCCAGCAGTGGGGTCACTTTGGAATACTGCTCCTGGAAAATGGGCTGAAATACGGCAGGTCTGTGGGGACAAGCGTGCTGTGACCACCAGCTCTGCAGTAGTTCAGAGTGAGGGAGCAGAGAGCCAGCACGTGTTGGCTGGGAGCACAGGCTGGGGAGCCTGATGTGCCCAGACCTGTGTGGAGGTTTGAGGTGTTTGTGGATCTTTCCTTCAAGACCCATGCGAGGAGAAGCTGCCTGGTGTGTATCCTGCTCCTTCTGAATGGAAAACCAGACCTTGCTTCAAACCAGGACTGACAGAGGAGGTGAAGTCCAGGCTGCAGGGCAGCTTGGGGAAGTCATGTGGAAGATTAGATGGCTCACGGGAATTTAGGGCTCATCCATTGCTTTCTCAGCTGTGTTACCACTGGATTTCTTGGAAGCTGCACATCTGAGTGGGGGCTTGGGTTGCTGGTGGTGGGAAGAGACACCACAGAGAGCATCTCTGTGTCCTGCTGCTGCCACTGAACCCTGAGCCAGGTGGGCTGTGAGAGGGACCTGAGAAGATGGGAGAAAAGTTAGTTTGTGATCAGCTGGGGATACAAAATGAGACCCTTCCAGGGCAACAGGAGGAGCGAGCACAGCACAGAGGAGGAACAGGCACAGGGTGCCCAGAGAAGCTGTGGCTGCCCCAGTCCTGGAAGTGTCCAAGGCCAGGTTTGATGGGGCTTGGAGCAACCTGGGCTAGTGGAAGGTGTCCCTGCCCACGACAGGGGGTGGAATGAGATGGCATTTAAGGTCCCTCCCAACCCAAACCATTCCATGATTGCATGAGGCACCTTGGTGGCAGAGTGGGCTTCACTCCATGACCAGGGACAGACCTTGAGGACATGCCCCAACACAGCACAAAGCCCCTGTGCTCAGCCAAACCTGTTTTCCTCACAAAATGAAGCACTGAGGAAATAAACTCTAATTTAAACACCCCAAGACAGAAGTGAGGGGTGAAGAAGAGCCATTTCTGGAGTGGTCTGATGCTGGTTTCTTTAGGGCTGTGGGCTTTGCCCCCTGCAGCTGGATATTGCCCACAGCCAGAGGAGAATAAAAGAGCCTAACAGCCTCAAAAAAGAAGAAAGGTTATATATATAAAAATCGCTATAAATCTATATCAATAGATATAAACTTTACATATATAACATTTATTATATATAACATTTATTATATATAATATATTTTATATTTAACATTTTTATAGGTAACATATGTAATGTACATTTTACATAATATATAACATAATACATAATATATATTATATATAGAACATCTATATAAACATATATGTTATGTATATGTAAATATATAGAATTTATATATAGGTATGTAATTTATATACTTTATATGTAATATATATAAATATATATTTATATATATAATTTATAATTAATTATTTACATATATAACACATTTATTCTTTTTCTAGGCTTTTAGGCTCTTTTATTCTCCTCTGGCTGTGGGCAATACCCAGCTGCAGGGTGCAAAGCCCCTAGGAAAAATATGTTATATATAACATTAAAATCTATGTAAATATAATATATAAAAATCTACAATATATAATATATATTATATAATATATATAATCTATGTATTCTACATAAAGATGTATAAATGTTATATAGAAATGTTATATACATAACATTTATTATATGTGTATTATATTTAACATTTAATATAGATTATATATAATGTATATATACTATAAAATATATAACAGATATAAAATCTATATACATTGATATATATATTTTATATATGTAACATTATTTATATATACCCCATATATGTATAACATATATATGTGTGTGCATATATATATATATATTTATAACACATTTATTCTTTTAGGGCTGTTAGACAGTTTTATTTTTCTCTGGCTGTGGCCCAGAGGAATATAATATTATATAGATAAACATATATATATAAATAATATATATTATTTACAGATATAAACCACATTTCCCATCAGCGCGGGGGACTACAACTCCCATTATGCCTCGCGGCGAGCCCACTTCCGGCTTCCGGCAGGCGGTGCCCTGCCGGCGGTGCCCCGCCCCCGCCCGCCCCCGCGGGCTGTGGCCACGCGCGGCGGTTCCGCTTCCCCTCCGGCCCCGCCGCCGCCGCCCCGCCGGGTCCCGGTCCCGCCGCCGCGCTCAGCCCCGTCCAGCCCGTCCGTCCGTCCGCCGAGGTGGCGGCGCCGGCCCACCCGGTGAGTGCGCTCACACCTGCCGGCCGCGCCCCCTGCCCTTTGTGCGGCCGGGCCGGGCCGGGCCCGCGGCGGGGATCGCTCGGAGCGCGGCCCTGTCCCCGCTCCCTCCCCGCTCCTCCGTCCCTCCCTTCCTCCCTTCCTCTCGCCGCCCTCGCCCCCCGCCCCGCCGGGCCCGGCCCCGCCGCCCCCGCCCGCCCCGGCTGTGCGGATCCGCGGCCCGGCCCCGCTTCCTGCGGGCCCGGCGGCCCCCGCCCCCCAGCGCGGCCCCGGGCGCGGGGCCCTGGGGAAACGGGAAAGCTCCTCCATCCCGGCGGGGAGCGGGGGTGTTACAGCTGCCGGGGTAAATTACTGCGGAGATCCCGGCCGCCGGGCCGTGCGCGGCCGCTGTCAGTGCCCGCGGGCCGCCCCGAGCTCCCGCTCCCCATCCCAGGTAATCCCTGCTCCTGGTCCCCGAGCCCGCCGGGGTTTTCTCCTTCCGCTGTTTTCTGCCTTGTTTCTGTCGCCGCTGTTTGTGTTTGTCCCGTCAAAGCCCCGCAGGGTGGTTTAGAATCACAGAATCCCAGGATGGTTTGGGTTGGAAGGTACCTTAGGGATCATCCCATCCCACCCGCTGCCATGGGCAGGGACACCTTCTACTATCCCAGGTTGCTCCAAGCCCCGTCCAGCCTGGCCTTGGACACTTCCAGGGATCCAGGGGCAGCCACAGCTTCTCTGGTCAACCTGTGCCAGGGCCTCACCACCCTCACAGGGAAGAATTTCTTTCCAATATCCCATCTCAACCTGCGTTTAGTAGGTTAATGGTGATGGGGAGCAGGGAGGGTAACTTTGGATTTAGCCTGGTCCATGTGGCAACTACCTAAAAGCTGATTTGGGAGCAGAGGGTTCATCAGCTGCTTTCGAGGAGCTGTGCTGTGCTTTGCTGTAGCCAAAATAAACCAGTTCACGTGCTGCCTTATGGCCAGTGTCTGGATATGTAATACAATCATTATTTTGGAGGCCCTACAGTAATAGCTATGTTAGGGGCAATTCAAACATGGTATACTGTGAGGTTTTTATCATCTTATTTCTGTCTTTCTTTGGGTTTCTGCCTGGTTTTTGGTGGGTTTTATACCTGAAAAATAGGGCCTGCTTTAGAGAGAGTCTGAGATTTGCTTTGCAGCTGGAGTGTCCTCACATTGTGTGAGGACACACTCCAGTGTGTCCTGGAGTGGCATCTCCCTAAAAAAACCAGAGACTTGCTACTCGGTGCTTCAGTTTGTTCATTTTGGAGAGGAAGGTAATTAAACTCATAGGGATATTGTGGAGGCAGGTTAAAAAATGTTACACCAGAGAACTGGTTCATTATTGCAGACTGAAATAAAGTGGAAGCAAAGTAGAATTATAAAAATGCAAAAATGTTACGAGTTTTTGAGTAGAATCTTTGAGCTAATAGGAGCACTTCAAACAAAGTGCACTGGGTAATGTTCTAGAGGCAGGAAAAGCCTCACTCCAAAGTTCACTGGGTGGATATTGCAGTTCTTGAGGCCAGAACAGAAATGCTTGAGGAGGAGTGACTCGGATCTCCTGTGTTATCTAAGCTGTGTGTGGAATTTGGCTCATCTTTGCACGGACATGGTTGTTAAAAGTATCAGGCTCTTAGCTGTGGAATAATGGCTCTGTCTGGGTACTTAGCACTTTTTAACACCACGCAGCTTGTGCACTGCATCCAAGGCCTGTGCTCTGCTGTGCAGCAGCTCGTCAGAGGTTGATTTACCAGGATGAAATTTGTACTGGGATACAACTTGGACCTTTGGCCAACTGGGGGAGTTTCCTCCTGGAGGCACCTGCTCGGGCTCCCTCTCTGGGCTGGATGCTGGAGTGGGTGGGTGGATGCTGGGACCATGTATGGCAACTCCAGTCTTGGGGTTATTTTAAAATAATATCCTTTTTAAATCCCATGTGTACTTGTGTTGTTTGTCAGCATTTTGGTTGTGTTTAAAAGGGAGAATTATTCAAGCACCTTTGGTTTCGAAATAACTTTGGAATTGAGGGTGCTGATTGGTGCTGCAGATTTTGCTCTTGTGATAAGAAAAAGCCGTAGGGACCCCGGTCTAGCTCTGTGTGTTATTAATAAGATAATTCAGTTTCAGAGCTCTTACATCTGTCTTGGGTTGGTTTTGTTTGGGTTTTTTCCCCTTTTATCTGTTTCCTGCATTAGGAGGTCTGTGCCAGTATTTTCTGGTTCCTCACAACACACACGTTTTCTGACGTGGCCGGCACAACAGAGAAGCAGCTCTTTGTTCTGCAAACAACCCCGAGTCAAAGGCACTGCTCTGGAGGGCCCAGGGATGGCACCAGCAGAATTTCCAGTCCTGGGACAGGGCTTTGGAATGGAGCTGAGTCTCCAAAGCATCCACGAGGAGATGGTGGCAGAGGGCTGGTGGTGGGGAGAGCAAGGGGAAGGAGAGGACTTGAGCAGCCAGGCCGCAGGGATTAACATCCTGGTGAACATATTGCTGCTGGCAGTTGGGAAAAGGCCAAACAAGGTGGTTGTGGAGCTTTCCCTTCTTTCCCTGGGAATGTGGTTGCTGTGATCACCCTGCTCTGCCCTGTCAAAGCGAGGGCTCTCTTTTGGGCTGGCATTGATTCAGGAAGGCTGCACCGAGCTCCATTTTCAGTTTTCCAAGCAGGCACCTAAATCCTTATCAAATGTGATTGTCTGGCCCCAGACTCTGAGGGCTCTTTGTGGTTTCACAGTGTTCCCCCCATGGAGGGGTTTTTGTCCCTGCCATGGCAGTGCCAGGGACTGAACCTCGTCAGGTGCCAGCGCCGAGGCTCCCACTCGCCCTCCCAAGGGCAGCACTTCCAGAGATAACCAATCCCTTGGGTGCCAGGCTGGGCTGCCAGGTTGGCTCTTGGGAACGATAAAGTCCACTGGATGCAGAGCTGGATTGATTCTGCCTCCTGGCAAGGTCAGTCTGACCAGGGAAGCACCGTGGAGGAGGCTCCATCTCCTGCCAGCCTTCAGGAGGAGGTGGGGGAGAGGGAGGGAGTCCAGGGCACTCAGCTGGGGGCAAAGGACAAGGAACCCTTGGGCAGGGCAGGTTTTTGAGGGCAGTTTCATTTTAGCAAGGAAACACTGCAGTGTTCCCTGAAGGCCTAAGGACTCTGGGGCTTTCCTGTTTGGAATTACTGTGTCTTGAGCTTGATAAGACTTTGGAAAGCTCTTGTTTGCATTTAAATACAGGTGGTAAGAGGTAGTAGATGTTTTCAGGTGAGAAGAAGAGATCTCCTAGTGACCTACCAGGGATGTGAGGAGCAGATGGAGCTCAGTGTTACTGCTCAAGCCTTACTTCAGTGCTCAAGGTTTTTGAGAGCTCAGACCATGGTTTTACCTAAAGCTAGTAAAATTATTTCCTTTAATGTGAAAATACACACTTTGTATTTGGACTGATGCAATGATCACTGTCTGTCACTGAGAGCTGGAAATGCTGGTTTTGGTCCTAATTGTCTGACTTGCCAGTTTTTTTAAGTGGATCATTCTTTCTTTTCTCTCAGCTTGTTTTTATTTTCTCAGCTGGGAATGGGGATTAACCAGGCTTTGAAAATGTCTCACCTGGCAGGCCAGGGGTGTGTTAGGAAAATGCCTTAAAATTGAGAAGAGTTTCAGTTTTTCTGTTGAGATAAATTTTGATCAGACACACTGAATTCACAAAAGGAATTCCTCGTGCTTTCTAAAGGTTGTACTACACTGAAAAGCTTCAGGAATTGGTGAGGCAGCTCTTTTCCTTCAGGCAAAGCAAGTGGATTTTGAAATTCTCAAATTGATGTGTCTGATTTCTGTTTGTAAATTTTGAAACGCTTTTAAAAGTCTTCAGCTGCTAATGAATGTACTGGTGCTTAGAACTGTTCAAATGAGCCCACCTTACTAAGAAATACAGTATTTTTCAGACTCCTAGAAAATATTGGGGGCTTTGTATAATGGATTGGTTGTTGTTTCTCAACTCTGAACTCTGTTGGTGTAGCTCTGGCAATGCCCGAAGTTCAGTGATATTTGAATCTTTGGTCAGGGTTCTTCTCTCTGACAATTAGCAAAATTTGTCTTTAAAGGAGTTCTTTTGACAAGGCAGGTTTAATTCTTTCTAATTCTATAGTTTCATTTAAAACACAAGCAGCTGTAGGAAGGAGCCAGCGTGTCGAGGCTGCAGTGAGTGTGATTTAAGTGGTGTTCAGTGTTAAGAAAGGATTTAACATCATGTGAAGCAATGAGGGCAGCTGGCAGGTGTATTCAGGAATGGAAATACATTAAAAAGTCTTTCCAATTCAACTTCTACTTTTTTTTTTCCCCTAAAGTTTTCTGCTTCCTTTTTAGGTGCTGGATGTTTGACTCGGTGTGTACCCACAGGAGTTAAACTGTCAGCACATGAAGCCTTTCCCATAACTCCTTTAATGAGTGAAATTAGAGTTATCTGATGGCATGGGGTTTATTTAGAAACTGTGATACTTTCTACTCTTTGTTGCATTTGTTTTTCATTTACAGTCATTTTAGAACTGCTTTAAGTAGCAGATGTATCTCCTGGACAGAGCAAGGAAAAGCTGTTCCTGGAAGATGCTATTTAAAATCACCTTTAAATATTTAACCCATTTCATCTTGGGAAGGTCTCCAGTAAAGTGAGAACCTGGAGGGATGAGAGTCTTTCCCCTAAGCCTGTCTACAGCAAAAGGCCATCCTGTTTTAAAGGGATCTGGGGATTTGGGCTTCAGGCAGGAGCTGGCTGGGCAGATTCTTGTGTAAGTAGCTCACTGGAAGGGGCTGAATTGAAAGTGCACTTCAGCTCATGAATTACCTGCTTCAGGGTGTAAAAAAATAGTTGTTTAATAAGTTATGTGAATGTTTGGAAGTGAGCAACTTTTAAAATTCAAAAACATCACTGAAAAGGTAAACTTGCTGTTTTATACTAGTGTTAAATCAGCTGAGTGCTTGGGATTTTACCCAGACATTAAATCCACCTGCTGGCCTTAATTTAGATGGAAATACTGACCACAGGGTGGATGATTGTTTTGCCACCTGAGCAAGGGGCACCAGCCCCAGTTTGGGGTGCAGGGGCACAGGGAGAGGGTCTGGCTCTCCCCTGGCCCCAGACCAGGGGTTTTGGGTTCCTGCCAGCCCCAGTCTGTGACATCCCTTCCTGTGGGGATCCGTGTCAGGAACTAAACTGCTGGAAAGGGAATTCCTGATGTTAAACTTGGCTTGGGAATTTTGCTGAGTGATCTGACACTAATGGTCTGGAAAAGCCAGAGAGTTCTGTGTCTGGCTTTCTGCTCCTTCTGCCTTTTTCATGGAATGTGACTTCAGATCAAACACAAAACTGAACAGGATCTCCTCACAAAATGCTGCCATCATTTTCTGTGGCACAGCAAATAGGGTTTCTAATGCTATGAAATGATTTTTTTACTTTGAAAAAGCCTTTTATTTCCAATGTGTGCAATGCCAGCTGTCACTCTTACAAAAATAAATGATGTGAAGTCTTTGATTTGTCAGAGCTGGGGCATTATCACCAAGTGTGAAATATTTTCTGCTCTCACCCCTGAGTGGAACAAGGAGACAAGTGAGATCCTGGATTTTCAGAGCTATTTAGCAACAAGGACGATTAATTTTAATTTGATGCCAACGTGCTAAGGCTCTTTGATACCAGTGTCCAAGCTTAGGAAATAATTCTTTGTGGTAAAGAAGGTCCTGGCTGCTGCAGCCAGGAAATTCAGGCAAGTACCTCTTGATTTTTGGGATGAGGCTATTTTGCAGTTCCCAAAGTATGTGTTGGCAGTGCTGGGAACTCACTTCTTTCGTGACTGTTACTTTTCCTTTCCAGCCCTTTTGGACCTATTTTATATATATATTTATATATATATATATATATAGTTTTTTAGAGTGAATCTGTGTTGAGATTTTTCAGTGAGGATTATTTTTCCAGGTAGTTGCTGGAAATGCAAAATAAAAATTCAGGATGGTTCAGTACAACTGGTTTGGATGGTTTCTTCACAAGCAGGGCAGTGTGTTTCAGCGTGTGGTTGTGATGTCTTTTATTTTCTTACTTATTAATAATTATTCCATTGTAAAATATTTGACTTTGAGAGGTGTAATTCTCATTCTCCTTGGCTTGTTGTGTGCACGCTGGAAGGTCTTTTTGCAGCACAAGGAAATGTACTCAGGCATAGTAAACCTGGATGGAGTTTTACTGTGGAAGAAGTTAAGGCACCTGGTAAATCTATAAATCCACAGCAATCTGACTAGAGCTTGGAGCATCTCATGTAATAAAGTTTTAGTGTCTTTAAAAAAAAAATTAGAAAGAAGGGTTGAGGAATAAATGGAAAGAATGAAGGATAAGTGAAAATACTGAGATTAAATGATTTTTAATTTGGTTTAATTTGTGGTGGTGATGACTTTTTTTTGTCCAGAAAAAACAAATTTTTTATTAACACTGTCAGAATTTAAATGATTTTTTTTTCCCCTATTCCCTCATTACTGCTAAGATATACTTGTCAGACACATGGTTGGTACTGAATTTTATCTTGTAATACTTTTAGCATGGCTTCTTGGAGATCTTCCTTATCATGGGATGGAAAATCTTTGGCAGTGAGTCTTTGGCAGCACTTTTCTCCCAGGTCTTACTTGGCAAAGGGACTGGTGGTGGTTGTAATTTACTTCCTCAGCACTTCCAAAGCCCATGGACCAGAGTGAGGGGGGCAGCTTTCTAAATTTGAAACTGCATCTGAACTGGAGAAATCTCTTTGTTTCAGGGACCTTGGTCAAGATTGGAACTAGATGTGGTTTTCATTCCACATCGCTCTGGTTAACAGAGTGACCGTGTTTCCTGTGCTGCTGAAGCCACTTTCTCTGCCTGACCCTGAAAAGTTTTGTCAAATAACTTGTCAGTATTCCTCTTTATTGTCTTTATTGTGCGTTTCCTAAACAAGGTGTGGGTATCATCAGTGCTTTCTTTTTGGTTTCTTACTCGCTGGCTCTGCGCTTGCACACACCTGGTCACGGAACCATGGAATGGTTTGGGTTGGAAGGGACCTTAAAGCTCATCCAGTGCCACCCCCTGCCATGGGCAGGGACACCTTCCACTATCCCAGGTTGCTCCAAGCCCTGTCCAACCTGACCTTGGACACTTCCAGGGATGGGGCAGCCACAGTGTCTCTGGGCAACCTGGCTGATGTGCAGTGGACAACAGGTCATTCCCCAGTGAGCAGTGCGGGGACAGGCTGGTGGCAAGTGGCTGCTCAAACTGATATTCTGTGGGCTCTCTTTGTTGCCAGGTTTAATAGAGATTTTTATCTCTGTTTTGCTCTATGGAAATGGCTTACTGAAATTCGCTTCCTGTTTTCTTAACAATTGGAAGGACCTGAGAAAATTTTCCCTTAGGTGACAAACTCTTGGAAAGCTGACCACTCCTGGAGGTATGATGTTAAGGTTTGCTTCTTCCGTGGCTAAAATAAATTTCATGAGAGGAGAATTTTTTTTTTTTAATTAAAAGAACTGAGTTTTCATAATCACAGAATCTGTAAGTCTTCCCATGCTCGTTTGTTGCAACAATAATGTTTTATGTCCTCGTTTGTATGTTCACCCTTGCTGGTAGCAGCCAATAGTATTGCGAATTAAAAAGAGGAGAATTTGGAAAGCATAGAAGTGTTGTGCTGGGTCAGGCTGTCAGTGTGTGTCATCTCTTCTTGATAAATGTCAGCTTTAGTGTAAGGACTCAATTAAATGGCTTTTTGGAGCTGGGAGGCGGCCCAGGACTTGCTTGGTCTGCTGTTTCCCGATGAAAGAAGAGGTTATTGGTGTTCCCTGCCTGATACATCCTTCACCCTCCTGTGTTGAGGGCTCAGCTGGTGCTGAACATGAAGGCAGTGCTGTGATTTGTCTGCATTTCTTGTGTTGATGGCACAGCAAGAGCAATGTCTGATGTTTTTCGTAATTATTTGTTGCATCCCTTGCAATGGAATTAGACCCCTCAGATAAGTGGGATCTCTCTTATTTCTATCGAAATAAGTAGCTTTGCTTTTTTATTGGGGTGGGATGTGTGTGTGAGGACCTCATGGATGGAATCCTCCATGTCATGGGTGAGTTTGTGTTTTGTAGGAGGTAAGACATTGGTCTTTGAAGTCTGTTTTGTGTGAGTTGAGTCTCATCCTCACAAACAGCTTCAGCTGCTTTATGATTGCACAACGATTATTGAGGCAAGATAATAAGGTAGAAATAGGTCTGAGAACTGCATCCTTTTCATGTGTAAAATGCCTGAGCCTCACAAAAATGAGCTTTCTGAAGCTTTATTCTTGCTCTGTTAAGATATCACTGAAATCTCACCGTTCTGCCCATAGGAATGTCACTCATTGTGTATTGAACAGGCACAGTTACATATGCTTCTTTGTTAAACTCAGAATTTGTACAACAATAACTAGGGTTTTTTTAAAGTCTTTTGCAGCTTTATAGGTTTGATATTATGTTTTGTCAACTGTTTCAATATTATTTTAACTTGACAGCTTCCTTTGGAAGCTCTTCAGCTTCCCAGGGTGCTGGTTATCCTGTGGGGCTGTAATTTTCACAGGCCTTTTGTCTATTCAGTCGGTAACGGTGTTCTTCATTCTGTATTTTTATGTTTTAAAAAGTATTTCATTCTTGAGCTGTAAAATCAATTTTTTGTGGCCCTGGTACTGCAGCATCCTGTATAAACAGTCGTGGATAGTAACTCCCTCAAAGTGTGTCAATATTGGTGGGATATATGAAATCACATTGAAAATTTGATGAATTTAATCACTCACAGATGGTATTTAAACCATTGCACGTTTCTTTACATATAATTGTTTTGGGTATTTTTATCATACATTTGATTTATGAATTGTAAGAAGCATATGATGTAGTAGTAACACAGAAGAGGTTGAGGCTTTTCATATTTTTTTCCCCTACTTACTGGTTCCTGTAGTTCTCCTGCAGGCTTGGCAAAAAAATAATTTCCACATCAGCATAAAAATTATTTATATTTTTTGAATTACGATACAGTTCCATGCTTTTTTGGCTGCTTAATACAATTTGATTTGTAGTCTGTCCTCCATTTCTGGTTGCTTTGGGTTTGTTTTAACAGCATTTTAGATAAAAAGCTGTTTGAGTGAGAAGTGGTTTCGCTAGGAATAACTTTTAAAAAACCCCAAAATTAGAAAATTAGGTTAAAAACTCATTCTGGCAGCCAGTGTTTTGAATGCAAATTGTCATTTCCAGCATTCAAATGAGTGCTCTGGCTCCCTGAAAGACATACAAGAACATTTGCCCAAATTTCAGGGAGCTGCTGCATTAGGCTGTACATGAGTGTGTTGCTTGTATGTGTGCAAGTAATTTTAAAGTAGAAAATCTGTAACAGCACACAAGGAAAACTAGGGCAGTGTCCCAGCAGGAGCACTGGAGTGTGAACAGGGGGGAGTGATTTACAGAGACCCTTTGCCTTGCTCACTTTTCCCTTCTTTTTTTTAAAGGAAAGTAGTATTACAGTTTTTTTGGTTTTCTGTTGGTGAATGCAGGTCTAATGTCCAGAACTGTAGGGGAGTATTTGGGCTGATTTGAGTTGTGGCAGCTGCAGGTGTGCTTTTTTTGTACTGTTTATGGTGCCTTGAAATAGTGGGGAAGGGATTGCCTGTGGTGCTGTGCAGTGGCTGCAGAGTTGGTTGTGTGCCCATCTGGGTGCTTCACCCCTCCTAACAGAGTTAAATATGCCAGGAAAAAATAAAATAGTCACTTGTCTGTGTGTACAGAACCTGTAAAACTTGAAACCTCAGCTGTGTAATGGAGTTCCCTCTGAATGTGACAGTCTTGAAGCACTTGTGCCAGCGCTGTGGCTGAAGTGTGAGGCTTTATTGCTGAGCTCTTGGGAGTGTTTTACTAAAGATCTGATTTCATCCCACAGAACTGAGCTGCTGCTGGTAGTGAAACATCGGGGTAACCCCTCCTGAGCATGTTGCTTTCTCATTAAGTAATTAAAAGACCCCACTGGGAGTATTGCATCCCGCTCTGGAGTCCTCAGCAGAAGAAACATGTGGACGTGTTAAAGTCCAGAGGAGGCCGTGGAGATGCTGCAAGGGCTGGAGACCCTCAGCTCTGGAGCCAGGCTGGGAGAGCTGGGGGTGTACAGCCTGGAGAAGAAAAGCCTCCAGGGAGACCTTGGAGCCCCTTCCAGTGCCTAAAGGGGGTTTATAAAAAGAGGGAGAGCAACTTTTTACGTGGGCAGACAGTGAGAGGACAAGGGGGAATGGTTTTAAACTAAGAGAGGAGATATTTAGATGAAATTTTAGGAAGATATTCCTCCCTGTGAGGGTGGTGAGGCCCTGGCACAGGTTGCCCAGAGAAGCTGTGGCTTCCCCATCCCTGGAAGTGTCCAAGGCCAGCTTGGACGGGGCTTGGAGCAACCTGGGATAGAGGAAGGTGTCCCTGCCCACGGCAGGGGGTGGAACTGGATGAGCTTTATGGTCACTTCCATGGACAACTTTCCCAGCCATCAGCAGTGCAGAAGTGGGATGCTGCAGGGAGCTCTTCTCTTGTAGGAGTCTGAGTGTTTGAAGAAGTCAGTGTAGTCCGTCAAGGCGCAAATGGAATGGAACTCTCCCAGGAGAAATGATCCGTGGTTTCTGTGTGGTGCTGCTGGAATGGGGACATGAGCCATGTCCACCCAAGCCATCTCGGGGTGGGGGGGGTGTTTTCCAAAGACCTGTTGCCATGCCCAAGTGCTTTTGGCATTTACACCTCCTGCATTTGATTTCTTGCAGCCTTTGCTCTTTCTGGCTGAATTTATGTCCAGTGTGGGCATGAAGAAGGACGATTCTTGAGCTCTGGTCACGTAGGGGTTTTGGCAAACCCTTCCAAGTGGCCGTGATATCCGGGTGGCAGCACTGTGTCTGGGAAAACTGACTCGGAAGAGGCAGAATTTCCCACTGTGGCAGGGAATTTCGTTTCGTGGCAGGCTGGCAGTGTAATAAGAGTTGAGGGTTTGGCCCCCAGGGCTGTTTTGCCAAGCTGTGCTAACTGCAGTTGAAGCAAGCCTTGGGCAGCCACTAGAGAGAAACAAAGAGCTCTATTCTGAGTGCCTGTGAAAAAAGAGCTCTTTTGGAGGGAGACATTTCATCTTTCCCCTTTGTCTTTTCCCTTATTATTCCTTTTTTCCAATAGCTGACAGCTCTACTAGCGTGATGAGGGAGTGACAGATCCCTTAACCTTGGATTCTTCCTGTTTTTGCCATCCTCATACATACTTTGTGACCTCTTCTCTTTCCAGTTACTCCTAACCTGGATTAGAAAGGGGGGGGAAAGCCACAACCTTGTTTTACCATTGCACAGTAAGATTTCCAGGAGTTAATAAAAAAGGGTTTTTTCCCTGATGGGGATGCTGGTGATCCTTCTGCACACCACCAGCAGCCTGATGATGCTTTTAGAGCTGCCTCACTGCTCTGTTGGGTGGTGAATCTCCAGGTTAAACAGCTGTGAATGATGTTTTTAATACAGAAGTGCACCAAGTTGTACAGGTACCTCGTGCAGGGCAGCCTTTATTCAAATAACTTTTGCTCTGGAATGTGTGGTCCCTCCCTGCCTGTAAATGTCAGCTTTAATTAGGAGAGAATCTCAACAATGAGATGCAGACTTATTTTTTTTCTATTATTTTCTTGTAAACTTTCCCTGCTTGCCCTTTTCCCCATTCTCCTTTAATCTTTAGAAAACCTCAGCTCGTGAAAATAAAGGCTGAAAAGTGCCTGCTAGGTGGTGAAATATGAGTAAGCACAAACACCTTGAACCCTGGATTTGCATGTGCTGTGCCCGCCGCCGGCTGCCTTGTCTGCCTTTAGTTGACTCAGGGTTTTCAGGAGGCAGAGCAGGGATAATTTCCTCGTTGAGCACTGAACAGGCTGGTTCAAACACCTTGTGTTATCATTATGCATCTCAGCACAGTGGTTCCTTGAAGGAAAACTCTGGCTGTGGGCTGTATAAAATGGAACTGAATTCGGCTGAGGCGGCAACTCCCCAACCCCGCAGCAGAGGGTGGGAATGGATCCCATGGATCCCTCTTGGTTTAATTCCTCCTCCACCACACTCTGTAGACCTCTGTGGGCCTGCAAGGGCTGCCTCAGAGCAAGGTGGGAATGGGCATCCATATCCATCAGCTCATCCCTCTGGCTCATTTCTGTGCACTCCTGTCATCAGCTGCCTTGCCAAGTGAATTTTCCTGCCAAACTTAGGGGGAAATGGGACACAAAAGCAGTTGGGAAGTGACTTCTGAGGCCCGTCTGGTATTGTGGCCTGTGGTGTTTGAGCTATTTCAGAGGTGATAGAGCAGAGAAGAGGTTCCTGGTTCGCTGGTGGTAAAATGCCACCTCAACTCAGTAGAGCCACATTAATGTTATGATGCAGAAATGAGGGCTCAGGTGGGTGTTGATCTCCCTGCAGGTTTAAAGGGACACAGTGAAGATGAATCACAAGACTCACAGGTGACCCCAGTGTTCAGTGAAGCCAAGTATTGTGAATTTGCTTAAATTTTTTATGCACTAATGGGCTTTTACCAGGACTCTTGCACATCTTGTCTGTAGTCTGGGCCTACTCAGATTTTCCCTGTTGATATCTGTTTCATTCACAGTCTTCCTCAGAAAACTGGGATCTCTTTTAGTTTCAAAAACGTTATTTTTGCAGCCTGATTGTTTGTTTTCAGTGCAGGATTCTGCACATCTGCTCAGTGCCTTAAGGAGTCAATAAGTGCTTCAGGTTGTAATGGACTTTGGCAGTGAGTTTGAAGCCTTATAACACTTTGAAATATCCCCTGAACAGGATATTTGTCTTGTGTAACTTGGTCCATGGGAAGCACATCTATTACAGTTTGGGAGAGGCTATTCCTTCTTCTGCACTAAAGATAGTTTCCTTTCTGCTTTTTTTGTTTCTTCTGCTCGACCGTGATTTTTATCTTCTTTTTTCCCCCCATAATCTCTTTATCACTTGGCAATTAAACAGCATTTATTTGTGCTGATTTTTTCCCTTCTATTTCTATGACTGGGCAAAAATCATAAGGAAATTAAGGGGTTGGAAAAAGACAAATTGGAAAGAATTTAGCTGAGCATGTTCTGTGTGTCATCCAGTCTGATCTTGCCAAATCAGACTGAGTTTCTCCTTTACTCTCATTAGAGTCACAGTATTATGTGTTTCCTCTGCCACATGTAGCAGTAAAGGGAAGATAAGAAGGACCTGACCTGTTTATAAACTTCATGGTGGTTGGTTTGGTTACTGTTTGTCCCTTTGTAGATCTTAGTGAAACGTATGTTGGGCTCAGATATTTTTTATTTGTTTGGGGGATTTTTTTAGCTGTTATCCCAACTGCATCACTTGAAGGGCGAGTATCTTTTGTGCTTCTAATTAGGGAGATCTGAGCTTCTTTGGAGTGTCTTAGGTTAGTGTAGTTTCCTCTCCCCTCCCCATTAAAAAAAAAAAAAGCTAAATAAAAATAACTTGGTTTTCACAGGTTTGGCATTGACCAAACACTTTTATCCTCTAAAGACCCCCTAAAGCTGGAAGGACATGTTCCAGCAGGCCATGGGGAGGTTGGTGCCTGTCTTTCCAGAGGTGGGATGTGCTGGAGCACCCCCACGTGTTTTTAATAACTGTAGGTGGAAGGGATGATCCCGCTGGCTCTTCCTGGCCGCTCTCACGGTTACTCTGCTCCGTGCTTTTGCACGAGTCCTCTCTTGGCAGGCAGAAGATCTGCAACTGCCTTTGCCAAGTCTGCAAGAAAGTAATTCTTTGTCTGCCACTGCTGGGTTTGTTTTTTTTTTTTGGCACCATTTTCTGAGTCGAAATGATGAGATAAGTATTTTCAGTCTCTGAAGGTAGTCTCATTCTGTTCCAAAAAAACTCCTTTTTGGATCTGATTAAATAAATCTCGTGGATCCAAGTGCTTCAAGTTGGAAAGATAAACATCCTAAAAGACTTGTTTTGTTTTTCATGGAGAAGACGAGTCTGAGATGTGCTGGATTTGTAATTTTTTTTCTGCAGCAGTGAAATAATTTCAAGCTGTTGAGCTGCTGAACTAGGAGGCTGTTAGTGATGGGGCAGGAAGCTGTGGCTAGGTAGCACCATCTGAATAAAAACTTGTCAGAAAGCTGCTTTCTGCTAATCCCTGGGAGGAAGTGAGCTATAATCAGCACTAAGTGAGCTAATCACAGGAAATCTATTGCTCAACAGGAGCCTTTGAAAAAAAAAAAAAGGGAGGGGGGCGGGGAGAAAAGAAGAATACCCATGGAGACACTTCATTCTGATTTTGGACTCCAAAATCTGTTTGATCTAAGAAAATGGAATATCTGATGAAATGAGTAGCCCTCCAATCTCCACTTAAAAACTGCACCTCTTTTCCAGAACAATGAAGCGTCAAGTCTCATCTCCTCCTGGAAGGTGGTTTTCAGGTATCAAGAGGTGGTGGTGTGGGGAGGCTGTGTATAACCAAAGTACCAAAACTACTGGAGGCCTGGGGGCAGTGGGAGTGAGACTCCAGATGTTTTCAACAAGGATTTTTATAATATGAAGCAAGAGTGAGATGTGACTGTCTTAAATCTGTCTTGTCACACCAGTCTTTCATTGGAGCATCATGCGCTGGCACTTGTGTTGTTTTTAGTTACTCTGTGCCCTTTTTCACTTGACATCTGCTTTGGAGATCTCTTTCCAGGCATGTCCTTTGCTCTTTTCCTGTGCTCTGGACGTGGCTGTCCCGGATGCCGTGACAAGTGTTGCCAGTGGCCCCCTATAAGGCCCTACAGGAAGGGGTGACAGCCACCGCCGTGGGGATGCTGGAGGGGGAACTCGCTGCTGGAGCAGGGGCAGGGTCACACACCCACTGTCAGCCCTTCCTTCACTTTTGAGCTGCTCTCACTTCTTCTTCCATTCCTTCTGTCAGACCACAAGCAGTTCTGCTGTGTTGCCTTCAAGCTGTGTCCGTGGCCCAAGTGTTCTGCAGTTCAGGTGTTGTCCCAAAAAGGTCCTGCAGCTGTAGTGGCACATCAAGAATTAGGATTTCAAGAAACAAGTGGTTTTGTTTCTTAACACGTTGTTAGCCTGAAATCCGTTACTTCTCCTTTTTGGTCAGCTGTGCAAAATGAACTTAAATTTGGTATTTTTGCTGCTCCTTCTGTGTTGTGCTGCTGATAGTAAATGAGCTGAGTAATTTTTACTTGTAGTAAATAGAACTTGAGTTCAGTTTGCAGCGCTGTGATTTTCCTGTCACAGATTTATTTGATTTGTTTCACTGATTTGGTTCTGGCCCTCAGAGATCAGTGTAAAGCACAGTATTGTGTGCCAGGAGGAGGAATTTTATGTGCATGTTATCAAACAGCTCTGAGCTTGATGTGATCTGTTTTGGTTTCTTTTTCCAAGCAGTAGTCCAGTTTAGTTTTGCATCACATCCCAGGCGGTGAAATCACAGGTGCAGCCTCTAGACTCCTCGAACACGTTAATTTGAACATCTTAAGAAGACAAATTCAATTTATCACAATGTGAGAACTTTCTACAGCAGCTGTTTGATTTGACACAAGGTACCATCTACCCACCCCTGCTTGGGGCCTTGCAAGGCTGCTGTATGTGACCAGAACACAGATTTAAAACTTAATCTGCTCAAATACAAGTGCTCCGGGGAAACTGCGAGTGTGCACTGCAGCAAAGAGGAAAATGATCGTCTTCAGTTTGATTTTATTTCCTTTTAGTCATTCTGAAAAACAAGTTTGAGGAGAAAAATGTTTGTCCTTTTCTAGAAGTCAGAGGAGCTAAATAGCAGCACACGGCTTTGGCTGGGGTGGGAGTGCGTGTGAGGCTCCATCCCCATCCCGAGGGAGCCCAGGGAAGCCAGGCCAGCACAAGAGCCAGGCTTAGGAAGTTCTTCAGGAGGCAGCCCAGCTTTACACTCGCACAGGGGGGAACCTGGGGGGGGGAGAAACAACAGAAAAGCAAGTCAAAGCCAGAGCATTCAGACCAATGTGCTGCAGCAGTGTGTGTGTCTGTCGGCTTTCTGAAAACGCTGCCTAATTCTCACTTTACTTTCCAGCTTTTACTCACTGTCAGGGTTGTTTCTGGGTGTTTTCCCACCAGTGGCAGCGACAGGAACTGCTGTCTGTCCTGTGACCTGGGTATGCCGTGGGTTGTCGGGCCCTTTTCATCCCCAAAAGGAAGAAGGTAGTGAGCAGCAGGGTGTAGATTGTAAAAATGAAACTCAACACATGTGCAGATCAATCTCTGCAGGGGCTGGGAGGAACAGGAGGGTGGGTTAAGCTACACGAGTTGCTCCCTGTGTGTGTCCTGCCTCACCCTCACCGGGCAAAGGTGGGAAGGTTGATGGTGCTGAGTTAACTGTTGGACCTGGGGATTGGAGAGATCTTTCCCAACCTACATGATTCATCAAGAGAGGAGGTGCAGTTGTGAGGAGCTTGACTTCAGGTCTCCAGCATTGGTGGTGAGTGATTTAGACAGCACAGACCCTGTCTGGACACTCTGCAGTGGAGGAGAAGAGCACATTTGCCCTTCAGCTGCTGCAGTGGGTACTGAGAAGGTGTCCGAGGCTGCTGAGGGTGGAGGGAGTACTTTCATTTTTGCTGCCTCAGTGCAGGGCAGAAAACCTTTGTCAAAAGGAGGGGACAGCAGCTGGGAGGAGTGTCATATACTGGGCATGAGGCTTGAGAGTCAGAGGGCCCTGTGGTCACCAGCACTGCCACCTGCAGATGTGTTTTGTGGGTTAAGCAGCAGAATTGTGGGGAGAAAAGCTTTTAGCTCTTTTTATGTCTTTTTTTTTGGGTATGTAGTGGGTGGCAGTGCTGTCCTGTGGTGGTACTGAATCTGTGTGAAGGCTGTAGTTAAGTATTATTTGCAGCTTCACAACTCGTCTCTGTGGTTCAAGCCATTGCTTTCTAGTTCTTGTATTAAGTGTAGTGCAAGTAGTGACTGTAGGGGAATTGCTGATGTGCTTGAATACATTATTATTACTGGTATTTCCTTCACTGGCAGAGATGAAAGTGAATCCCTCTTCCACATATTACCTTTACCATACTTTTGTGAGGTTGCTCAAACTCAGGTTAACTATTTTAGTAAATGTCTTTCAGCCAAGCCTAAAAAACCCCACCATTAATTGTGTTGTCTGATTCTATCAGAGAAATATGAACCTGACATCTCCTTTGCTGGGTTACAGACTGCTGGCAGGCATGGGGAAAAAAATTCCCCATGTCCTTGCAATTCCCTGCACAAGGCATGAATCAGCAGGACAAGCACACGTGGGTGGTGGTGCAGGAGTGATTACGTCTGGCTGCTGTGATCTGAACAGGCTCCTTCTCCTCTTTGGGGGACTGAGAGAGCAGAAACGGAACTTCAGAGTGTATTTGCATGCTTCTTTTTATTTTTTTTTCCCCATTTCTAGAATCCCTCCTCCAGTCATTGCCCATAATGCCAAACCTCCGGAGCAATTTCTGAAGTGCTTCCTGACGCCGTGGAAATTTCCCTTGCGTGATGAAGCCAGGGTGAGGATAGAGGAGAGGGGAACTGCTCTTTTCTTCAGCTGAGTGCAGAAGAAAAAGAGCTGTTTGGATTTGAACCTGGACAAAATGATTGATTTTCTTTTTTTTCACCTTTGATGGTAACTGAAGGATTGGAATTCTGCTTCCTGGAGCGGAGCTGTGTGATTTATTTAAATCATGAATTCGAAGCTGCCGTGCATTGAAATGGGCCTTTGTGCAAACTAGGTGTGAATTTAGCACTTTATTTTAAACAATGATCTTTGAAGCAGCCGCTCAGAAATTTCACTACTTTGTGTTAGGAAATAAATCACAGTTGAAGTTTTTTCTTAAAGCTGAGGTTTTCCTGAACCACGGATTTAAGAAGCTGGAAGGAGCCAGTCCCTCAGGTGGGAAGCTGATGCCTGGGCTCTTTGTGCCACTCGGGTTTGCTCCACCAACCCCACGGTTTGTTTTCCCCCTGTGGAGCTCCTGGGCTGTACTTCCAGCAGGGTCAAGGATCACTTTGAACACTCAGCAGCTGATGGGAGCTGCAGCTCTGGGAGTTCTGCTCAGATGCTCTTATACCAGTTTCTTGAAGTGCCTGATTTTCTTCTGGAATAGATTTGGATTTCCATATACTTGCTTCCAGCTTGTTGTTTCGCAGTTTCTTCTCTTGACCACACAAGATGCTAAGGAATAACTCATTTTGGATCAAGAATCTCTGATACTGAGTATGTGATGAGCTGCTTCTGTCACTGAAAATGAAGAATTTTTACTAGAGTGAGAATTTTATTTTAAAAATACGTCAACAGAAGTGCAGTTATTTTTATTTATTTATTTATTTGATTTGTAACCTGAATACCACATTACAGCATCGTTAATTTGGTGACTGGGCTCTCTAAGGGAGCGTGTGGGGGAATTACTGTGGGTTTGGAGGGCCAAGTCTGTTCTTGTCCAGTTTCAGATGCAGGTGAGTTGTTTATCCTTACATCCTGCTCTTGCTATTATCAGACAGCTCAAAAAAATCTGCACAGGTGGAGGAAATAATCGGGTTTGTTTTAGGAAAGTACAAAAGGCTACTCACGATGTTGCTTGCTTCACACAGTTTGTATCATTTTGGCATTCAAGCTATATGATATGCTTACTTGCCTACTGTGATTTTTTTAGCTGTCTGATTGCATTTGTTCAAAAGAAGGAATTCTTTGTTTTAACTGTCTGTTCCCACTTGGATAGCTAAGGACCCTCTATCCTACTCTTTTGTGAGGTTTCATTAGCAGAAGGGACATAGATTATGGTCCCCTGTGCTGCCATCACTCCAAACCCAACTTCAATAGGACTTTCCAATATATATCTGTATATATGAATATATATTTTTAGGAATATACATCCATATCTGTATGTATGAATATGCATTTTTTACATTTTTGATTGAATAAATCAATTTGACTTGGTGGATATATTGTGTATATATATTTGGTTTATACATCTCAAATTGGTGTCAGGTATTTGGTGCAAACAGTGTGTTGTAAGGGAAGCATTTGGAATTAAAATCCCTGTGGATAGGCTGCTCAGGCCTGCTGGTGGATTGCAGGATACTTAATTTTTTTCCTCCCCGTTGCAGTGCAGGTACTGGAAAACACAAAATATCCTGTAGATAAGTTGCAGCCTCTGAAAGAGCGATCAGTAAGTGAATTTGGAAGAGTGTTGGGCAGTGGGAATCACTGCCTGACTCCCAGCTGCATCCCTGCAGACTCGTTGTGGGGTGGCAGGTCTGTTTGTCACCCCATCATCAGCAAAGGGCTCCAGGGCAGGTCTGTAGAGGTGAGTGTTGCACAGCTCAGGGAGCTCTTCCCCAGCAGCCTCCAAGTCAGTGGAGCAACCAGCACATGTCCAGTTTTTACTGCACAGCCAGAGTGTTGTGCTGCTTGTGCCTCTGAAGGTGCTTGTGCAGAAATGATGTGCTTTCATGGGCATTTATGGGGATAATTAATTTTAATCTCCCTGGATCTTAACGACATAAACCAGTGTGCTCTTGTGCTGCCCCACTCCAGGCTGCCGGCCTGATCTATGTCCATCTGTTGGGATTTGTCAGCATTCACCCACCCTGTGAAATGACAGGGAATGACAGTCCACGTGCTTTTAGTTCTGCTGCTCAGGCCCTGCTGGCAGGATGCAGGTGGTGTGTGAGACGTTGGGTAGCACAATAATTGAGAGGGGATTGCACTGTCTTGTCCTGGCTCTTGTGAATAATGACACTGATAACATGTGGCTGCGACTGAGTCATGCCCTGGCACCGTGATGGGAAGTTGGTAGGCACCAGGAGGCCATTCATTTCCCAAACTGTTGTGAGAGGAGAAGGAGGAGGAGATATGTTGGCTCGTGTTCCAAAGAGGTAGCTTGTTATTTGAGTGAACAGAGGAATTAGGCGCTTGTTTGTTACTCAGCTGTTATTGAGAGGTAATTTCTGTAAATCTTTCTTTGTGCCATTAACTCTGTATCAGAGAGGTGCCTGTTTCCTGGTGATCAGAGAAAAATCTCCAAAATATTATGAGGAGGGAGGAAATGCCAGCGCAGATTTTTTTGAATAGGGAATGTGTCATGTAGATGTTTTATTGTGCTGTGGTTTTAGCTTTAGCAGCTGTTTGTCCATGTTCTCGCTCATGTTTTTGTTAAGGATTCAAAAAGGATTGTGGGGATAGTATATATGCTTTTTTTAGAAAAGGAGAAAGTGTGGCACTGAGTGGGGAAGCAATGCAAGGCCCCATTCAGAAGTGGAGTGCACCCTGTGGATCTTAGTCCTGTGCTCTTTAATGTAGGCTGTGTAATATGGGTAGAGAGATTCTTAATGCAGCTTAATGTGGACAGTGTGCTGAATTGTGACTTACTAACATAAGCAGTTCTTTTGTTCCCAAGATCTTGTCTGATAAATGACAAGAAGGAAAACATCTAAGGCTTTTAAAGCTGTTTGGTACTAGAGCATGAAGCTCTTTGGGCTAGAGCTACCCCTAAAAGATATTGTGCTTGCGCCCTTACTGCGCTCTTTGTTTGAGCAGAGAACCAGATCTGGGAATTGTTCATTTTGTCTGGGTTAGTTTTATCATTGGAAACGTTTGTTGCTCCATCCCACAAATGCTGCTGCTGGCACAAATGAATGGGTGGCCCAGAAGTGGGAATGAGGAAGGGATTTGCTTCCTTTGGTGGAGGTGTCAGTGCCTGCCCGTGCAGTGCTTGCTGTGTTCCTCAAAGTTAAATTCACACCTCCTTCCACTTGGCCAACAGAAGAAATGCTACATTCCTGCGTTCCTGTGCTCTTTTCCTATGTTAACACAAATATTTCTCTTCCAGGGCTTTCACTAGCTATTGAGAACCATGTCTGACAACGGAGAACTGGAAGACAAGCCACCAGCTCCTCCCGTCCGGATGAGCAGTGTCATCTTCAGTTCAGGGGGCAAAGATCCTTTGGCCACCAACCACAGCTTGAAACCCCTGCCCTCTGTCCCAGAAGAGAGAAAACCTAGGCATAAAATCATCTCCATATTCTATAGCAATGAAAAAGGTAAGATGCCTCTCTTTTCCAAGGTATTCCTTTGCTCTCCTTGTAAGTTTTGGTAGTCCTTTAGACATCTGAGTCCAGCCTGTCCAAGCACAGGGGACTGGAAAACCACCACCTATTGCTTCTCCTGTTTGCTGCCCAGTTTGAAGAAATGCATTTCCAAACAACCCTAATCGATGTCGGGCATTCCTGGGGATCATGTCACTTAAATGCAGATTTCTGGTTTAAACTGAGCATCCAGCTGGTTTGGAAGTTATTTCATGTTGATGATCATTCATGTGGCACCTTGAGGAGAAAAAAAGATAGTAAAGAAATAGTGGCGAAAGTGCAGTGTGCGTGTGGGAAAACGGAGAGAAATTACATCCTCTTACCTGTGGAAATGCACTGTTAGGATTGATTACTCGTGGGGGAAAACCTGGGTTGCTGTAATCAGGATTATTTCTGGGAAAAAATTTGCTATAATGAAACTAGACTGTGGTTGTGTGTTGTTTCTGTCCTCTTTTCTGTATATACAGCACTGGAGTCTAATCCTGTCTCTCCAGGATGTCTGTATCCATGTACAACAGAAGGGTGCATAGATAGAAATATCTTCTAGCATCTGGGTGGTAAAACTGCACAGGCAGTTAAGCCTGGCCTGAGGCAGCTCAGGGACTTAAGCCTGACCTGTATCTGCTAAGCATTTTATTAATCTACTAGTTAACATTTTCCTGATCACTATTAATATGCCCCTTGGAGATGACCCTACTGCTCTTAGTGCCTTCTAGTTGTGCTCTTGTCTCCCTGTGCCTTGCTGCTGCTGTGCTGTAGAGGTGCAGGGCTGGTTTGGTCATGCCAACACAGGTTTGGTTGTTTCAAGAGGTTTTTCTCCCCTGGTTGTTTATTCTCGTGGCTGAGTGTTCTCCCCAGGGCTGGTTTTCACTCTCGCTCAGCTGTGTGAGCAGTCCCTTTGCAGCCATGGAGATAAAACCTGGAGGCAGGCTTCCCTCTCATTCCAAAGTCTGGCTTTCCACTCTCAGCAGTAGGTGTGTTTTCCTTTAGGGAGGACGGAAGGATTTTTGGCCAGTGTAGCTTTGGGAAGCAGCATGGTCACTTCACAAAGTTCATTTATAGTGAATTAGCTGCCCATGGCTGGGTTGCAGGAGTAGCAGTGGTGGTCTTTTTACTGACATAGGTAAGCCTGAAGGAGGTGAGTCTGTAAGCAGAAAGTGAGAAGCTACTGCAGGTTGGTGGCAGCACCCCAAGAGAGACTCCAGACCTCTGAGGGTGGTGAATTTGGGTGCTCAAGGTGGCAAATCTGGGTGCTGTCAGCTCGGGGTAGTGGCACGTGTCTGGAGCAGGTTCTGGCTTAGCCCTTCAATCCTGCACAAACTGGTGTTGTACTATTAAATTGTTGGTTGTGGGAGGAAATGCCTGGAATTTGTCATGGTGAGTGCTGCAAGGAAATCTTGTGGGGGAATCAGACCTACCCATTTCAGGCAAGAATGGTTTAGGAGCTGGGATGGCACTTGTCATGTTGCATTGGTGGTTTGACAGATCATTTGAGCCCTTTTTACAGACAGAGTTATAATAAAGTAGAACATAAACCCCCTGTGAAGGAAGGTTTTGCTTGCTCTGAATCAGTAAGACAAATGACTTATGAACTCAAGTGGTTACAGTACAGCTGGAGAGCTTTGTGACATTCCATAGCACCTTTTCTTCTCCACGGATGTTTTCTCTTTCCATCTTGATGGTGGTTTTGTTGGTTGCTGAAATGTCTGGGGAGGTGGTTGAGGAATTATCTAAAATTGTATTGGCTCCTCTGAGATTGCTTTGGAGTCCCATTAAGTTTATTCAGACCACTCTAAATACTGGTTTGTACCAAATTTAGGGAAATTTATCTGCATACTTGCTTGGAATGTGTGTCTGTCTACTGACACTTGGTGTTGCAAATTAAAATGGAAGGAGTAATTTCTGCTGAGAAAAATACATTTTAAGAAAAATTGTGTCTGTTGGTGTTTTCTAGATGTCAAAAATTCATTCAGATAATGTACTTCTGAAGGAAAAAAAAGGCAGATTTTCCTGTTAGTCAAGATAATGTGGTTAGGAAAAATGCAAATTGAATTACCTAACTGAAAGAAACTATCTGAAAGGTGTAGTTTTTTTTAATTTGGAAGAAACTTGTCTATTGGATGACCCACAACAAGGCTAATGCAAACATCCAAGGAAAGGATTTTGGCCCTCAAAGTCTGCAAAACTGGCTGTCAAATGTAAGCAGAACAGAAGTGGACACAGTGTCTTTCTGGCACTAACACAATAGTCAGATGGTAGTTGTTTTGTTCATTAGCATGGCTGGGATGCACCCTCCCCAGAAATGCTCAGTTAAATCCTTTTTTTCCTTGAAATTCAGCTGCTGGGAAGCCTTATAGAAATATTGGCCTCCTGCTTGGATTTTAAAAATACACTGGGACTAGATGCAAAGTAATCTATCAGCCTGGGATAGAAATTTTGCCATTGGGAAAAATTTCTCCAGCTGGTGCAAAAGTAAACAAATCACTACAAAAATGGTAAATTCTCCTTTTCAGAAAATGAAGGGGTACCCTTGCCCTTATCCAGGAATGTTGTTTGGCTTTGTCTGAAAATCTCTGTCCATATGATTTTGCAAGGTCCTCCCTCTTGGGAGGTTTCTGTAGCTGAGGAGGGGATGTGCTTTGGGGGACTCTCTGCAGGTGATGAGATGTAGCAATTACACAGTTTCTGCCCCAAGTCTGAGCTCGTTCTGTGCTGAAATAATCATAAGAGTTTGAAGGGATTATTTAATCACCTCGTCACGGAGGGTTTGTTCCCCCTGGTTCCATTGTTTAGGATAAATGAAGCGATAGTCATCTTCTTACTAGAGTACTTAATCACCGTGAATTTCCTTGGCTTGATTTCTGAAGTCAAAGGAACTTCTGTGTGATTTTGGAAAGCTTTAAAATAGTCCCCTAAAAGAAGAAACGTTTGAGCAGAACGTGTTAAAGGAGGTGCTGAGGGCACCTCTCGGGGTCAGATTTCGGTGTGATTTCAGCTGGAGCTCAGTAACTCCAGATGTTCACCTGGAGTCAGCTCCCTGCTACCACCAGCTGTTGGGAAACAGCTGTGATTCTTGCCTTGTGTACGGAATTTGGCTGCTGGGAAGCGAGGGATGTGTGAGGATGGGTTTGCCGTGTGAAGTGCCCTGGGTGATGCCTTTGCTGTGAGTGCCTGTGGCTTCATTTGGGGAGGAGTCCAGTTGTGTTTGAGTTGTATTTGAGTTGTATTTTTGAGGCACCTCCTTAATCACACAGCATTTCTCCAGCTCACTAAATCCTTCCAAAGGACCTGTGTGTCTTCCCCTCCCGGGAACAGGGGGACTATGCTGCTGTCCCTGCAGGTCCAAGGGGCAAAGTCTTGGCATTTCTCCCACGACCAACAATTTAATAGTACAACACCAGTTTGTGCAGGACTGAAGGGCTAAGCCAGAACCTGCTCCAGACATGTGCCACTACCCCGAGCTGACAGCACCCAGATTTGCCACCTTGAGCACCCAAATTCACCACCCTCAGAGGTCTGGAGTCTCTCCTGGGGTGCTGCCACCAACCTGTAGTAGCTTCCTGCTTACAGACTTATTTCTTTCAGGCCCACCCGTGTCCATAAAAGACCACCACTTCCTGCTTTCACTTGCTGTTTGAGACAAGCCTTGCCCTTCACTAAAGGGATTCCCGTTGCAATCCAGAGCTGTTCCAGACCCAGCCAGAGGCTGGGAAGCAGTGTGGCCTCCCCGTGGCCTTGTTCTCAGCGCTCGAGGATGTCCTGCCAGCACATGACTCACCGGGCTTGCCTCTGGCAGGAGCTGTTTGTTTGAAGTGCTGCTCTGCTCCACTGTTCCTGTGGGCAGAGGAATGATTTTTAGTCTCCTTGCCTTGCCCACTGATGGGATCTATGTGTTTTTGGAAGGAGTGGGTTTATTTACACAGCGCGTGCTGGATGGGTTGAGCACCAGCTCCTGTTCCCTACATGTCAAGTGCTCCTGAACAGGAACCTTCCTAAGGAATATAACGTTTTAAAATATATTTTTTCCCTCTTGCTTTCACATAACTGCAAGAAATTGGGAAGAAATAGGGAGGAAATGATGCTTTCCTCAGCTTTCACAGGAGCAGTTTCTCCTGTCCCGTGACTGAACGCTGGTTAATGAGAACGTCTGACAGCCCGTTTGCTTTTTGGCTCTGCCCTGTGCAGCCATATTAAAGATATCCTGTTTATAGCAGCCGTGTCTTTCCACGGCATTGTTCAGCTGGAGGCAGCCCACATGGCTTTTCGTTTGGGAGCATTGTCCTCGCTGCCTGTCCTTCCCTTCCCGCCAGCGTGAGGGGATTTCAGGCGGATTCCTGGCTCAGAGGATTCCTGGCTCTGGGCGGCACCATCTCTGCTTGCTGCGGGGTATTGAAGAGGGTGCTGCTTTACCTGCTTTTTCTGTACCGAAACAACAGGATTTTTTAAGGTGAATTTCAAAACAAAGCAGAAAAATAAAAAAAATTTACCCCCCCCCCACCCTCTCCCAAAACGCCCCAGACAAACAAACAAACAAACAAACAAAAAACCAAAGCCCCAGGCTTTAGAAAACATCTTATAAATTTAATTGGATCTGGGTTGGATTGTGCACATGGTCTTTCTAATTATCTGTTCCTGCTCCTGGTACTTGTTATGCTTTTTTTTCCCTTTTAATTTAAATTAGGTAATTGCTCTGAGGCTATAAACTCTTATCTTCATCACAGGAAGTCCTACTTTGCATTAATTAACTTGAATTGAAGCAGTGAGGCAACTGAGCTTTAGGTGTCTTTAGGGTGAACTTGAGGTTGAACTGAAGTTGTCTTCACTGCTTTACTTAATCCATATTAAAATGTCCTTTTTTTGCATTGTAAACATTTAAAAAGTTCAGATTTCATGTGCTCAACAGAGCACTCTGGTGCTCTTAATCACTTATTTTCTTGCTGCCATCATATAAATAATTTGAATGGAACAAGGCGTTGATTCTTAGAATCACAGGATGGTTTGGGGAGGAAGGGACCTAAAGACCACCCAGTCCCACCCCCTGCCATGGACAGGGACACCTTCCACTAGCCCAGGTTGCTCCAAGCCCTGTCCATCCTGGCCTTGGACACTTCCAGGGATCCAGGGCCAGCCACAGCTTCTCTGGGCAACCTGTGCCAGGGCCTCACCACCCTCACAGGGAAGAGTTTCTTCCTGACATTGAGATCTTTGAATGACTTTTTCAGGAAGCAAGAAGAAAGAAAAGGAGCGGCCAGAAATCTCCCCACCGTCAGATTTTGAACACACCATCCACGTTGGCTTTGATGCTGTTACTGGAGAGTTCACGGTGAGTATTCCTGCCTTGGGGTGCCTTGGAAGACACTCGTGGTCAGTGCTGCAGTGAAGCCCAGGCAATGCTTTAGGTTAAAGTGCAAGTTGGTCTCTGTTTATATCAAAGAACTTATTTTCCTGTGTGTTTGTACAGCACACAGAGTTATGATGCCACGACCTGTTAGTGCTTCTCCAGTGTCAGTGTCACATCTGGTGCTTTGTGTCACATGGGAAAGCTCTCCCTGACAAACCTCCTTCACTTTACTTTTGTTAGTGGGTAGCAGTGGTTCTGCTGAGTGTTGTGTCCCCATCTGGCTCAATATAGCTGGAAGAGCTGCTGTTGTGTTGGCACCACGGTTCGTGTTGCCACCTGTGGCTCCCCATTGAACACATGTTGCTCATGTGCTTAAAGCTGTGCATGTTATGGTTTTTATAGAGGGAAGAAGTTTGTTTTGCTCTTTAAAAATCTTTAAAAAACTAGAATACTTAAAATCCCCTGTTTTTTCAGGGAATGCCAGAACAATGGGCTCGGTTGCTTCAGACCTCAAATATCACCAAGCTAGAACAGAAGAAGAACCCCCAGGCAGTACTGGATGTACTGAAATTCTATGACTCCAAAGACACAGCAAAACAGAAATATCTGAGTTTTTCTGCTCCAGGTGAGAGCCAAGTGTGTGCAAGACATTGGAGTTGGGTATTTGGAGCACAGTCTTCCTCTCAGAATAATAAATCAGGTTCAAATGCTGATTCAGTGAGGAACAAATACTTGAAGGTGGATTTAAAACTTACTGGAAACTGGCGTTGTCCAGTTAATTTCCTGTTTTAAGTGGAGAGTGGAAGAAAGAACTGGATAATTCACAATAGCAGCCAAAATGAACTTGAAGGGGCTGTGTTTCTGAAGCTGGAGCTCTGAGACTGGTATGAACTGGTTTCATGCTGGAACCCTTTCTCCTCACAGTTGTCTGTGAGCTTGATGTCACCAGCTGGTGACATCAAAGATGCAAAATAATTTGTGACTCCCAGATTGGGAGCCAGTTGGGAGGGCTGAGAGAAGGATTGTCCTACAAACAGGTACAGTTTTGCCTGCTTTTCTTCCAAATTATTTGTAGCTTAGTAATAAGGCTGTGTAATATTTTCATCCTTTACTCTATAGAGTTCACTTTGTATTATTTTTTTCTGATGGTTTTATGTATTCTGCTGTTTGTCCTATTTAGAAAAAGATGGTTTCCCTTCAGGAATGCCAACGGTGAGTGTCTTTATTATTATTTGGATATCCTTAGGTGCATACTAATTCAGGTCTTCTGTATTTGTTATATCCTGAATTTCGAAGTATTAAACAGTATAAAGTTTAAAAGTATAAAAATGAGGATATTCTTTGTGGAATAAAAACATGAATTGTGGGGGTCAGCAGGGCATATTTCACTGGAGTGACAGTATTTGAGTCTCATTATAAAATGTAATAACTTAGGGATAGGTTGATTGGTTTGTTATTTTCTTTTGACGTCAGTAAGAATTCTTTTATCTTAATGTGAAAAAAAAAATCAAGTCTTTAATACTGTGGGGGAGACACATTTGTTTGTTTATTTTTTTTTTAATGTTGGTAAAAATGTAGACCAATGCCAAAGGTTCAGAACCATCAACAGCTGTGGCAGATGATGATGAGGATGATGAAGAAGCTCCTCCTCCTGTGATTGCTCCACGGCCAGATCACACAAAATCGGTGAGCAGCTGGAAAACTTGACAGTGCAGAATTCTGGAATTCTTTGTATTGCAGAACTTCTACATCTGTTCTCTAGAAAAGTGTTTTATTTGTGAAATGAGCTGTTGTAAGATTTTTGGGAAGAGTTCTGTTTTTTGAAGTTGCCAAGAAAATACCTAATTTCTGGATGTCAGTTGGACCAGAAATCCTGAAGTAAGTGGAATCATAGAATCATTTAGGTTGAAAAAGACCTCTGAGATCGTTGAGATTTGGTGATCTCTTGTGTGGCTTGTGTTGAAGGTATCCAATTAAGCTTATCCTTCAACCCAGGGTGTGAGGAGGAGGCTTTTTAGTCCTGTAGGTAGTTTCTGTACCGTGGTCCAGCACAGTGGCACAAGTGTAGTGTGTTTGATTTTCTTCATTTGATTTGGTGGCATTTGGTGTGACAGCCTCACCAAATACACTGCCTGGACCCAAAGCAATTCAGAGTCAAGACTTGAAAGCTTATTTCACTCACAAAGCCCTCAGCAGCACGTGAACAGTTAAATGCTTCAGAAGTTGTTCATTGTTTTAGTGTAGTCCTGAACTACCCACCCTGGTAATAACATCCCAGGGATCCCACTTATTCCAGCTCCTTCCTTTGGCTGTGGTAGCTGTACATTTTGCCTCTTTGTTGCTCACTTTTTCTCCCTCCAGGAGTGCAAATGTGAATTGTGTTTATTTGTCAACTGGTACTGCTTTATAATTGCCCACTCTTGGGATGTAGACGTATAAAATGTGAGAGCTGGATATTTCTAGAGTAGCTGTGCACGTCTGAACAGCTCAGGAGGAAATTAAATAAATCTCCAAGAAATTAAATCTTTTTAAAAAACTCAAATTGGGGGCAACTGGGAAATTTTTTAGAATCTCACGCTTCTTTTCATGGCAATCATGAGTCTTTTTCCTTTAGATCTTAGTAGGAATTTATTTCACTAATAATCAGTGATTGCTTCTCTGTTAACTAGCACGGGTTATAAAGAATAAGCAGGTAAAAACCCCATGAAACATCTGTCCTTGGAAGCTGGGGTTAACTTCCTGGCATCCACTCTGTTCAGGAGGTGTCTTTCAGAGGTCAGTACTGTTGCCAGGGGACTTCAGCGTTTCTCAGGTCTAATTTCTGCCTCCTGCCTGTTACAAAATGGTGCCTAGGGATCTTTTCAGGGCTGTGATTGTTTTCAGCTGAAGGTCAGGGATTGCAAAGCCGATGCTCAGGTCCGTGGTCTCCTTCACAGATTTACACCCGCTCTGTGATTGACCCCATCCCTGCCCCAGCTGGTGACTCTTGTGCTGACAGCGCCACGAAATCGGGGGATAAGCAGAAAAAGAAGACCAAAATGTCAGATGAAGACATCATGGAAAAACTACGTAGGTGATTTTATTTCAGATAAACAAAGGCTTTAGGAATGGGAGAGGAATATTAAATGTTTGCCCTTGTCCTTATTTTTGTGTAAGAGTTGTGTGGATACCGTGCTTGGCTAGTTTAATGTCAGTAGCTGAGAAAAACATATTCAGAGGTTATGCTCATTTATAATCTTCAGAGCTCTGTTGGGTAGAAAAATATTATAGAACATTTTTTTTTTTTTTTTTATCAGAGTTCAGTTGTGATAATGTGATCTGCATGTATGTTACAGCCATAATAACACGAAGTAGTTTCTGCTGTGGCTTGTTCCATAACCACCTTGAAGATAATTTTTCAGCGTATTAATGTTCCTGTGCAGCTTCAGCTGTTTGTGCATCAGCTTTGCTCCTTGAACTTGGGCATATCTTGGCCAGGCCAGCCCTGCTGAAGGGGGACAGTGGGATTGGATTGACTCTTCTGTTGTTTTTTCTTTTAGGCACTATTGTAAGCATAGGAGATCCCAAGAAAAAATACACCAGATATGAAAAAATCGGGCAGGGGTAAGTGTTCCCCCCAACTTTTATTCCCAGTGGGCCAGTGTTGGCAGCACTGTGCTGTTCTCTGTCTCATACTGTCGTGTACCCACCTCTTTCTGTGCAGGCAGAAATGTTGGCTGCATTCAGCAGTGATGAATCCCAGAATAGTTTGGGTTGAAAAGGAACTTAAAGCTCCCCTTGTGACACCCTCCTGCCATGGGCAGGGACACCTTCCACTAGCCCAGGTTGCTCCAAGCCCCATCCAGTCTGGCCTTGGACGCTTCCAGGGATGGGGCAGCCACAGCTTCTCTGGGCAACAAACTGTAAAGTAAATAAACAGTGAAGGCTTTACACAGTGGTGGACATTTTGAATTGAAAGCTGAAACAATTTTGTGTTTGTGATTTGGCTGTTCGCTTGTGAGTTTGTTACAAAGAGATGCAAGTTGCTGTAACATTTTTCTTTCTCTTCACAGGGCTTCAGGTACAGTTTTCACAGCTATTGATGTGGCAACAGGGCAGGAGGTAAGATTCCTGCGTTCGTTTTCTCTCTAAATATTCTTCTGGAGGTGGCCAGACTTTCCTTCAGTGCCTCCCATATCTGATATCAGCTCTCAGAAGAATGTTTGTCATAGTCAATTCTAACAGTGTGTGCCTTGTTCTATAGTAATCAGATGGTGAAAGCTTGAAAATAGAGTTCTGTCTTTCCAGTGAAAAGCAGAGGGAGTGAGGTGTTCCAGAAACGAGTTTGGAAAACGGTTTATCCTTCAAGAACTGCAGGCCTTGGTGTCTTGTGTTTTCAGAAGTAAATCTTTGTTTAGGCTTTGCACACATGTTCTGTAGTAAAAGTGATGGTTGTTTCTGTCTCTGTGGAAACAGCTTGTCCCCTGTGATTCCCTGTTGTAGTTAGAATGTCTCCTCCACATCCTACTCTTTGCTTTTACCCCCTGGTTTCTCCAGACCCACTTAATGAAATTGGTGACATCAGCAATACTCTGCATGTTTGTCATCAAGTGGCCATCTCTGGTTTCTGTGACTCAAATTTTAGTATTTATTTGCTTCTATTTAACTTTAGATTTCCTTACTTTTCTTTTAATGTTTCTATTTAAATTATTTCCTTAATTTTCCTTTAAATAAGTATTTAAATACCTTAGGTCACTGGTAAGTAATTGCCCTTTCAGCAGTAATCACATTTACCAGTCTTGCAGTGGAGCACCACATCTTTATAAAACATGTGCCTGTCTATCATCTCTTAATTTGTGTCTCTTAATTTGCTCTCTACTTACTGCAGTACTTCATGTCCTCTTACTGGCTTACAGAGCCCAGAGGGGTTGTGGAGTATCTGCTCCTTCAGGTCTCCATTCCAAACTCACTTACCCAAGACCCTCAGCAACCTGCTCCACCTCCACTCTTAGTTATTTTATCATTCTGTGCCACAGAATGACAAGAATCTCTTCCTTTAATGCCCCTGGCAATATAATAACGATAATTTCTACAAGGCTGCCTTGGTTCTTGTGTTTGGTTTTGGTCTCATGGGTAGGTTGTTTTGGAGACCTCTAAACTACCTCCACAAAGTGTAGCTGGCAGAGCTGGGACAGTTCTTCTCCATTTTAAACTCTGGAATACTTGTCCTGGTTAGCTTATTTCCTGGGCAAGATAGGCCTTTATCTCCCCTTTTCTTTCTGGGATAGTTCATTGATATAATTGCTTTGAGAGGAATTCCTTCTGCCTCCCAGCATTCCTTATACCCAAACACCAATCTGGTCAGAATATAGGACAACAAATTGCCTCACCTTGCATTGGAAGGCTCAGACTTTCTCTCTGAGTTGCTACAAGATTCTCTGCTGCTTTCAGGTCTGTTGATAGGAAATTGGGCGAGTCTTTTTATCTCCCTTTTCTGTCTGTTCTGGCCTCAGTTACTGTTTGTGGATTCTTTCAGCTGCAAGAGGATGATGTTGGCCACGGCTGCAGGTTGTGTGCTCACCAGGCTGCATTCTTTTAAGTTGTGTGCTAATAAATAAATAACTTGCCAGCTGCAAGCTGTGCTGAACAACTTTAATCCTGTTACAGAATTCCTTCTGACTCTTCACTGTATTAAGAATGAGTGAAAGCTTCTAATAGTTTCAGTGATTGCTGTTTTATTTTGCCCTGTTCAGGTGGCTATTAAACAGATCAACCTGCAGAAACAGCCCAAGAAGGAGCTGATTATTAACGAGATCTTGGTAATGAAGGAGCTAAAGAACCCCAACATAGTCAACTTCCTGGACAGGTAAATGCATCCAGCTGGTGATTCCTTCACCCCTGAGGGTTTCAAGAAGTTATACCCTGTACAGACCTGGACTTCCTGTACCTGAGGGTCTTGGAAGCAAATGAGTCTGTATTTAGGCTTGGTCACCTTGATGGCACATGGACATGCTTTTGGTTTTCTCTTTGTAGTTACCTCGTAGGAGATGAGTTGTTTGTGGTGATGGAGTATCTGGCTGGGGGCTCCCTAACAGATGTGGTCACAGAGACATGTATGGATGAGGCACAGATTGCTGCTGTCTGCAGAGAGGTGAGTGTTGGACTTGCTGGGTAGAGGGATGAAGGTGCACTCTATTCCCATAGCTTTTATGGAATGCTAAGGTTAGGACTAATTGCAGCAATTGCTGCAATGGAGCCATTGAGTTAAGAATGAATGATACCGTGAGTAGAAATCAATATTAAAGTTACAGAAAATAACAAAATTAGGTTAACTGAGAAAATTGAGGGGGTTGCAAGTTATAATAACACAAAAGAGCTGTGGCAGATTTTGATCTGAGTGTTTGGGAAACTTGGGGAATGGAGCAAATAAAGTCTTTGGGTTTGGTACTTGGGTTGCCTCATCCTGCTGACAGTGTTAACAGAAGGATGTGAATAATGTGGACTGAAGTTCAGGGAGGAGCAATGGAGAAGTTCAGCAGCTGCAAGGAATGGCTTTTTAGAACATTCAGAGGCACCAAAAGAAAAAGTCTTGAGTATTCATATATGGGTAATGTAGAAAGGAAAAAGAGAAGGAAAAAGCCTGAAAACTTCCAATCGTTTTCCAGAAGGAAGAATGGGAACTGTGTTTGCTCCCAGTGTGAAAGTGGATCTGCTGAGACAGGAGTATTTTTAAGAAACATGTACTAAAACAAAGATGAACTGGATGCAGATTATCTATTTTCCCTCTTAGTCATTCTCACAGTGTGTGAAATCTGTAGTTCTGTGCCAGTTAAGCTTTCTTGAGGGATTTCTCAGGAAAAGAATTCTCCAGAAGATTGTAGTTGGAATAATTTTAAAGCAGCCGGAAGATTTCAAATGAAAGAGTTAAAAGCAGCTGATATCACACCTTATCAGTGGTTTCTGCCCTGAGTCAGTGCCAGCATCCAGCTCAGGCTTGATTTATTACAGCAGAAGGAGAATTGTGTTATCTGCTGTGCAGGAGAGACCAAGGCTTTTAAAAAGCCCATCTGACTCCATCAGCATGACGTCTGCTTTTGTGCCTCACCCAGAGGGAGGGCAGGGAGAGCAAACTTGTGCAGGAACATGCATGGGCAGGTAATGGTTTCCTGAGGAACCAGAGCTGGAAGCAGAGAACCCAAAGTAACTCTTTCTTGTAACAGTAATGAACTTTTCTGAGGAAGAAGTCAAATATTGAAGTGTTGTACTTCATCAGTACTCTGCTGCCCACTATATTTTGCAAATCAGTGTCAATTTGCTAAAGCAAACAAAGATACACAAAGCTCACTGGGGACATCGGTGCCAAGCAGCAAATGGCAAATGTTCTGCTTGTATTGAAAGAAAAATTTGACTTTTTTCTTTTGCCTTTTATTCTCAAATAACAAAAGTAAATTTCATTATGGTTTTGGGCAGAAACTTAGTGGGAAAGGTTTTAATCCAAAAACAATGCAAAACCAGTATTAGTGACTTTCAGAATGAAGATGTTTTACAGATTTCGCTGTAGAAATTGTGTGGATGTTGGGAATGAATCCTCACCAATTCCCCTTGGTGAGACCTCAGCCTAAAAAGCTCTCACTTAATCCTTTATGGTTCCTCTGTAGAATCTGTGGGATGTTCCAGAATTAACATCTGGGATTTCTGAGAGCATCTTGAGTGGTGAGGAGTTTTATATATGCGTTTGTTAAGATAGAGAAACTCCATGGTTTTTGTCTTCCTGAAATCTGGAGAGTATTTTTTAGCCCAAGAGCTTCCTCTGCTGGTTATTTGCAATAATACCTGTTACATTTTTGCACTCAGAGCTGGCTGAGGGTGTAAGCATTGCCTTGAATTTGTGTTCACATATACCAGGCGTGTTTCCATGTGCTGAACGATGGGTTTTTTCTCTCCTATCCAGTGCTTGCAAGCACTTGAGTTCCTCCATGCCAACCAGGTCATCCACAGAGACATTAAGAGTGACAATGTGCTCTTGGGAATGGATGGATCAGTTAAACTAAGTGAGTAGCTGACAATTGTTTTAATGCTCTGGTTCTTCTTTCCAGTGATCTCTGACTCGGTGTGTAAATCAGTAGAAGGAGAGCTGGCAGGGAAATTTGAGGTGGATTTTTATTGACTGTGAGGAATAGAAATTCATTCTGTGTTACAAAATGTGTAACAGGCAGCAGGTACTGAAATTCTGAGGGCCCTCAGACTCAGGCTGTGAACGTGTTAGCCCGGAAGGATGTTGAAGCAAACCTGTGGTCTCATGAATACGTTGGTAAATATGAAGTAACTGGTACTACAGAGTGAAGCAAAATGGGAATGATTGCAAGAGAAAAGTTGCAGCAAACTGCAGTAGCTTTGTCAGGATGTTATGACTTGATTTTAGTGCTTTGCCCCATTCATTAGAAGGCCACCAACGAGAAAACTGTACTTTATTGATCATTTGTATTGCAGTCTAGTCTTACCCTGTGCCTTTTCTTGGGCCAGAAGTGTAACACACTTCCATTAATATAATCACAACAAAAGAAACTTCTTGCTTTTCAGGTAATTGTTGTGCATGCATGGACTTGTGTACATGGTGTGTGTAAATAAAAATGACAGGAAACCACTTGTAGCTGTCAGGACTGTTGAGAAAGTGGTGCATTGTTTGAATTTTTGGTATGCAGGAATGTGTAAAACATATAGCAACGGAAGAGTTAAGGTAAAAAAAGGTGTAAAGTAAAAAGTGTTTTTACAGTTGGGTAGAAATTTGAAGTGCCATGAAAATGTCTTAACAGTATTCCTTATTCTAGATGGCTTTCAATTTCATTTTATTTATGAGATGGAGTGTGAAGGAAGATTATGAGCAGCCTGATTTGCTTACCAGCATCTTTGGATGCAGTGCTCGCTTGCATAGAGGGGGTTATTTGTTTTAAGGGTGTGATGTGTTTGTGCACAAACTGTGGATTCAGAGGCTGAAGAGAAGTGAACACCTACAGCAGAGGATGTGGCTGAGAAGAAGTAGCAGGAGAAGGATCAAAAGTGCAAAAAAAGAGGTGTCAAAGCAAAGCAGAGTGGCCAAAGGACAGGGTTGGCAGCATGAATCAAGAAGCATCACCCCAGGAGACTGGGGGACGATGAGGAGGAAGGAGACACAGGAGGAAACAGGAATCAGCTGTAAAAATGCCCTGTGTGAAGGGGAGGTGTTGTAGTCAGTGCTGAGACAAGCTCTTCTGAGGCTGTATGACTACAGAGCTTCTAGCAGTTGTTAAGGGTTGGAGGGTGGAAGAAGTTGCACATTCTATTTAAGCTCTTCCCCTTCTCTGAGGGAGTCTGGTGACAGGACGAGTGTCACCACTGCACAGCTGCACACACCTACACACACTGCTTGGGGAAACTGGGTTCCTGCCTGTCTTTTCTCTCTGTGCTGGTGGTGTGGTGCTCAAGGCCTCACTGGGAGGTCAGGAGACACAAACTGCTGCTGCTTCTCTGGGGTGGTCACTGAAATGGGCTGTGCTGTGAGTCAAGTGTGACACCTGGATAAGGCCAAAAACTGCAGGGGAAACTTGGTGACTCCTGTAGGTTTGATTTTTTAGGGTTTTTTTGTATCTTTTTTTTTTTGTTTTTTGTTTTGTGTGGGGTTGTTTGGTTTGGTTTGGTTTTAAGGCAGCACAGGGTGCTATCAGGGTGGGGATAGTTCTTTGTTAAATTGTCTTCTTGGTACAACTTGGCACTTCCATGACTGTGGCTCTTTTGTTAGCACTGCTTGGCATAACACTTTCAGAATTTAAATTTCTCTCTTTCTCTCCCTCCCTCTCCTTCTCTCTCTCTCTCTCTTTCTCTAACTTAGTGTCAATGATAAGGTAATATCTGTCTCCTGCCTTAACTGTGTTCTTATTGATGCTTTACATGCCTGGGAAGTGGGAGTGCTGCAGCTGGATAGAGTAACATGATGGAACGTGCATTGCTGCTGCACCTGAAGGCTGTAGGAATAGGTGACTTTTCTTGTTTTCTTGAGTGTGGTTGTTCTCTTTGGTAGTTACCTTGTGGAAAGGTTTGTTTGTCCAGGTTCCTCCTGCTGAGTGGGGTAGCACTGCACTTACCTGAAGCCTTGTTTCCGTGTCCCTGTCAGCTGTAGTACCTGTCTAGATGGCCAGATTGCTGTGAAATGTTCAACTCAGTAGCTGCACAAGTACAATCTGTTTAGAAGGGCAGAAGCCATGGATTGTGGATTCATTTCTTCTGGTTCAGGCTGTATAACACACCAAGTGCAGGACACTTGCCTCCTGTGTTCTGCTTGATTGCTTATTTTGGCTGCTACCAGTCTAGAATTATTGAAGGAAGGACTGGGCAAAATACCATTCCTTCTGCAGGGTAATTCTTCTTTCCAGAGGAGAAAAAGCCTTGTCTTCAGTCCACAGAATTCTGCCCTGCTTAAACACCTTCAGGTTTTGTATCTTATCTTGCACGTTGGCTTATTTAATATGGAGAATGTGGGGAGGGGCAGAAGAAACCCCCCTAAACCCCTCTCAATGAAATATATGTGTAGCAATAGAGAAGTCTTCTAGGAAACCCACTTCTGGGGGTGCACCAGTTTAACCTCTTCATCCTTCTGTTGTCCTGCAGCCGACTTTGGTTTCTGTGCTCAGATCACCCCTGAGCAGAGCAAGCGCAGCACCATGGTGGGAACTCCGTACTGGATGGCTCCAGAGGTGGTCACACGGAAAGCATACGGCCCCAAAGTGGATATCTGGTCTCTGGGCATCATGGCTATTGAGATGGTGGAAGGAGAACCCCCGTACCTCAATGAAAACCCCCTGAGGGTAAGAAGCCCCGGGGTTGGAACTGCTTGTGGGTGTTCACCATATCAAACATTTTCAGTAATTGGTCATTGATTGTGTCTGCAATAAAAGAAATGAAAAAGCCAAGAAGCTTCAGCAGTGCAAGAAAAGTTCTCCAAGGGAGGACACTTGTCTTGAATTTGCAATCATCCCTACCCTGACTCCCCATCCCTGGAAGTGTCCAAGGCCAGGCTGGATGGGGCTTGAACCAACCTGGTCTAGTGGAAGGTGTCCCTGCCCATGGCACGAGGGTGGAACCAGATGGTCTTTAATGTCCTTCCAACCCGAATCAGTTCCCTAAACTATCACAGAATCTTGAGGTCAAAATACAGTGTTTCAGTTACAGGCAGGTAAATCCTCTAAATGGAAGATTTTGACCTCAGGATTCTGTGATAGTTTAGGGAAAGTAAATGTATCAGATTATGAAAAGTGTTGCTCTGTCACAATCTGATATTTTCTTTGCTAAAATAAGTATCTGTTGCCAAAAGATTTTGAATATTATTTTGTTACTAGCAAGAATAAGTCATGACTGCCTATAATTGTGGCATTTTTACAGCTTAAATCTCATAAGTTTGAGAAGTAGGCAGCAGAGCCCTTTCTCAACTAAGGGCTTGCCACTAGACAGGACATTTTGGCATCTTTTAAAGATTTGTTTTTGTTATACACTATTCTCCATTTTACAGGCTTTATATTTGATAGCAACTAATGGCACACCAGAACTCCAGAACCCCGAGAAACTGTCCCCAATATTCCGGGATTTCTTGAACCGATGTTTGGAGATGGATGTAGAGAAAAGAGGATCAGCCAAAGAATTGCTACAGGTGAGACTCAGCTTCTCCTCACAGTGTGAAGTGCAGAAGCCACGAGTAATGTCAGCCTGTGATAAACCACATGGCAGACTGGCACCCTTTGTGTGTGTGTGTTTTCTTCTGAGAACTGTAGTGAGAGCAGTTGGTAGGAACAGCAGTCATCAAACATTTGTAATGCACTCTTAAAGTCGTTCCATCACAGTCTGTGCCTTCCCTCTGCCACTGCCAAAGCATCCAGCAATTTATGAACTCCCTTCAGGAGCTGGCCACTGATAGCATTTGCATTGTTTTTTGTGTCTTCACTTGCAAATATCCTCCTCAGAGCTCTTTAAAAGAACTGTTTATCTGCTAGTCTGAAGTCAGTGTTCAAGCCCTGAAAAGAAAAGCTGCTGTTTTCCCCAGGGTTCTGCCTTACCAGCTGAGCAGCTGGAGCTCAGTGCACCTGCCATTGTGCCACCATTTCTCCTTTTAGTTTGGATTTTAAATACCTCCTGGAGAAAAGCTGGCTTGTAAGATGAGATCTTCTTGCAGGCTTAAACACCTTCAGGTTTTTTCCTGTGTGAAGGAGTGATATAATAACTGATGGCCATTCCTGGGGAGAACAAGGAGTAGCTCTGAGCCTGGAAGCCAGATGATGTGGAGGCTTTCCCAGTAAAGCCAGCTGCTGCTCCTTAACTTTCTCTGATTATTCCTTGTTCAGATCTTTGCTGTTTTGCTCATTGTGAGTGCAGCTTCAATACTCACCTTTTCCAAAAGTGGTGAGCTATTCCAGGAGAAACCCCACTGGGCGAGGCAGTATGATCCCAGCCAGCTTGGGATCACCTTTTCCCTATAAACATCAGGAGAAACGCATGGAAAAGTTAGCAGTTAAAATGAAGAATCATTCCTGCCCAGCTCCACACAAACATGAATCCTGCTGAAAAGTAACCCTTTGCTGGCCTTTTAAACCGTGTCTTTCACTGATTTCCAGTGTTTCTCTCTCCCTGGCAGCATCCCTTCTTGAAACTGGCCAAACCTCTGTCCAGCTTGACGCCACTGATCTTGGCAGCCAAAGAAGCAATGAAGAGTAACCGCTAACATCCTGCCACAGCCTTCCTCCTGTTTTGTTTGTTTGTATTTTACAAATCTTTATAATATATGAAATTGTTACACTTCAGTGGGGAGGGAAGGGATTTTGGTGGGGGGGGGAGGGTGGGAAACGTCTGCAGAAGGGAAGAAACTCTCATCCAGAAGACACCCGAAATACATTGTGGCGACTCTAGCGATCCCGGTCTGGGGTCCAGAAGGAATTGAGGACTGAATTACTGGCCTTTAGTTGTGTTTTATTCTGATTTTTTTTTCCCCAGACAGCCCAGAAATGCCACTTACTGTGCCCGGGGCTTTAAGGGTTTTTAACGACTTCGCTGTAACAGCTCCTGTTCGTTGTACCCTCTGGGTACTTTCAATACTTGAATGACAGGTTCAAGCTTTCAGAGAGCAGTACTAATTTTACCTGCTGATCTCTTTGACTCTCCTCTTCCCCCCCTCTACCTGTTGGCTTCTAAATCCCTCTGGTAAAGCTCCCCCATGACGAGATTCACAGCAGGTGTGGCGAATGTGAAGGTACATCTTGCCTCTCATTTCTTTTATGGACAAGCTGTTGCTGCACTGTAGAATTGACAACTTGGCTACTTAGGGAGTCATAATGCATGGAGATGTTTTTCACTTTCTAAGATGAATAAGGAGAGGGGGGGAAGAGAAGTGTTCAGCTTTTTCTTATGCCTGTGCTCTGTGGACTTTTTTTAAATCAAAAACGTGGGCTCTTTGTAGAACCGTAATGATCGGTCAAGTCTTTTGATGTGGGTTATGGATACGTAGGTTGGGGTCAGATACTTTATTTATGATCAAATGATCAATTCTAGTCAGGGCAAGAAAAAATTCCAGCTGTCTTCCTTGTGTGCTCTTTTTTCCCTGTTAGACTTGCTGGCCAGAAGCTTAAGGGTTAACGTGCTTGGTGCGGTGGGTGGTTTAAAAACATGTATCTATGCTCTGACTTGGGCTTTGGAAGTTATGCTGGTGCCTTTGACTTTTTTATTTTACATTTCCCTTTTTTGTATCAAATACATTTTTGTATATGTTGTAATTTTTTCCCCCAAGCAAATAATGCATCAACCTATGGAGTTGTCAGAGTTTAAGTATTAGAGCTATTTTTTCCAGTTTTGTATGTGCTCCATTTGTACTAACGAAACCAGAAGAACAAATAACCAGATCTGAGGACACTGAAGATACAGGATTTTTAAACTATGATCCAAACAGAAGATGATGAACACCTGGAGATGCCAAAGCACTGTTCTGAGGTGGAAGCTGAGGGGAGGACAGTGCTGAGGGGACATGTCACATTGATCCTTCTCACTAAAGACATTGTGCCAGCCAGGACGGCTGCAGTGAACCCTTCAATGCAAGAAAAAGTGCCTCCTTTTGAAGGATAGTGAGAACCAGAGCGGTTGAGTTCTTGGGGTGCTGCCAGGGGCGAGTGTAGCAGAGCCTGTGCCCCTGGCTCCTTCTAGTGCTGCAGTCTATGCATTTCAACCTCCCCAAGCGTTTGAGGAAGAGCCAACTGTAGTAACAATGTGCCAAATAAGTCTGTGAAAGAACAACCATGCCTTTAGTGGGATTTTATTGCATTCCCAGTGGGGCAGGGCCTGGGACAGACAGAGTTATGGTTGGGTATGGACAGAGGACCCTGAATAAAAACCTTTTTGCACACTTCTCTAAACATTGCTGGCAGGGGATAGAAGTCATATTCAGAGAATATCAGTATCTGTATAGAGATAATGACAGTTTGAGGACTGGTAGCCAAGGTATGACAAAACCAACTTCCAGCTGAGAGCAGCCAGCCAGGACAGTGGAGGCTGTTTGGGTGATGATGGAGGGGGGAGCAGGGCTGGGGTCTCACAGCATCTACTGGGACTCAGGAGCTCCTGGGGATTGTGTGGTGCCAGCAGAGTGCCTTGCTGGGCAGGTTCAGCTTGTGTTCTGCTCCTGTGTGGTAGTTAAAATCTGTGTTGGGTGAATTATCTTAACTGTTCCATCACGGATAAATCCCTCTAACTGTAAGTGTAAGAATATGGCTTTAAATTTTAAATTCAAGGAGGTGTCTCATTCCAGCCAAGGAAATCCAGATGCATTTCCCAGGGAAAAAAAATTATTAGGAGCCAGGGGACACTGTAATCACCCCAGGTTGAGTGTATCTGGCTCCCTGGTCAAATGGAGCAGCGAGGAGGCTTGGCTGAGGAAAAAACATGTTGTACCAATGGTTCCCTCTTTGTCCGTTGCTGGCAATGGACTTGGTGAAACTCCTTGTGCCAGAGTTAAACTGGGAGCTTTTCTTTCTTTCCTCTTTCTTTTTTTGTTGGTTTTTTTTTTTAATGGCACAATCTATATAAATTTAGCTTTTTTTTTTAATAGAAAGAGAACAAGAAATCATAAGTAATTTTAACTTATTAGTTCACTTTTATTGATGAAAGAGAATGGTTTGAAATATATGTTACAAAATTCGTTCAATTTAGTCCATTTTGGAGATGATTTCTGAAGTTTCATCCACCTTAGCACACAAAACTTGGCCCAATCCCGAAGTTCCCAAATGGTGTGTGTGTGTGACCTGGGAAGGTGTTTAGCTCTGAGGCTGAGAAGTGTCAGCATCTCCCTCTCCCCATGCAGCGGTTGGTCTTTGGTGAGGTTTCTCTTGGGGATCAGAGGTGGAGCTGGCAGGAGAGGAGAGCCAGGAGAAGGTTTTTGTGCTGTGCTTTAGTGTCTTGGTGGGTCGGGCATCGCTTTTCCAGCAGTGTCACCTGGGGGTGTGTGCCAGGTTAAAACTGCAAACCGTGTTTTTTTCCTGGTGGGAGTAGCTTGGAGTCCTTAAGGCTTGGTGCAGGGCTGGGCAGCTCTGCTTTGTCACTGGGGCAGGTGGAGACCAGCCAGAGCTTGAGGAGGTGATGGGAAGGGACAGATTGCATCCCAACGTGGGCATTCCCATGCCTCTCTCCTGGGTGCCCACATGAGATCCTGAGCCGGGATCAAATGTGCACGTGATCCATCTAAAGTGTCCCATGTGGTTAGTGGGGCAGCTTTTGGCTGAGATGCAGTGTGCAGGGAATGTGAGACTCCTGGGACTTTCTTGTGATCATAGAATAAACCAGATTTCTCTTTAAAAACAACCATGGGAATGTGCACTTTGCCCTAATGAGACTAATTGGAGCTTCCCCCCTGGCTCTCTGTGCAGGGAGGTGCGAGGGTTTGGCTAAAGCAGATGGGTCCCATTGTCAGAGGGGCTGGGGAGGGACAAGGAAGCGGTTAAGGGTCTCTCCAGCTGGAATTGAGTCAATAAATCTCTCTGGTCTGTTTTTCCCTCTGTTCCTTACGCTGTCGATGGAAATGGAAGTAGGTGCAAGCTTTCTTTTTATTTTTTTAACTGTCTTCAGATGTTAATGTTGCCTTTTGTGTAATTTAATCCCATTATGTTATTTAATTGTTACTGCAATATTAACTACTGTATTTGTTGACTTTGTTTAATAACTGTTCTTTCAGGGCTAGAAATAAACTTTTAAAAAACATTTGGGGATTCCCCCCCCCTTTCCCTGTCATGAATTTGTACCTTCGAAGACAAGAGTAGCTGAAAGAGTTCATGTGTCAGTGTCTTACTGAGATTAACAGAATGTATTTGTAATTAGGCTTTAATGGTAGTGGATATAATTTCAAGCTATACCAGCCTGTTTCTTTTAAAATGTTGTTACTCATCAGTGTCTGTACCTGCCTTGGGGTCGCCACAAGCTCTCCTTCCTGCCACGCAGTGCTAGGGAACGGTCGTGCCCCCCTCAAAAAGCTCTGGATTACTTATGGGAGGAGAGCAGCTCTGGAACACCCTTTACACCCATTGTGGAAGAGAGATCCCTCATTTCCTTGTGAAGGCAGCAAGGCAGAGACCAGCCTGGTTTGTCACAGCCACATTTTCCACCGCCCATTTGCTGCGACCGGGGTGGGACTGACGGGCCAGTGAACTGCGGTCGTGGCAATTCCGTAGCTATTCCGAACGAGCTGCTTTATTGGAGATCATCCATATCCTGCATATAAACATTACAGCATGGGAAACACAGGCATTGAGCTGTCCTGGTGCCTGCTGGGAAGATGTGGCTCCTGGGCTTGCGCTGTCTCCGCTGATCAACGTTTGACCATCAGAAGGAGGACGTGGAGTGTCCACAGCTCTCTGAGGACTTGGGATGACATCCTTGGTGCCTCTTGGCCTCCATGGCTGCAGGGAGTCACTCTTGCTTTCCAATGAACCTACAAAAATGATGTGGGGTCTAGGCCTGCCAGTCCAGCTAAAGCCAAGGACATCTAATGATTTACTTCAGGGTTGGGTCTGGTTTAGTTGATTCCAGATGAAGTTTCCTGTCTCAGTTGTGAGTGTGAAGGACTCACCATGTCCTGTGTCTCCCATGTGTTATTGGGAAATGGGCTCTTCCCCTTTCTTGCCTGTTGTACAAGCTTTGCTCATACCACTGACAAAGGGAAATGAAGAAACCGCTTGTCTCCAGCAGCTGTTTCACCCAGACACAAGAATGTTGGTTTGCACAGTTGTTCTCCTCAGGTTCATCAGTTTTTGTAGCTTCTTTGTCTTTATATATAATTGACCCTTTATGCATTTAAACTGATGTTTCTCTAACACTGCATTAAAGTGATTTGGCATTTAATTTATGGGAGAAGGAGTGAACAGGAGGAGGGAGAAGGTGCTTGGTGGAACTCAGTATTATCTGTATTTTGGTGTTTGAGCTGCTTGAAGAGATGGGTTTGGGCTGATGGTGGTTTGCACAGCTGAAAGTTGCGTGTCCTTGATAAACCTTCATCAGTCTTGTGTGAACTTGGTCATCCCTTACAAGTACCTGCCTGAGACTAAACTCAAGAGCAACTCCATGTTTGGGGATCAGTTTATTCAAGGTTGGGTATTTAAAACAATGCTCTTGAAGAGAGTAAGTTTGGGGTCAGCAGTTTCTCCCTTTCGGGGCTGCTGTTTGGTTGCAGTGAGTGTACTGCAAAGTTGAGCCACACACTGGTTAAAAACAGGATGGCTGAAAACTCCTTTCATTGGCATTTTCCCAGTGGTGCCTGAAGAACATTGTCGGGTGCAGTTCCTGTGGCTCCTGTGCTGGAGCACGGCAGTGTCTGCACTTGCTGCTCCCAGGGGTTTGTACAGCTGCATTTTTTCCTTTTTCTACAACTTGCATTTTGCTCTCAAGATTGTTTTAATAAAAATAGCTGTCCTCAGTCATGCAAGAAAGTGAAGTGAAAGTGTGCTGAGCTCAGCTGAACTCTTGGTGTTCCTTTCCAGATGTGTGGAGGAAGCAGGTTTTACCAAGAGATTCTTTTGCTACTTGGAATTCAGCCTAAGGAAAGACTTTTTTTCCTCAAAGAAAAAAGGGGAGGGAGAGGGAAAATACCAACAACTGAGAACAATTGATTTCTGATTGTAACTTCTCTACCTACAAGGGAGCAGGGCAGGGCAATACAGCTCCTCATGCTGTTGTTCCCATATCCCAGTGGTGATGCTGCTTTTTCCAACTGCTGTCTGCAGGAGGAATATCTTGCAGCACATCATAACTTAGATTCACGGATTTGTTAAGGTTGGAAAAGGCCTTTAAGATCATCAAGTCCAAGAGCCAACCTTGATTTCAAATCCCAGTTACCCATTGACCCGAGTATTGAAACAACCTGGAAGGACTGATGACTTTTTTTTTTTAATAGTTATTTTTTAATGGGATTTTCCCAGTGGGAAGTTACTGGTTGCTCATTCTCTTTAGGACATAACAGGCCACCAGACTTCTGCTTTGGAGATATGTTGAGTCAGTGGAGAGGAGGATGGGCCTGGAAGAGCAGACAGTCTGTGCCAAGGCCCGGATCTGTCTCTGTTCATGGATGTCTCAATGCATACACTCCAGGTTCTGGTGTTTCCTGAAGGGCTGGTGAATAATGAATCCAGCTTGGACTAACTGTGGATCAATGGCAAAGATGTTGATGTGACTCAGGGAATCTCCACAGGATGCTCTGGAAGGGGAACATCTGCCCATACTGGGTAAGGGGTGACCTTCCTCAGCACAGATGTCTCCCCGGAATTCCTCGAGGTTTCCAGAGCCAGGGATGACACATCTTTGTTATTTTGTTCTCCAGTGAATGCTTATTCTAAGGATTCTGGCCTTTTTCACGAAGCACAATTAACTCCTGGCTCTCCTGGAGCCCTTTTCCCTGCCTGCCTCTGGGAGGAAACCTGCTGCCAGTTCCTGCTGCCTCGTCACAGCAGCTGAGAGCAGGTGGCTGCTCTTGGAGGGCTCTTATCCACCCCTGCCCACCAAAACTCCCCTAAAATAACCTTGTAACTGTGGGGGTTTTGTAGCTGTTACCTCTTGGTGGGTGGCTCTGTTCAGTTCCTGTGGTTTTGGAGAGTGTTTATTCTTCTTAATTGTGGAAGTGCCAACTTGGTTCCCTGTCCCATGGCTAAAATCCCCTATTTAAATATCTGCATTTTAGGCTGTTTTTGTTCTTGACAGCCTTGGAAGCGAGTTGGGTTTAGAAAAGACACTGATGTTCCACCCACAGTGAAGGTTTTTTTTGGTGGGAGTATCTGAATTTTTACAGTCTTGTTTCTAGAAGAGCAGCCCTGCAAAGCTGTGTGGATTTTGCTGTCAGCACTAACACGAGTGAGGGAATAAGCCCCTGGCATTATTTAATCCCACAGTTATCCTTGGAATCAGCAGCTTCCAGCTCCCCTCTCCAGCCTGGGTTAAGTGTCCCACAACTGCAGGATGTGCTGTGGGCATAATTGCAGGCAAACAGTTTTTAAACACCTCAGAACATTTATTTCCTAAGGCCCAACTCTTAAAACACTTGAAAAGAATGGAAAAATCAGCTCCTGGGGGAAGGAAAAGATGTTGGAATTTTTTTCCCCAGTTTTACTGTGGGTATCACATGAGCTGGCAGTTCTCTTCCAGGGTCTTGATTTGGGCTGGTGTTGCTGGGTCCTTGTAAGGTTTTGTTTCTAAAGAGAAAACTCTGCAGGTTTCTCTACTTCTGAGAAACAGAAGTTACGGGAGATGGAAAGAAATGAGCTGGATTGTGATGTTACAATTTTTTGTTATTGGTTCTGCAGGGATGAGCAGCTTTGGCCAGCACTTTTAACACTGTCAGAGGTCAATTTTCATGACAAAATTATTATTTTATGAGTGTCTTAAAACAGGTTTTATCATCTGTTTGTTATTCGAGCAAAGCCATTTGTTCATTTGAGGTGAAAGATGCACACTTGGCCTGTGACCTGGAGGGAGAACTGGGTTAAAAATGGTCACACTGGGATAAGTTGTGAGGCTGGCTGAACAAAAGCAGGGCAGTTCTGGGGGGGAGGAGGGGAGGCCTTGGGTGATGGGCTTTTGTCAGCATGGTCCCTGTCCTTGGTCAGACTTCCCAGGGTTTCCAAAGCAAGTGCTGTGACCAACTATCTGAGGGGACCTTCCCTAAACCACTGTGGGCACTTGGGGATAGAAACGAGGAGGGAGGGAAGATGAGGAGAGGGAGAGTGTTGCAGGGGGAGATGCTGAGCTGGGACTTTCACCAACATCCCCCAAATGCCCTCCCAAAAGGTCCTGTTTCTTTTTCAATGTGCCAAGGGCTGTCCGGGGAGAGGCCAAGCAGCTCCAATGCCTTCGGAGCGTCCACTCCTGGTTTTCATGGCTTGGTCTGTGTCGCTGTAGCCAGTTTGAACTGTATGAGGTGCCTCATCCCTGGCTCAAGTGTGCTTCAAACCTGTGTTTCCTGGCAATTCCTTTTATAAATAACGTGGGGGTTGGGAATAAAATGGCATTAGTGGAAACTGTTGGCTCTTTGTGTGTGACGGGGAGCTGAGAGGAGTTTGGGACACCCACCATCACCCCTGCCCTGGGGATGAAGGAGATGCTGTTCTGCCTGGAGGGATGGAAGATGTGGGATCAGGGTGTTCTTATTGCTGCTGCAGAGCAGGGGAGTGACCCAGAAGACACATGAATTGTTTATCATAGAATCACAGAATGGTTTGGGTTGGGAGAGACCTTAACTCTCATCTAATTCCACCTCCGTGCCAAGGGCAGGGACACCTTCCCCTAGCCCAGGTTGCTCCAATCCCCCTCCAGCGTGACCTTCCAGGGATGGGGCAGCTGCAGCTTCTCTGGGCAACCTGTGCCAGGGCCTCCCCACCCTCACAGGGAAGAATTGTTTGGGTTTAGCCCCAATGAGATCAGATGTTTCAATGGCTTTACAAAGTCAGGTAATGATGATGCCATGGGAGGGTTTTGGTGGAGCTGGGAAAGATCCCATCTCCAATATTTGTGTTAGCAGCAGGAGCAGTTGAAATGTTGCTGTCACAAAAATGCCACCTGCAGACCAATGGCACGTGTAATTAGTGCCACCTCCACCAAACCAGGGTGTTAAGACAAGGGTAGGGAGCAGTGAGCAAGTCAGGTTTTCAAATTGGCTGAAGATGGACTTTGCTGTGGCTGAGTGGCTCTTCTCTGGAAAAAATGGGAACCCTTGGATAGGTTGCTGGGTCCTCTCATGTCTCAGGCTTTGGGAATGGGGTGGTAGGTTGTGTTTTATCATAGAACCCCAGAATGGTTTGGGTTGGAAGGGACCTTAAAGCTCATCTCATTCAACCCCCTGCCATAGGCAGGGACACCTTCCACTAGCCCAGGATGCTCCAAGCCCCATCCAACCTGGCCTTGCACACTTCCAGGGATGGGGCAGCCACAGGGGTTGGAGCCAAGCAGAAAACAAATGAAGATTTTTGCTCCTTTTGGGAGACCTGGCAGCTCTGGGGAGTTGCTGGGGGCTCTCAGGTGTGAATGCTGTGCTTGGGGGCCCAGCGGGGATAAAACCGGCACCTCCTTCCTGGGACAAACACAGTGTTGGCTGCTCCAGCTGCTGTGATTCCATCAGCTCCTGGAGGCAGCTGGCATTGCCCTGCAGAGGCCACACATGTGGCATTTCCCAGGCCTGTCAGGCTCTGCCACGTTTGCTTACACGGAGCTTTATAAAGACGAGCTGCGGGAGCTTCCTCTGCTCCTTCCCAGGGTTTGGTCTGGACTCTCCCCCAGCCCAGTCCTCACTATGGAAGTCCTCAATGTCTCCATTGCTTTTTTTTTCCTGGTTGTTGGGATGTGCCAGGTGCTCAGGTGGCTTTGCAAGAGGCTCCTGTCTCCCAGAGCATATGGCTGCCTTGCCAGAGAACTTGCTGGCTCGTTACAGTTGTGCACGAGCTGCCTGGAGCTGAGGATGCTGATGGATATCGGCCCATGGGGGGGTGGCTTTGGCCTGGACGTGGTCTTGACTCTGCTCTTCCTTCTCTTCGCTGTTCATGGCGCCTCTTTTGATGGAGCATCTGCCAACCCAACTGTCTCTGTCCAGGAGTTCCTGCTGCTCGAGTCCAGCCTCGCAGCCACAGCTGCCAAGCTGCTGGCCCAGGGTGTGGGCACGGGGACAGGCTGGGCTGTCACCAAGCTCTTCTGGTCCTGGGAGCTGACACAGTTCCACTTCATCCAGAACCTGATCTCATCGGAGTGCAGCTCCTCCATCCACACCTCCCTGCCCCACGCTGCCCTCGTGGAAGGCACCTGCTCTTTCCTGTTCCACCTCGTCCTCCTCAGGTCACGTCAGAGTCACCCCATCTACCGGGTCCCTGCGCTGGCAGCGACCGTCACCTTCCTGACCTACACAGGTGAGCAGCACTCCTGAGTCATTTGGAAAAATACCTCACTTGTGGGGGAGGGACAGCCCCTTTTTCATCTTCTAGGACCGGAGAGGTAGCGATTAACAAGGTAACAACTGCCAAGATGTTTGTTTTCTACTTATTTTGGGGAACAATCACTTTGGGATGAAGTTTAGGATATCTGGGCAGCAGGTGAATGTTGGCACTTGAGAAGCCAGTTGGCCCGGGACTGGGCTCACTTCCCTTCAATGTCCCCTAATGCAACCCCTCGGCCCCAAACTGAGCTTTTCTGCTTCCTGCAAAGCTCAGGATGACGAGGGTGGGATTTTCCCCGTCCAAGGGATGCAGGTGCTGGAGCTGGGCAGCAGCAGGGATGCTCTGGGCAGGCAGGAGGGGTCACGGTCTGCGGGCCCATCAGTGTCCCAAAGGATGCAGGTGAGACCCTTGGCCATGTTTCTCTTCCCACACAGCCGGATCATTCACAGGGGCCTTCTTCAACCCTGCCCTGGCCACAGCCACCACCTTCCAGTGCACAGGGAACAGCTTCTGGGACTACATCCAGGTTTACTGGCTGGGGCCCCTCGCAGGTGAGATCTTCCCAGGGGCAGGGGCTGGGATGGGGGGCAGTGGGCAAGGCAGAAATGCCGGGTGTAACACAAATCATTCCTGCAAGGGGCTGAACTTGGATCTTGGCAGTGGCAAGTGTTATTTTTCCTCCAGGTTCCTTGCCTCTGGAGTCATCTCTTTGCCATCCAAGTTTTTAATCTGATTTCTGCACAGGACGTGGGCAAAATTCTCCCTGAGGCCCAAGTTTGGGGGAGATAAAGCAAAGGTGTTTTAGAGCAATGACAGGCTGAGCTGTGGTTTGGGGTTGTCCACAGATTCAGGATGATCACAGCGAGCTGGATACGGGCTGCCTTGAATGCAGAAAGTGGGGACAACTCCCTGACAGGAGGGTGAAGAAGGGTGGGGGTTGGTCTCTTCTCCCAGGTAACAAGTGTCAGGACAAGAGGAAATGGCCTCAAGTTGTGCCAGAAGAGGTTTAGGTTGGGTATCAGGGAAAATTTCTTCCTGAAAGTGTGGTCAGGCACTGGCACAGCTGCCCAGGGCAGTGGTGAAGTCACCATCTCTTGAGGGATTTAAAAGCCTTGTGGATGTGGCACTTGGGGATATGGGTTAGTGGGGGGGGAATGGTTGGATTCAGTGGTTTTGGAGGGCTTTGCCAACCTGAATGATTCTGTGGCAAAAGACTACTGGGGTGGTTTGTGGTCCTTTTGGGTCAAAACAAGCTAATTACATTAAGGAAACACTGGTTAAATTCTTCTTAAAGCCATACAGCGGAGGCCTCCCATCTCTCAGTGAGGGCTTTGGTGGTGCTGAGCTGCCTTTTGGTCGTGGTGAAGGTTGTGGATTTGGAAATCACGGCTGAGCCATGGGGAGGGTGGAGGTGCTCAGTCTGTGCTCTCATTCCAGGGATGTTTGCTGCCCTCCTGCTGTACCAGGGCAACATCCCACGGCTCTTCCAGAAAAACCTCCTCTACAGCCAGAAGAGCAAATACAAGATACCCAAGGTGAAGGTGACAGTGCACGAGGAGGGTGATGAACCGAAGAGGAAGAGGAAGGGGGGGAAGAGCAACTCGGAGCCTCGTGCCTGAGCCATGGGGCAGAGGGGGTCCCGGCAGCCCCTCTCCTGGGAAAGGGTTTCCAGGCATGGAAGATTTTGCTGCTCATCCTGCATGTTCAGTCCCTACCACCAGGTGAGACTGTTTTAAAGCAAAGGAATCCTTGCAGGATACCTGAGTCCCTGAGCTCCTTTGGGAATAGCTTTGAAAGACTCCCTGGAGAGCCCGAGATGTTCCAAGCCTCAGTGAGAAAAAAACTAACACTTTTGCATAAATTGTTAGTTGTCTTGTATTGCCAGGAAGCTCACAGAAAGACTATTACATGGGCAGGCTTGAGCAACTCTGGCTTATTGCATCGTGCAACGCCTGAAATAACCTCACTGGGTCTCTTGCAGCCATAAAACCAAAGTATAAACCAGTAACTGCCTTGGAAACTTAGGATGGGGAGGAACCAGGATTTGATCTTTCGAGTTATTAATGGACACTGGTCAAAAAGTGGTGGGGTTTGAGTCAGACTTGAACTGAGGATGTTGAGTTTCACAGGCTGAACCCGGCAGGTCTTGGAGAGGAATTAAAAATGCTCCAGGGCGAGTTCACTGGCCATGGGAGACCCTGCTCCTCTGGGGGTGTGCTTGGCCAGGGTTTCGGTGCTGTAAAACATCAAGAAATGGTGCACAAAGGGTCTGTGGTTAGAAAAAAAAAAAGAGACCCAGGCAGCCAGTGTGATTGAGCAAGTGCATCCCTGGGCTCCGTTCCTTGTCTATGTGAAATATTCCTTAAGATAAAATTATGGTTTGTGGAATAATAATAATAATAATAAAAAATGTTGTGGTTGGCATTTGAGTCAGTGATGTTGTTCCTGTGAGCTCTGCTGGGGGATATCAGCCCATCTGATCCCTGAAAATGGGAAACACCTGCTGGGTGAATGGGGATGCCCTCAGGCTGTGCTGGGCCTATGGCCCTCCATGGATGCTGCATCCCAGGGCTCTCTCCACAGGGAAGAGCACAGGGGGGACACGATGCTCCGGCTGTGCCAGTGTCCCTGCCCTGGGTCAGCTTGGCAGGAGCTCAAGCAGGGACAGTTTCCTCCTATTTCCTGAGGTGCAAACAGGGAATAAGGAAGGGGCACCCAACTGAAATCCAGAGTGAGGGTATCAGATGCAGGTTTGGTACCTGGCACCCAGCCCTGCTCTTTCCTGCACTCTGCTGTGTCCCATGAGGGGTTTTGGGGATGATCCCAGGGTGTTGTGCTGCCCCTGAGCTGTTCCATCTCTGCTGTTTTTCTCTGGGGTGACCTGCAGGCCCCTCAGGAACCCTAAGAGGATCCAGACCTCTGCAAGCCATAAAGCCCACACCACATCCCAACAGGAGAAATGAGGGAAGGAACCAACACAGCGATGTATGGATGTGCCCCAGAGATTAAACTTTATGGAACGAACAACACCCCAAAAACCATGCAGCAAAGACCCCCAAAATGGTGCCCCCACATCGTGCCCGGCCCAGTGCTTGGCACTGCCCTGGAAAAGGCACTGGGAGCACAGTCTGGCTTTTATCCTGGTTAAACAGAGCAGGAAACAGGACTCCTTTGGGTGTAAACCTAAACCTTCGAGGCTCGATGTGGCTGCCCCAGGGAGAGCCTGGGATGCTCAGATCCTCCCGCGCAATTTTTCCTGAACCTCTTTTGGTTTGGCAATCAGCTGAAAACCCGGAGATGGGGCCTCCATTTATCCCAGCTGATTTGCTGGCTCTGCTTTTGATTTGCAGGTAAGTGCAGGGTATGAAAAGTAAGGCTGACTCGCCCACCACAACCCGCTCTTGTGGTCCCTTTCCCCAGGTAGAGCGTAGGATGTTCCTATGGCCGCTCCAATCGGTGGATTGAGATGTCTGGCTGCAGAGATGCTCACGAGGCGTCCCCCAATCCCATGGGTATGGAACTTGCAGTCTGACACCCTGGTGCCAGAGCACCAGCTCCAGGGTAGGATGGTGATCCTATAAATGCAGCAACACGTCACCACAGAGCCAGGGAAAAACATTGCTGGATTTTTCCTTTTTTTTTTTTTTCTTTTCAAGACATTTTCAGATATTTGGGGTCTGTTTCTTGGGCTGCTGGGCAGAGTGTCTACCGGGCAGATTGTCTACTGGGCAAACTGATGTAATTAAGGGGAATTTAAGGAGTGGCAGGGGATATTGTTATTTTTAATTAAGAGGCTGCTTTTCCAGCACGGTAGTGTTCAGGCGGAGCGGAGGAGAGCTGCAGCTGGACAGACAGACAGACTCATTCCCAAACTGTAAATCAAACTCCACAGCTCTGATTTACAGCTTGGCTCTGCACTGTTGCAGTCTCTGGCGTGGGGACTGGCGCTGCTTTCCTGGATCTGCTCCCTGCTGCCAAGGCTTCAGCTGCTGACTGGGGGGGGTCCCTCTGGAAAAATCATTTCAAGCCCCTGGGACCCCCATTGCAGCCTGTCCTGCTCCACAGCAGTGTGTAGCACCCAGAGCTTGTGCACAGTCCTGCACAGACAGAGGTGACTGGGGGCTGCCAGCAGCCCCCAGCCCACCCCCCTTCCCAGGGTAGGAGCAGCCCCCAAGCCCAGGATCTGAGTGCCTGGCTGTCCTCAGCCAAGGTGGCTGGAGAAGATGCCTGGAGGGGGCAGGGAGGCTCAGTGTTGGGTGCCCTCCAGCCGGTGCTGTGGGGCACTGCCTTGCCCAGAGGGAGTGGGCTGGGGGGTCTCGGGGGGCTCTGGGGGGAACTGCTTCTTGTAGAGAGCGCTACTGTACTGCAGCTCCGGGGTCACGAGGCGCCGGCACCTGTGCTCCGTCTCCTTATCCAAGCCCTGCTTGAGATTATAGCCCAGGATCCTGGCGCTGCCGTACTGCAGTGGCCGCAGGGAAGAGTCCTTGATGTCCTTCGGGGCCACTCTGCCCTCGCCCTGCAGGCAGGTCCTTGCCAGCTCCGCCTGCCGCTCCCGGAGCGCCTTCACTTCCTGCTCCATGCGCTCCCGGCCGATGTCCCGGTCGATCCTTTCCCAGAAGGTCCTGTTGAAGTGAGTGTAGATTTCCCAGTCCAGCCTGTTCCAATCCTTTATCTTCTCCACGATGCTGTCCGAGAGGGAGGACTTGGTGCTGCTGTCCCTGGTGTTGAGTGGGAAGGAGACAACGCTGTCCAGGTCCCAGCACAGCATCTCCTTCAGGAGCACCATGGACTCGTCAAAGTACTCGGAGATGAGGATAAAGTTGAAGGACGCCTCGATGGCCTTTATCATGAGTTGCACTCGCTCAGCAGACACCTCTGCATTGGGGTTGAAGCCAAAATCGAAGGTCATGAGGTTCTTGGCATAGTTGCTGTCGCCCATGGCAGGGTCGTAGTAGAAGTGTGGCTGGCTCAGGAACTCCTCCAGGCTGCGCACGTGGGAGAAAGCCGACGCGCCCTTGTAGTACGTGAATGAGGACTCCATGAGCTGCACGGGGTTCCTCAGGATGGAGAAGTAGACGGCAGAGCTGGGCACCACTTTCTGCACCTGTGGAGGAGAAAAAGGAGGGTTTAAAGGCGAGGTAGGGAGAAGGGACCTGCTTGCCCGCAATCCTGGCAAGCAGAGGTGCTCGCTGGGGTGGGAGATGGGGGGTGCTGGGGAGGTTTTCCAGGTGCACCTCATCCAAGGAGCTGTGGAGAGCCCCAGAAGAGGCACATGAGGGGAGCAGTGACCAAACCTCCCCACCATGTGCTGCCACACCTGTGTGGGCTTTCTGGGATGGAGATACATCCTGTCTCCTTGCCTTTCCCAAGACCTGTGTATCGTCAAGTGGCATCCAGAGGGGTGGATGCTGGGCATGGCTGACCTGAACTGATGCACTTTAGATGTTCTCCTCTGGTGGTTCCCTAATGGCCTGTCCAGAGAACAGGATGTCTCCAAGGGCCCACCAGACAAGAAGGAGATGATAGTTGCTGACTGCTACAGATGCTGTCTCCCATCTTGTCATGAGTCAAAGCAGAGTGATTCATCAAACCTGCTCCCAGAAGCTCTCAGGAGATGCCAACAACGTGAAAGGTACCCGTGGGCAATCCTGGCTGTCTGTGATTCATCCCTGAAGGGTTTACGTGCGTTACAGGTGCCCCACCTTGCGCCCCGTGAGCCCCTGTCTCCCTCCCCTGCTCGCCCTTCCCAGTGGTCGTGGCTTTGCCTGTACCTCCGGCTGCAGGAACCGCATGTGGTGGCAGAGGATGTTGAACCGCTGGGGGCTCTTGGGGGAGAAGCCCTGCACGAACCTCGCCATGAAGTGGTGGGGGTAGTAGAGCTGGAAGCCCCCGCCGAGGGGGAAGGCAAAGGTGAGGTTGTGGGTCTCGCCGAAGCGGAAGAGGATGTTCATGACGGTGCTGCTGGCGCTCTTGTGCACTTTGAGGAAAACAATGTCAGTCTGGGGCTCACACGTCTTCCCTTGAGGGGCGACTCCTCTGGCCTGCCGACCTTCTCCATGTGTCACCTCCTCGACCATAGAGGCTGCTGTCCAGTTTGGGAAAAATCCTGTCTCTGGGTGTGTTTCGTTAGAGTCCTCTGCCTGCAGGGGTTGAGCTGAGTTTGGGACAGGATCTGTCAGTGAACTGCTCCTCTGATGGCTGGGGGAAGCCACGGCTTGAGGCTGAGACTGGTTCTGTACCTCCACCTGTGTCATTCTGGGTGGTGACGTTTGCCTGTTCTCCTTTGTGCTCAGTCTGTTTGCAAAGACAATGAACTTCCTGGTGACAGCTTCTGCCAAAACTGTGGCGATCCTGCCAGGAAGGCTCGGAGAAGGACTTTCTCTGGCTGCTTTTCTCAGGCCAGGGAGCTGGGGTTTCAGCCTCATGGGCAATAGATGAGCTTCCACCTTCTTAGTGCTCTCCACAGGCTGCCGTGTCCCATGCTCCCCTTGGCTGCCTGGGCTGCTTTCCAGAGAGGTCTCCCAGCTGACGTGCAGGTCCTCAGTCAAAGCGGGGTCTGGCACAGCTTTCCTCTGCCACTGCAGGGAATTGTCCTCCTGGAGCAGGTCAGGTGTCTGGAGGCCAGAGTTGAGCCCCTGGCCCGTGCTCTGCTGCAGGTCACGCTCCACCTCACACCGGCAGTTCCTGTAACGGGGAGGACACGATGCTCAGCTGCAGAGAGTGGAAGGAACGTGCAGAGGGCAACTGCTCTGCAGCCCAGGGAGCCCCCCCGAGCCCTCCCACAGACACCACCAAGTGTGTTTCCCCATCTTTCTCGGGGTAGGTGGCACTGCAGGTAGGTGTAGGGCTTCACCGCTGCCCTGGGGAGTCAGGATGGGTGCAAGAAGTTGGGCTTGATGAGCTCAGAGATGTTTTCCAACCTTTAAGCATTCTACGATTCTATGAAGAAGAGAAGGACAGGTCAGCAGCCTGTATCAATGCCTTTGTCTCGCTGGAGCACGATGGAAGGGGCAAAGCAAGAGGAGGCAAAGTCAGAGAAGAGCAAGTTGCCTGGAGAAGCTGGAGGAACGATTGCAGATAACCCCAGACTGGGACAACTGGGCTCAAGATCTGTAGGGTGTTATGGTGAGCCAGGACAAAGCCCAGAGCAACCTGGCCTGACCCCAGAGCGGGCTCAGCTCTGACCAGGGCATAGGGGTGGGATGTGGGAGCCTCAGAGAGTCCTCTCCCACTTGGATTTTCCTCCCTGTCTAAGGAAGACCCTGTTGGGTGTTTTTCAAAAGGGTGGTTTTGAGCCCACCTCAGTGGTCAGCAAAAGGCTGGAGGATAAGGTGCAGTTCTGTAATCCTGCTTTGGACCTACCTGGGAGGCTGCAGCTTCTCCACGACTTGAAGGGCGACCAGGAGGAGGATGAGGAGGCTGAAGGAGATCCAGAGCCGACCTGGCTGGACCCTGTAGACTGCATTCAGCTTCCTGCAAGGAAACAGATATTTCAGACCATTCATGGGGAAAAGAAATGTGTGAGGCAAAGGTGCCTTGAGGCTTGTTTTATTTCTTTATCTTTCTTTCAGGTGAGGTTTTCACGGGCGGAAATGATGCAAAGGCAGTGATAACCGAGGAACCTCCGAGGCTGTGCCAAATGCTGGAGCCCAGTGGAAATTTCTAGATGGACCACAGATATTCCTCTGAAAAGTAAACAGTGGTAACTGCCAACTCCCTTGGCTGCTCAGGGACACCTTCCTGGAGCAGCCTGAGTTCCCACCTTGGCACCAGGAACAGGCGCTCCCTGCGTATTCCCTGCCCTGCCTGGTCCAGAAGTATCAGGACTCCATCTTTATCAACCTGGACAATAAAATCTTTGTTTGCCCTGCTCTTCCTGCTCTCAGTGCCTGCTGTTAGAGGCTCCAGCAGTGGCTGAAGATGTGATGCCACCACGGGGACCCCAGTGATGCCTCTGCAGTGTGTGGCTTGGATTTTTGTCTGGTTTTAGCTGAGTCTGCAATGGCAGTGTGATTTCTACAGGTCATCAGTGCTGGGCTGTGGGGGATTGGGTCGTTTGTGGTGACATCCAGGCCATAGAAAACACTGCCATGGGGCTTCTACTGCTTGTAGGACTTGCTGCAACACCCTGGTGGAGTTTAGTTGTAGTCCTAATCTTTAGTGGAGCAGCTGGGGGACTAAGTTTCCTGGAAAAAATTAGTTTGCATTTCATTTCTTCATGGAAACGATAGTCAAGCAGTGGCAGAGGCTGCCCAGGGCAACGGCGAAGTCACCATCCCTGGAGGGATTTAACAGAAGTGTAGATATCACGCTTGGCAACATGGTTTAGTGTGGCCTTGGCAGTGCTGGGGGAACGACTGGACTCGATCTTAGAGGGCTTTTCCAACCTGAATAATTCTGTGATTCTGCTGGTTTCTACCCAGGAAGCCAATTGTTGCCTAACAGGAGATGATTTGTGCTGAAGATCTGGTTAAATCCTCCGGGGTGGGCTCTGCTGGGGGGGGTTCCAGCCTGCCAGCCCCACGTGCCTGCTCTCCCCCTCTCTGAGGCAGGAAGGGTCACAGGCTGCTTTACTGAGCATGAAATGGAGGGATCTAAATAGTAAGAGTTAACGAAAACAGGAATTTGGTCAGAGTGTGCTCAGAAGCCACATTCTGACAGCCAGTCTGTGTTGGTTGGTGTTGCTCGCTTCCTGCAGTGGTCAGCTTTGAACCAAGAGTCGGACTAGGACTGCACAGACCTCCTTGTCCTGGAGCTTCTTCATCTTCATGATGCTTTATCTCCTACTCCAGGCAGTCCTATGACACGTGGGAGCAGTACTTGCCTGGTAAGCCAGCAGTGACACAAATGTGGGCTGTCCAAAGTGGTCACGTGCATCGCACAGGTCAGAAATTTGGGTTTGTTACTGAGAAATTGGATTTGTTCCAGAAAAAACCATCAACTGTTATGACTAAGTAGTAGTTTGATAACGACAGTGCTGCTTCCAGTGTTTTGGACACTCATGGATATGATTCTGCCCTGCTCCCAATAACATCCTTTACCAAGCTGAAGCGCTGAGCTCCTCCTGGGAGGTTTGTAGTTTCTAAAATACTTGGGACTGGAAAGACTGGGAGGTCTTAGGTCATGGCAGTGCTACTGGGGATTCAAAAGGCACGTAATTACTACACGTCAGCAGCACAGCATCCCCAAACCTGATGGCAAACTGGTGGTGCTCATGCTCTTTTCCACTTGAGGAGCAGGTTGCCAAGCCTGGGTGAGACAGGTGTTTGGCAAATGTGCCCATGGCTCATTGCCTGGCCATGCCAGCAGCACGGGGAGAGCCTCGTGCTGTCAGAGGTGAATGGGCACAACAAACAATGGAGCAGAAAAATGCCAAATGCTTTAACAGCACATAAAATGCCAAGGGATGTTAAAGGGAGAGGGTGGAAGCAGAGACTCGAGGCTGCCCCAGAGCTGGTGTGAGGAAAGGTTTGTTGAAATAACTCTGTGTGAAAGGTCAGAGACCAAAGAAGGAGAAGGCAGTGAGGGAGGAGCTGCTCCAGGATGATTCTACCTGACAGATCTGGTTGGCAACTCAATCCAACTCTCCAAACACTCAAGGTAAGCCTACCACAAGCAGCAAGAAAGGAATGAAGAGGTGAATAACTGTGATATTTAGTGATACATCCATACTCTCTCTTGGGGGGAATCTGCATGAGCACCCAGTAACAAAAGCAGAATGATGCAACACTTCTCAAGTATTTGGTGCAGATACAATTCTTGCCTTCACAAAGGTCCTAAACTCTCAGTCTGTAGAGAACCTGGGAAAGATCCAGGTCCTTTTGCTCTTTTGAGATGGTTGTGTTGGTTGAACACCCAGTTGAGAACACACAACACGTGGTTGGCTGCTTGGGTCTGGTCAGGACGGCAGAAAAACGGAGCCCTTCCTTCCTTCCTCCAGGCTGGCTCTGGTGGGACACACAGGCATCAAGGAGGGTGTGCTGAGCAAGTGGCAGCACTGAAGTTTGTGCTGAAGATGCCAAGAAGTTGCAACGAAGGCAGCAAAATCGGGATTAAATGGCACATATAGCATGAACAGATGTTGTGTTGGAGGCTGGAGCAGCTGGATGAGTTGTAGCTGGCTTCCATGGATAACCCCTGCACAGCCTTCTCTCCATTTAACCAGGATGGGATCAGGGTCATGAGTGCCTTGGGGCAGAGTTAAATACTTGAGACCAACGCACCAGAAGATGTCCAAGGTGCACTCGGAGCTGCTGGGAGCTGGCATTGCCCTGCAGGGTGGGTTGGGCTGTGAGAGCCCAGCTCCTGCAGAGACTCTGCAGATGCCTCCCTCTGCAGGCAGGCTGTAGCTGAAGAACTGCCTCAGATCAGAACCTGTGTGCTGTCACCTCCAAAAGTGACAAACCAGGGTGCAGAGATGGATGCAGCACCCTAGAGATGCCTTTGGCTGTGAGGGGTCACAGTGGCAGAGTCACAGCAGCTGAATCCTCCTGTGCTGGCTCAAGGGATTTAATCCAAACCCAACGTGCTGGTGGTTTATTTGCAAGGGATGATGTCCCCAGGAGTGTCTCAGTGCCGTGTCCCAGCAGGGCAGGGGGTGCCTGGGGTGCTGCTCGGCAGCAGGTGCTGCTGGTTCACAGCAGTACTGCGGATTTCCCTGCCATTATTTCCCCTCTGCTTGAAGCAGTGGAGGATGTGCTTCTGCTTGACCTGTGCCCCGTCCCAATCCAACAGAGATATCCCTGCAGGGGATGGGCCCATGGTCAGGTGGATGCCAAGCCCTGCAGGGTCCTGCTGCGGGGTGGAGTTCACCAGGTAGATAAGTGGCAGAAAAAGAGTTTATTGATTTGCTGTGCCCAGGTGTGCTCCAGGAAGCAGCAATTTTGCACGGGGAATTAATGTACATCATCTGTACACCAGCCACAGCCTGCTTCCTCTGACCAGTAATTGGAGACCTTTTTTTTTTTTGCTATAAATAAGAAAATGGGCAAAATGATCAGCGGGACGCTCAGGGGAAGATAAAGCAGCAACGAGGGCACAACAGCACTGCCTGCCTGTGTCAGTGCCCACCCTACCCTTGACACAGCTGGGCTGGGAATGATCCTGGGCCCCCTTGCACCTCAGCCCCAAAATGCTCTCCCCCAGCCAAAGGACTTTGCTGTGAAGTCAACCCTTGCCCTTCCCTGATCCTTGTCCATCCTCTCCAGGAGGCTGTGGAAGAGGCACCTCACCCTACCTGCACTCACTGGGCTGGCCATGTGAAAGACTTGCACAGAGCCACGTCTCTGCTCCACCTCTACTCTGCTGGTGATCCCCTTGCCTGGGATGCAGCAGGAGGGACCAGCATCCTGCCTTTACACCTGGAGGTAGTCAAGGCAAGGCTGGATGAGCAACCTGGTCTAGTGAAAGGGGTTCCTGCCCATGGCAGGGGGGATCTAATGAGATGATCTTTAAGGTCTCTTCCAACCCAAACCATTCTGTGATTCTATGAGCCTATGATCCTGCTTGCTCTCTCTTTGCCATACTCCTTCTTTTGTGGTAAGAGCCTTACAAAAGATGCTGTTTTCCTGCTGCCCTTGGAACTTCACCAGAAGAGAGAAGCCCCATCACCCCAGAGTGCACTGCACAGACATAGAGCAGAAATGCTCCTCTGCCTATTCCCATCACCACTTCAATCTCCAACTGTTTCACAACACAGGGGGACCCACAAGGACATCACCTCTGGGTAGGCTGGAAAGAGAATTTTACTTAGGGAAACAGTATTTTACTTAAATAAATACATAAAAAAATCCACTTACGTGATCAAATACCTCTTGAATTTCAGCATGGTGAGCTGGAGCCTTGGCTGAGGAGCAGGTGGTTATCATCAGCCTGGGAGAATGGAAAGCAAACACCCGGAGCCAGGCTTGTGTGCCTGCAGCCAGAGGCCCCTCCCCGGCGGGGCAGCTGGGGTGGTGATCCCACAGCAGAGACCTTCCCACTGGTGCCCTGCACTCCAGCACTGCCCCAGGGATTGACCAGGCTCTGCTCCGGTGAGTGGCAACTTTAGCCCTGCAAGGCACTGCCACCTCATGCAGGGAGGGGGCAGGTTGAGCAGGGCATGATAGTGGGGCCATGCCACACGTGTGTGTCCCTGTGTCACTCCTTGATTTCACCCAGGGCTGTTGGACTTTGCCCCCCCTCCTCTTCTCTTTGTGCTTGTCCCTTCTTTTCCCTTCTCGTGTCCTACTTTTTCTTCTTGACAGAGAATAGTCACGAGTGTTTAGCTCTTTATCTTGTTGATACAGTCTTCAGGTCTGTGCAAGATGAGTCACACCTCCATGACATGGAGTCCTCTCCAGTGCAGCCTGGCTCCATCCACATTGGGCTGGGGTTACGGCAATCCCCAGCTCCCTCCTGTGCTTCCCCTCGCTGCTCCAGGCACCACTGAACACACTGATGTCTTGTTTGTGCCACCTTCAGACTGGCCTCCCATATTCCCCTAAGCCAGCCAAGTCCCCAAGCCCTGTGCTGAGCCAGGATGATCAGCAACAGGACAGCCCTGCTAGGAAGCCAACTGGTTTCCAGTACCAGCGAAAAAGTGGTCACTGGGTCTGCTTCTTGCCGGCTGGTGGACAAATTAAGACAACTCAAAGGAGGACTGGGAGCTGCTCTCCACAATGGAAGTCCACAGCCGGTCCTTTGGCCAGGGTCTCCTCTCTCTGCAGCAGCGTTTCTTCCACATCCTTCCCCTTCAAACTCATCCCAGCATCCTGCACAGCATAATCCATGGCTTTGCATGACCAGGGACCCAGGTAGCAGGACCACATGTTTCTCCTATTTGGGCACAAACACCTGGGGAGGTGGAGATGGGGGGCTGTGACATGAGTCACCAGGGTCAGTAGCTCAGGCTGTGCAACACTCCCTCTGCAGGATCAGTCACCCCATGTGCCTCCTGGCCCCAGAGGAGAGGACCCTGGCCACGTGTGCTTTCCCTTGACAGGGCTCAGGAAGTACATACTGGGCAGATAAGTCACTTCCAGCCCAGACTTCGGCTTTCTGGAGGGACAAAAGGGCCCAGCTCCCTCCCTCCCCTCTGGCTGGCAGGGAGGCAGCTGTTACCCTCACCCTGGCACAGGTAGGTGCTGCCTCTCCCTGTCCACCTCATCAAAACCACAAGTTTGCTGTGGGGCTCTCGCATTCTCCACCCATCCTGTGCTCTGGCTCTCTGCCCGGGCTGGCAGCTTATTTGGGAATCTGGGGCTCCTGAGAGCCACACGTGAGCTCGTTTGCGGGGATCAAACCCCTCTCTGATGCAGGGACTGAGAGTTGGTGCTTCTCCCACTCCTTCCCTCTGCACAACCGTGCTCCATGCTCCAAGCTGGATAAGCCTGCTTGGGGTATGGTGATGGGGGGTAGGTCGCGGAGGGTTTGTGAGCATTCCCCAGGCAGGACCTTGGGGAACATTCTGTTGTTGCAGGGCAATAGAATGTTTGGGATCATCCAGAAGCTTGTCAGTGTGAGGGTGCCTAGACAAGCTTGATCTTGCTCATCTTTGATTGTTTCCTCTTGCTCAGTGGCTGCTGCTCAGCTCACTTGTTTCCCTAGGGACAAGCCTATTTTTCCATGGTGACTTCATGGAGGTTCAGTTTCCACATGTAATCCCAGTCAGGATTTCGTGTATCCTTGTTTGCAGCCTCTTTCTCAGGTATGACTTGATGCATCTGTGGAAGAGAAACTCAAAAGGCAAAGTTGTCTGCTCCTGCAGGGATGCAGTGATGGGAAGCACAGCACGACTTCTCCTCTGCCTGTGTGCTTCCTGTGCCAGAGGACGCATCTGAGGGACCTCAAGAGCTCTCTCGGGATCCTTCTGCTCCCCTGCACCTGTATCCCAGAGAGGCTGTGTTGGAGTGCAACCTGGATGGGATGGGGCTCCACCTGTGGCCAGTTGTCTGAGGGCCTCAGTGGGGATATCATTCCTCTGAGATCGCACCCAGTGATCTTGTCTCTCCTGCAGAGACTGGACAGGGGTCAGGACACAGGCAGGTAACTGCACCTTTTGCAGCTGTGTCCCTTGAGGAGCAAAAGGTGCCCCTGTAGGAGGGATTGGGCACCTCCTCTGGTGGCTGCACATTCACTGCTGATCTCAGCAGAAGGTGGAAGAAAAGCCCCAAAGACTCCAGTCCATTCCTGTCCCCTGTCCCTGCTTCAGATGATGAGCAAGGAGATCTCAGCCAGCCTCGAGACACCCAGTACCTTGTCACTCCGATGTAATGGTTTTCCTGCTTGGCCTGTCCATGGCCTAGAGGAGCTGCTAGTGGGTTTTCCTCTGGGTTGTTGGACAAGCTGCACCTGGAAAGCAGCCATCTCTCGTCCATTTGCATCCTGTACCAGGGGTTGAGATGAAGTGGAACATGTGGGAAGGTGACTGCCTCTCTGGGGAGGAGGAAAGGAGACCTGTGAATTGGATTTCCAACCCTGAGGCCAGACCAGTTGCCAGAGCAATGGGTGGTGTAAGGGAAAGCACTGGAGTTTGCAGGGGCTTGAGCCTCACTGGAACATCCACCAGCCACCTTCCTGCCTTTATCCACACCTTATTCCTTTTCCTGCTGGGTGTGGATCACTCCAGCATAAAAACAACCCAGCAGAAAGCTGCGCATGGGTTTTTGCTTGGTCTTGCTGGAGGCAGATTCTGTTTGCCATCACCAACACTCCCTGCTGAGCCCCGAGGTGCGAGCAGCCGCCTTCAGGTGGGCAACACAACAGATCTGCTTGGAAAGGTGAGAGCCAGCCAGGACCGTCCAGGCAGGAGCAGCAAAGCTTTGTTCTCCTGTGAGAGCTTGGATGCCAGGACAGTGCTGCTGCAGGAGAAAGGCCACTGCTGCTCCCTGGGACAATTCCTTGGCTAATGACCACACCAGTGTCCTTGCATGTGTTGGCAAGAGGGAGGCAGCTGCAGCCTGGGAGGTACAGGCATTCAGGGAGGTGTCTTTGTAGGGAGCAGAGTCTGGGGTCCTGGGGAAGATGAGGAAACTGCTGCAGGGCTTTGCCAACAGAGGCTGGGATTTCCTGGGGCTGGCGTGGGCCGCAGAGGTTTCCTTGGCAGAGATGGAGTTCCTGCTGGAAATGGCTTCTTGCTTTTGAAGCCAAAGCAGGACATCTGCAAAACCAACAAAACCTCTAAAAGAAGCAGCCAATGTTGCTTAAGTTCTGGGCAAAGCCACTAGCTGGAGGGGAAAAACCAATGTGCTACCAAAAAAGACATATCCAGGGTTGAAATTATCCTGTGAAGGGCCAGGAGTAAAAATGCTACTGATCTCATGTTAGGGGGGACTGGAAGACCTCTTGGCAGTGCCATGATAGTAGGGTAGACCTCCAAGGAATCTGGGTTGGTGCAAGGGGATGAGGAGCCCTCCCACAGGGCAGGACCAGGGTGGCACTGGCTGCATCTGCAGTGGGAGTCCAGGTGCCTGAGGCCAGAGCCTCCTGGCTGGAGACTTGTCCCTTTGCCTCATGCAGGTAACTAGAGTTTGAGCACCTGGAAGGAGATTGTTGCCACTGGGATGAGTCAAGGAAGGCATGTCTGATGTGGGGCTGGGTCCCATTCCTCCCTGGGGATGACTGCAAGGTCCCTGTTCACATCACATCAGCATGTTTTCCCCTGTATTTAATTCTATTTATTTATTTAATTGTGCTTTTCTTAAGCAAGCATTTCTCTTTGTCATTGTCTGCCATCATGGTCACTTTGGCCATGTCATTTGTACCCCAGCAGCCTGGAGCTTGCTGGATCTCAAAGGGGGATGGAAAGACAAGGGGTTTGTTGTCTCCTCAGCAGCAGGTCAGCCCCAGATGCAATGATGGACTGGGGAAACCAGGGTCTGGGACATACCAATTTCCTAGGTCTGTAGACATTCCCACAAAACTCCCAATGGAGAGAAACGAGAGGGACAAGCTGTGCCCTCGCTGCCAGCAAACCCTTTGTGCAGCTTTTCTGTTTGCTTTCCAGACCCATTTCCAGACAGACCTGTTCATGGAACGACCCATGATAATTTCTAGATGACTCTCCCAGGGTATCCAGCCTGCTGTGTTATCAGCAACGTGCAAGTTTGCTTTCCGAGTCGTTCTGAAATCTATCACACCGTGGGCCTCCCCTTCCACTACCATTGCCACCATCCATTACCACCCACCTAAATTGATATTTAGTTAATTTTACACTTTGCAGAGCGAGCTGGGCATGCCAAAGACCAGCTTTCAACAGCTCTCCTGGGACATTGAAGTCAGCCTGCTCTGTGGTACTGTGCCCATTGATATCAGCTCTCTCTGGAAGGATGTTCAGGGAGCAAATGCATCCACCTGGGAAGTCGGTAGCAAGGCGTGGTGAGAGCTGAGTGCGGGACCAGTGCTGTGGCTGCTGTGCTGTGTGGGATCCCACTGTCACGGGGACCTTGTCCCAGAGGGGACAAGGCAGGGCCTGTGCCAGCACCAGGCAGAGCTACTCTTGAGTGGGAAGGCTGAAGAGCAGGTGGATGAGCTCAGGGTTAGGTGAGAAGGATGCCGTTGCTCCTCTGTATGAGTTTTGGCTGGTGTTGGGACTTTGCCCCTAATCGTACTTTTATTTGTTCTTTAATCTTGGTCACCTTATCAGAACCCTTTGAACAACCAAACACATCCCTACTTACCTGGGGAACAGGCTTTGCTGTTTCTTTTTGATTGGTTTTGTTTGCTTGCCAAAGACCTCCAAGAGATTAGGGTGATGCCTCACAAACCTGGGCTTTGTCTTGGAGCTTCTGAAGGCTGCAGCACTTGCAGGACTTGGGCACTGAAAGAACTCTATATTTTAGGGCTACTTTTTGACATCAGACCAGATCCCTCAGAGCCTTGTAGGATCCGGGGTCTTCTGAACCATCCTGAGATTATCCTTGTTTTCTCCAAACAAAATACCTGGTTACATGTTACTGGGAGGACTTGCTGGTCTGTCTGCAGAAGAAACAAAAGTGGGCATCCCAACCACAAGATGCCATGGGCCCTCCTCAGCAGAGATGGGAAAAGCCCCCCTTTGTCATTAAATTTTGTCCAGTTCTGAGCTCCTCAATACAAAAAAGACATGAAGCTCCTGGGGTGGGTCCAGAGGAGGGTGACAAAGATGATGAAGGGACTGGAGCATCTCTTACAAGGAAAGGCTGAGGGAGCTGGGCTTGTTCAACCTTGAGAAGAGGCACGGAGAGGGGACCTCACCCATGTCTGTCAGTGTCTGCAGGGAAGGGTCAGACGTTGCACCAGGCTGTGCTCGAGGCTGCCCAGCCATGGGACAAGAGGCCATGGGCAGAAACTGATGTCCAGGGAGTTCCACCTGGACATGAGGAAGAACTTCTTCCCTGTGCAGTGACTGATCACTGGAACAGATTGCCCAGAAAGGGTGTGGAGTCTCCCTCACTGGAGATATTCCAGAACCGTCTGGACACAACTGTGTGCCATGTGCTCTGGGATGACCCTCCTGGAGCAGGGAGGTGGGACCAGATGAGCCTCTGTGGTCCCTTCCAGCCTGACCCAGTCTGTGCTCCTGTGGGTGAATTTCATGCGGTTTAGTTTGCTCCCATTGACTCCTGTCCTGTCACTGGGTCCTGCTGAGAAGAGCCTGGCTTCCTGTCTTCATTCCCTCCCATCAGATGTTTATACACATCTATGAAGTCCTCCTGAGACTATTTTTCCCCAGGATAAACAACTCGAAAGCTCTCACAGCTGCTACTTGTACGAAGGATGCTCCAGACCTTCATCACCTTTGTGGCCTTGCATTGAACTGGCTCCAGTCAGTGCATCTCTCTTGTGCTGGGGAGCCCTGAGCTGGACCCAGCAGCAGCAGTGTGACCTCACCAGTACTGAGCAGAGTGGGCAAGGAGGCTGCTGGAGCTCAGGAAGCTGTGTTTGACCTGGGAACAGCCAAAGATGTTTTTAGGATTTTCCAGGGCCAGTGGGAGCCCTGTGCTGCTGCATCTGAGCTGGAGGAGTGCGTAAGTGCTGGGTCCAGCCCTGGCTCTGCCTCAGACAGTGCCTGGTGCCCACAACAAAATAGTGGAAGTGGTTTTCAGATGAAGCCTGGACAGAAAGGCCGTATTGATCGAGGGAAACTGGGTGGAGCAGGTGTTTACTGAGCAAATGCCTTTTGAAACATATCAGCAAGCAAACAGGGTGGGGATCTCATGGTCTGGTCCTGCCTCCTATTTATGGAATGCATGACAGGGTGCCCAGATAATTGTGATGCCTCACCTGGCGGAAAAGCCCAACAAAATAGAGTGAAATCTAGGATAGGTTTTATGTTTTCTAGGAAAGCTACAGCATCAACATGTGTCTACTGAACAGATACAGTTACCCCTGTCACTACAGGACAGACATTGAGGGGCTGGAGCGAGTCCAGAGAAGGGAAG
>NW_020897914.1:1278020-1493518 GCF_003984885.1 Neopelma chrysocephalum
GCCCCTTTGGGATCTGCTCTAGTAACCTCAGGGGATTTAACTTTCCCCTTTCCTTTTTCCCTTTCCCTTTCATCTTCCTCTTCTGGGCTGCATCCCCATGGGGATGAGCAAAGCAGCACAGAAGCAACCAGGAATGGCCCCTCGCCTGTTACAGACCAGTTAAAGGCTGTTCTTTTAGACGATTACTTCGAAGGCGAGATTAAGGCACAAAACTCCAAATGTTAGATCTCAAACAGACCATTAATTGTAACAATAGGTAACGGTAAAAGCGAGGGAGAGGTGGGGAGAAGAAGAGGGCGAGATAAGGAAAAGGAAAGGCTACAAAAGGAAATTGCAAAAAGGTTACTGCCACCAGCGAGAGAACCTGGTGTCATCAGCTTCAGGCAGTCAGGGAAGAACCGCTGGAGAGAAGCAGGTGGTGAGCAGACGGGATCCAAGATGAGCAGAAGACGCAGACGCAGGCAGGTGGGACACAAGCAGGAGGGAGGCAGGCAAGATGGGGGCAAGCAGGACAGCAGCCAGCACAGGACCCTGGGCAACACCGACTGGACTGTACCAGACAACAGCACTGGGCACTGCCATAAATACCCCCAGGTGGGCGCTCACTGGCCAGCTTGACTCCGGGTGGATTTTTCCATAGCGTCGACTGGTTAAGCAGCTGGTATCCAGGCAGGCTGGCTCTGCCAAGGCGGGAAAATGTAACAACTTTCTGTTGTAGACTCTCCAGGGGCCCAGCAAGCAGTCCAAAATGTCCCCCTAGGTCGATGAAGACAGCCCTGCTAAAAGCTAAAGTCAGTGTCCGCCACTTTGTTCAGTCACTGGGCTCTGGGGAGGCTCCTGGCAGCCTGCAAAACTTACACTGGGACCGTACCTCAGCTTTGTTAGTGTGAAGTGGTTAAATGCTGCTTGTGCAACTTTAAACGGCTTCGAAGAAGCCTTGCCCAAGGCGTTTAATTGCCCCATTAACAGCTCCAACACCTCCGGCAGAACGCCCAATTACCAATTGTTCCTTACACCGGTCAAGGTAAAAACAAAGAAGCGAGTCAGAGATGGAATAATCTCTTACATTCCGCCCTGTAGTTTTACATTGACTGGAGGAATATTAACATAGTCCTCCTCACTGGTGGTGACAGGGGTCAGGCTGGTGGGATGGTGCTGGCGGGCCATGAGCCTGAAGCTCGCAAAGCCTTGGGCCAACACAGTGTCAGGCGAGGACTGAGAGCCCCCAGGGAGGAGGAAAGCTGGGCAGGCCCCAAGGCTCCTGGGCCTCTTCCTTGCCAGCCCTTTGCCCAAGGCCCTGAGGCAGAGGTGGGGCTCAGCCTCTGCACAGCAATCGGGCACAGGCTGAGCCCCAGGGACACCAGACACAGGCGACCTGAGCTCTCCTTCCTGCAACCTCTGCCTGGGGCAGCCCAGCCAGGCCTGAGTCTCTCCAGGAGAGGCCAAGCCCAGCCAGAGAGGGTTCAGCCCTCTGAGGCTGCACTCGATCCAAAGGGAACAAAACATTAGCCTAGAGGACATCCTGCCCCCAGATGGAGAACTGGAAATGTCAAGAATAAAAAAGTCAGCCCTCTCCATTATTCAAGAAACGTTTAGACCTCTTTACTAAAAGCATCTAGGAGTTGGGTCAGCCAATTTTCTCTCTGACAAGGTTTTGGAGGGGCTGCTTGGTAAAGTGAAGCCCTGGGCCCCCAGTGCAGATGGGTGGGGCTGCACTCTGTGGGTGTGGGCCTTTGGCTCTTGGCTTCGAGGGGCCAGCAGGAGACAGTGAGCCGGGCTGGGGACGATGGGCAGGACTAGCTGGGATTTCCTCTGGTGCCTCTGGCACATCAAATGAAAGTGTCCCTATGAGGGCAGCTCTAAAGGGCCCAAGAAATAAATGCTGCCCCAGTGCAGCCTGTGGCAGTGGGGAGTGTGCAGGGGGGAGGAGGGTGGGCCAGACGAGGGCTGGGGAAGAATGGTCAAGCCGTGGGAGGGATCTCCCCCTGGCTCCAGGGCCCAGCTCCCGATGGGAGGGTGTCGCGGGGCATCTGTCATATCGGTTAGGTTTGGTCAGTAGAAAAAGTAGACACACGAACACAGAGAGATGAGACAAGGGTGTCTGCTGTGTAAGTGCAGCAGCCTGCTTTATTGAGAGCTAATCCACACCTTCCCACACACTGTAAATATATTTTTTACAAAAACTCCCAAGAATTAACACCTGCACCCTGAAACACAGCCAACAGCCCTGTCCTTGCACTGCTTATCATCTTTCCAGTCAAATCCCTGATACTCAAGGCTGCTCTGTCCATGGGAACGGTTAATTAACTTCACTGCTCTCATGGGAACGGCCTTATACCATCCAATATTCTAAACTCGTCAACTTCCAGGAGGGCCTTGGGCAGGGCCTGGTGTGACTGCAGGAACCTCAGAGCCAGGCGAAGGGACATGCTTTTGGAAGGTGCATTGACAGCCCCAGCTCTCTGCAAGATAAGTCGAGGGCTCTGAGCCGGAGAGGGGATGAGAGCCGGGTACAGGCTTGGGAATTGCCAGGAGGGCTTTTGAAATGAGCGTAGGGGAAAGGGATGTCTAAGAACAAGTCCCTTAGGAGAGGAAAGTGGAGAGACTGAGTTTTGACCCCAGCACAAAGGTATGCAGGGCAGAGTCGAGAATACACGCATGTAAGATCCTTGTGGGTCCATCTTTGCAGTTCTGACAGGCACTTCTTTTCACAGCTTATCATCTCCATTCAGGAATAGCCCCTGGAAAACAAAGAACCAAGCCTCCACCATGTTCAACCCCATCCGTGTGCCAAGGGCTCCTTTGTGATGTCACGGCCTATTCTCTCTATTCTGGTGTGGGTCCTGGCAACCAAAGAACCAATGCCCTACAACCCCAAAATGAAACCCCACCTGTGTGTCATGGGCCCCTTTGTGATGTCACAGCCTATTCTCTCCATTCCAGAATGGGCCCTGGCAACCAAAGAACCAATGCCCTGTCACAGTTTAATGAGACTGAAGTGTTTTGCTAAGGAGATTGAGTTATATAGTAGACCAAACTCCTCTCTCTCAGCAATTGTAAATCCGAAATTAACAGGCTGCAATCGAGGAAGTACGGAAAGAGAAAAATAACAACTCTTCATTAAAGGACATATGTGTCTTGGCAGAACAACAAAAGAACACAAAAACAACTGAACAATAATCCTCGACCCAAAAGTCGCCTTCAAAAAGGAAACAGGTCAATACATCCTGTCCTTTGGCGTAATTCTAGTCACGGTTGGCAGGGGCGTTGTTGGGCTCTGGCGGTCGCCGTGTGGAGCCCCGGTGTGCAGGAGAAGCCAGGAATGGGAATTTCCCCCCCCACTCGAGGAGGGGAAGGGGAAAAGGGGAAAGAAGGATGGATTCTTCCCACGAAATTCACACTGTCTGTGGCTGGCTGTGGCCGGGACTCCCCCCTTCATCAATGAGCACAAACTGCTGCCAAAAGAAAGGGAGTGGAGGAGGGAAAAGGGTGACCCCCTCCCCAGAAAGTTCCTCTGCAGGTGGGCCAAACTTCTCCAATAAAATCTGAGCAGGTCCATGCTGGGGACAGAGCAGGGCGTAGGCAAGCCCAGGCCAGAAAACAGCCAGATGACCAGGCTGAAAAGAGAGTGGACCTCCGACCCCTCAAACACCCATCTTGCCCGAGTTAAGGCAAAAAGTGTAGTGTCTCCATTGTCCAGGAGACGAGGAAAAAAACCCAAAATCTCATCACCCCCCCCCCCCCAGCCTCAGAGAGGGCCATCAGCTTGAAATGCAGCCCTGGCAGTTCTTTTGTGTATGTGAATCACCCCTTCCTCCTCCCTCCTTCAGCATCTTTCTTTTACAGCGAGACAGGGGAAAGAAGAATTCCTGCTTGGATTTTTACAAGTAAACCTATGACAGCCCCACAATGTCAAATTGCAGCCCCACCCATGTGCCATGGGCCCCTTTGTGATGTCACAACCTCTCATCTCCATTCCGGAATGTTCCCTGGCAACCAAGGAACCAAAGTCACAGAATCTAACAATGCAGCCCCACCCATGTGTCATGGGTCTCTTTGTGATGTCACGGCCTATCCTCTCCTTTCAGGAATGGGCGCTGGAAACCAAAGAACCAACGCCTTACAAGGTCAGAGTGCAGGCCCACCCGTGTGCCATGAGACCCTTTGTGATGTCACGGCCTGTCATCTCCATTCCAGAATGGCCCCTGCAAAACAAAGAACACACATCCCACTCCCCATCATCACAGCCTTACCTTTTTGCCATGGGCCCCTTTGTGATGTCACAGCCTATCCTCTCCATGACTGAATTGTCCCTGAAAACCCAAGAACACAGGCTGCACACCTCCACGGTGCAGCCCCACCCGTGTGCCATGGGCCCCTTTGTGATGTCACGGCCTATCCTCTCCATTCTGGAATAGTCCCTGGAAACCAAAGCACCAACGCCTCACACCCCCCCAGGGCAGCCCCACCTGTCTGCTGTGGGACTCCTTGTGAAGTCACGGCCTTTCCCCAAGGAAAGAAAGCCTATAACCTTCGGGTTTCAGATGCAGTTGACGGGCCACCCTGGGCACTCCATGGGCAGCAAGAGCTTTCTGTCCTGCCACCTTTTGTCTGGGAGCAAGCTTCATCTGTTTTCATTTGGGGAGTCAGACTGGCAATTTCAGCACAGGGTTCCTGCAAGCGAATGACAGCCCTTTCCAAAGGGAACGAAAGCCTGTGACCTTTGAGTTTCAGCTGCAGTATGTGGGACCCCATGGGCACTTCATGGGCAGCAAGAGCTTTCTCTCATGATACCTTTTGTCTGGGAGGAATCTTTGTTCCTATTCAATATTAGGAGTCGGACTGGCAATTTCAGTGCAGAGCTCTTACAAGAGAATGACAGCCATTTCCCCCAGGAAAGAAAGCCCTTACCCGCGGTCTCTCAGGTGCAGCTGGTGGGACACCCTGGGCACTCCATGGGCAGCAAGAGCTTTCTGTGGTGGCACCTTTTGTCTGGGAGGAATCTTTGTTCCTATTCAGTATTAGGAGTCAGACTGGAATTTCAGCTCTGGGCTCCTGCAATTGAACAACAGCCCTTTCCCAAGGGAACGAAAGCCTGTAACCTTCGGGTTTCAGATGCAGTTGGTGACCACCCTGGGCACTCCATTGGCAGCAAGAGCTTTCTGTCCTGCCACCTTTGGTCTGGGAGGAGGCTTCAGTCGTGCTCAATTTTTTAAATCGGACTGCCAATTTCAGCACAGGGCTCCTGCAAGTGAACGGCAGCACCTTCCCCTAGGAAAGAAAGCCCTTACCCTCAGAGTCTCAGGTGCAGCTGGTGGGCCAACCATGGTACTCTATGAGCAGCAAGAACTTTTTTTCATGGCACCTTTGTCTGGGAAGAATCTTCATCCGTATTCCATTTTGGAGTAGGACTGGCAATTTCAGTGCAGGTCTCCGAAAAGCAAACGACAGCCCTTTCCCCCAGGAAAGAGAGCCCATAGCCTCAGTCTCTCAGGTGCAGCTGGTGGGACACCATGGGCAGCAAGACCCTTCTGTCCTGGCAACTTTAGTCTGGGAGGAATCTTCGTCTGTATTCAGTTTGGGGAGTTGGACTGGCAATTTCAGCGCGGGCTTTTCGCAAGTGAATGACAGCCCATCCTTCTGGGAAAGAAACCCCTTACCCTCCGTCTCTTTTCCTGTTCCTTAAAATACAACCTGCAGGGCAGCTTTCTGGGATCTCTTCTCTTGGGAATTGGGAAGATAGACCCGCTCCCATGTTTAACGCCTCAGGCAAAACCACCCTTTTAACACCTTTCCCAACCTTCCCCAACCTTTCCCAAAGCCCAGATTTTACGGGCTTCCCGTCAGTATCGACCAACCTTACCCGAGCCCACAAACCATGACAGAAACCTCTCAGCCTCACACTGCGTCCTTGCCTTATGTGCAGGCAAAATACCTTAAAAGCAAGTACCCGAAATTAATGTCCTATTCTTTTTCCCAGAAAAGAAGGCGTGGTCAACTCTCCAGACCAGGGAATTGGAAGATCTCCCCAAAACTCCTTTGGTACATGCTGCAGGGCCCATGATTCCTGTGGGCTGCCATGGCAGCGCTGCTTTGTCTCATCTGGGTCCCCAGAAACTGTCAGCGAAAGCCGGGAAATAAAATCTCTGATTATTTGGTTAGGGTTGAGAGAGACAGCAGCAGGACTTTTTGGATAGAAAGAGGGATTAGGTATTGAAATGGGCTGCCCAGGGAGGTGGAGGAGATTTTGGATCTGAATCTCACTGAATTATTGATATGGGTCAGAACCAATTCACTGAGTGTGTGTGTGCACGTGGGGAAGGGCTGGGCCTACCTGCAGGAACGTGGTAAGGCGTGCACGTAAGGCCTGTGCTGAGGGCACATGACTCAGAAAAGTCCCTGCAACCGACAAGGACACAAGTTTATCTTTTGTTATAATTCTTCAAGGTTTGACAGAACCCTACCCACAAATTTTAGATCGGCTATAGGCCGCTTTGGGACAACAAGTCGATAATGATGACATTCGTTAACTCATTTTTAAACAATTGGCCTTTGACAATGCAAACGAAGATTGTAAGCGAGCTCTGCAAACCACCCCCAAATGAGAAACCTGCACAATTGCTGATATGGTGAGAACTTGCCAAAACGTAGGCTCTGTTGATCACCATACAGCTTCATTAGCTACAACTTTGGCTGTGCAATTACATGATCTGGGGGGGGGGCAGAAAGAAAGAAGGGTGTTACTGATGTAGGGGAACAGATAATTTCAAAAAGGATTGCCCACAAGGGGCAGGGAGAAATAGAAATCTCCCATCCAGAAACTGCCCAAAATGTGGGTGGAGTCGACATTGGGCCAGCGAATTCCATTCTTGATTTATTCACAAGGGCAAGCTCATGCCACAGGGAAACAGGAGGGAGGGGGTGTCACGCTCCCCCCCAACAAATATGGCCCAAAACACTTTGTCTGTGACCTCATTCCAGCTACCACAGGGAACACCAGCCTGGATTTGGCCTCAAGCAAATCAATAACCCTGAGATCCACTGCAATAGCCCCCATACCTACTGGAATGTGGGGACCCTTAGGGGAAGGACTCCACACACTTTTAATTGGCAGATCCTCAACAACAAAATTGGGTTTGTTTGTTTTACCGGGAGTAATCAATTCAAATTACAGTGGAGAAATACAAATTTTGATTTGGACCTTTTGATTTGGTACCACCTTGTTATGTTCCTGAGAGGCAAAATCTCACCCAATTAATTCTCAGCTTTCCTGCCCATAGCTGAGGAAAATGCGACAGAATATTAATAAAATCACCTTTGCTGACAGTAGTCGTCACCCCAGTCCCTCAGGCTTTGCAGGAGTTTGTAGGGAACAGACTCAAATTTGAATCCTACCTCTAAATTTCTGACAGGTTTTGTTAAGAGATGCTGGACAGGAAATCACTCAACAGAATTCCAGGACTGCAGAAGGAATAACAGGAGGGTTTCCATGAAGTACAGAAGTTCCTTTTTAGCCTCCTCAGCCTAGGGCTGTAGGAGCCCATCTTTGCAGCCAAGGGCCCCAGGATTCTCAGGGCCATCCCGATCTCTCCCCAACCCTGACCCCGAGTGACCTTTCTCAGCCCTGAGTCCGTCCAGCGCTGACAGAGCTGCTGGGAGCTGCAATTCTCCCTGCTGCCTCTGCCTCCCTGCCCGGAAAACACCCCTCCTGCACTCCCTCCTCTTCCTTACCTCCTGCAAAACAGGAGCTGCAACCTCACGGATCCTTCAGCTGGATGCTCCTGGCCTTGGGCGCTGTGGGGACTGTGCCGAGGGCAGGTGACACGGACCGCGGGTCACAGCAACGCTGAGCCTCCTCAGGGCCGGGCTCTTCTCTCCGCGGGGCACCCGCCAGCCTGGCAGGGACACTTTTGCTCTGCAGGGGAGCAGAGAGGGACAGCCCCGCAGCGGGCTGGGCCAGCACAGCCCCCAGCCCTGCCCCGCGGCTGCCCAGCCCCGCGGCCGGAGCGGCCCCACAGAGCCCCGGCACAGCCCAGCTCGGGGCCGCCGCCCGCCCTCCTCCCGCCGGGGGAGCCCCCGGCAGAGCCCGGCAGCCTTGGCGTACGCCCTGGCAGTTGGCTTCTTTATTTTACTTAATTTTCTTTTTAAATGTATTTTTGGTATTTTTTTATTGTATTTTTAAATTCTGTTATTATTCTCTTTAAAGCCCGTGTAAGGCGGCCACGCCCCCCCCGCCCGGGAGCCCCGCCTGCCCTGCCCGGCGGCCGAGCGGTTCCGGCGCCGGCCTGGGGAACGCGTCGTTCTCCAGAGCCCCCGCAGGTTCGAATCCCGGCCCCGGAGGCAGCCCTGGTGGATATGGCCGTGAGCAGCACTGCAGCCGCGCGCCCCCCACTCAGCCGATGTCGTATTTATTTTTAATTTTGTTGGTTTGGTGTTTTTTTGGTGTTTTTTTTTTTTTTTTTTTTTTTTTTAGTATGTGTGAGGCAGCCATGCCCTCCACAGCTGGTGGGAGGGGATGCAAAAAGGGAGGAGTGAGACACCCTGGACCCCCAAAACTGGGGGGGAGGGTGCTACTGGGGACTCCCCTTCCCCCCCTCCCCACTTTGGTCCATCATTCATGTTGAAGACACAGGCAAAGAAAGGGTTAAACACCTCTGCCTTGTCCATGTCCCTGTTTTGGAGGTGAGCATCCCCATCGTGGCACAGGCAATGATATTTCTATACTGCCTATTGCCACCCAAATTAGACCAGTGAGAATTCATTTAAAAACTCACCGAACCAGAACTGTACTCTAAGGAGAACTTAAAAAATCAAGTACACAAGGTCAGAGTAAAGATATCCTTCAGTATCACTCACAATAAAATTAGAAATCCAAGTCTTGAGTGGATTTCAAATAAATAATCATTTTGAGAAAGTGCTTCCATATAAAGGGAGCTCTCAAGGCAGCAGAGCAGTTTGCAATTCCCCCTGCTAACACATCCCCACCAAGAGAATGTACAGTGGGGAAACAATCACAACACAGGGCACACGTGCCAGCTTCCATGAAACCCCTGAACAGGAAATGGGGGAGAAGTAAATGAAGGCATGTGCTGCCTTCTAAAGCACCACCCTTTTTCCAAAGCCTTTTTACCAACATAACACAACTGGGAATGAAAGTCATGTTTGCTTCTAAAATCCACTCTCAGCTCCAAGATTAACACAGCACTGCTCCGACACAGAGAATGTTCCTCAAACTGACACTGCAGCACAATGTATCATCCCCTCTCAGCTGCTCTCTGATCCCACCTGAACCTTTAAATTCCTCTCCAGTAACTGCAGAGGTAACCCAGAAAGCTTAAAGACAGCTAAAGGTTGTTGTTTCTTGTAGATCCCGGCCCAATGTGCAGAGAAGAACCAAGATGAAACAGAGCAAGGATTTTTAGATGCTGGAATCTTGCACAGATCCCACTCTGAGGAATGCTACATTTAGGTTAAGAGTGACAGAGAACAGGTATTATGGGATTAGCCAAGGGAGAGGAGGTACCAGGCTCAGAGAGGCCTGCCTGTGTTTGGGATGTTCTGTTCTAATGAAAGATAACAAAAAGGTCAGCTTAGCAGTCATAAATCAGACAGGATGGACATTTGGAGGGGAAGAAGAGCTGAGTCAAGGGGTTTTCAGCAAGACCTTAGCACATAGTCAGGAAGAGCTGGAAAGTTCATTGGCGATGAGGAAAAGAAAAACAACCCTCATGAGGCTGAAGAGCCTGAACAACCCCCAGGAATCTCCCCAAAAGCATGACTCTGCCTCAAGCTCCGCCTGATATGAATATTATAACTAGATGTTGTAATTTTAATGAATATTCACATGAAATATTGTAATCCCTCACCAAGACTGTGTAAATTGCCTGCCTTTTCACTGAAAACTTTAGAGCTATTTTGTCCAGTGCAAACTGGTAGCTCTCCAACGTTGCATAAAATAAATACCTTTGCTGCTTAAAGACCAAATTTTGTCTCTGAGCAGTTATTTCCTGCTGTTTTTGGCATCAAAGACATGACAGACCTCAAGGTGTAGAGTTACCAGCAAAACATATGGTGTCCTCTGACAGTCAAATAAAACCTTCCAAAAGTCAAAATTCTTCCTCAAAGTGTAAATTGCCTTTCTTAAACAATTCCAATTATTCTGCTGTAAAAATATGCCTGATGTGAAATTTCTCACATCAAAGAAAGATTTCACAATTCAGAGAGAACAAGAAAAAAATCAACAACAAATCTGCCATAAAACTACTTGCCAGGGAGTTACTGTAAAATTGTTTTCATTCAGTAATATTATAAAGTATTCAATATTCAAAATCTTTTCTCTCTGCAGATAGGGTAGGGCAGCCTTCCCCTCTTTGTGCTTTAGTTCAACATGCAATAGCTCTGTGCTAAGCACTGCATCACTCACCAGATAAGTTGTTTCTTCTCCATTTCTAACACACCTGAAAAAGGTTCTGTCTCTTGCTGCTGTGAGTTAATACAAAAATGTACTATGTAATACTGCTGTGTACCTACTGAAAAAATATTACAGGAGTTAAGGGAGTCTTTCTACTGCCAGCTGGGCTTTGGCAAAACAGGAGCTGGGCCAACATACACTAGAGACTTCACACATTTGAGTAGGGGACACTGCAATGTTTAACAGACATAGAATAAAATAAATCTGAGATTACTAAAACTCTCAGCACACAGGATTCCCAGGTTGTTCTGAACACAGGAGCAAGGTAATCAGTTTTCAAGGAAGGCCACATAGTCAGTCAATCTGGCCAACTGCTGTTCATTGGGAATTGGTGGGACCGCAGCAGGTTCTAAAAGGAGAAAACAAATGCATCATTCATGACATTTAGGAAGCGAATCCATCAGCAATACCATCCATCACAACAGTAAGGAAAAAATTAAATGCATCAGACTGTTCAACAGCTTTCTGGGGGCACACCTGAACTGTATCTCCTACCTGCACAGCTCTAGCTGACAGGAGTTTGCTGTTATCTGTAACACTCAGTAGTCCAAGAGCTACCAACAGCAAAAACTGCTGCAACAAGCCCCACCTGTCAGCAGCCTCCAGAAGTTTTCTGCACATAATGGAGTGTGAATAATAAAACCTGACAGTACTTTCACCCGACAAAAACGCTCCTGGAGCTCTTTGGTGGCTCCTTTCCTTCCAGGCTGCCATTCTAAAGACACCAAACAAATCTACCAGGGGATCTGATGAACAAAACACACAGGACTGCACGGGCTGCAGGAGAATGAGGGCATGTGCAGATCCTTAGAGAAATGCCAGCTGACCTGAGATCTCGGGTTAACAACAGGTAGGAAGGCAGGTGACTAAAGCCAGGGACATAAATTAGGAATTAAAAAGCAGATATAAACAACAATGGCAGGAAAATTTGCATTTACTCTTCCTGAAGAGTCATCGGGCCAACATTCAGAACACAGTGAAAGCATCCACACTGCTTAGGGCTGCAATTGCATGTCAGAGGAGGCTGACAATGCAATGGACACTTTCAAAAAGCAAGCTCCTGGAATTAAATCTCTATACTTGAGACATTTTGGCAGCTGCTAGACACAGGAAGCCACCCATTCAGACCTGCTGTCACTGTCTTGGGAACAAGAGAAAACAGTGTTTTGAGAATCCAACGTAATATCTTCCATCTCAATCTATAGTTGAGCTCTGAGGAAAACCAGAAAATTGCTGTTTCTGCAGGGGAGAAGGAATTCAGAAGTCCCACGTTATGCAAGAGCAATGAAACCTGCCCAGAGTTGCTTGGTGAAGCAATTGCCTTCAAGGCAGAATTTTAGCCAAAATTGTTTCGTTTTACAGAGGCTGTTCTACCCCTGCTTTGGAATCAGCTCCCTCCTTCAGCTGGAAGTGGGAATCTCAGCAATCTCAGGTACTTCTTATAATGTGAGGGAAAGAAGACGGAGGGATAAATGATCCTGTTTACCCAACACCTGATTGGGGTGATTTGTTTGGGTTTTTTGAGAGGGCAGTGACAACATTCACTTCTCTAGAACTTAATTCCCACTTTGTGGTGCTGGTGGCAATACTTATATTCATCTAAATGAATACTATATATAAACAAAAATACCTGATGAAGGAATAAATCTCTTCAAGGAAGCTTCCAGCACACCTGAAGAAAAACACATGAAAGTTAGTCCAGTGGAACAATTCTAAACAGTTCTATACAGCAAGTCAAAACTGGGTTCAAACGTAATGAAAATCAAACCTGTTTGTTTATCACACTTTATTTCATAGATAAAAAGCAGAATACCCAAGCCTTAGCTGCTTCAAAACAGATCACAGTCTCCCACCTCCTTCTTTTGCCTCACTAGTAGTTCCTGCACCCAGTTTTGAAAAAAAAAAAAAATCCCCCACCTATAAGTAGTTCCCAGTACTTGCAAGCTCTGCCTGGTTTGCAACCAGTTCATAGAAAACCTCACCTGATCACATACAAAAGCTCAGGGCTCTGGTTGGATTTGTGCCCTGAGGAATAACTTCCAACACCTTGCCTGGCACATCTTTATTATGCTGTTCTGAGCTCTGAACACCTAAAAACTGCCCCTACAAACAGTGTATTTTCTTAGCCTAATAGATCTGGCCCTTTTAGATATGCTGGGATTGGGCTCCTTCTTCCAGAGCTGCACAGAGCAGTTTAAGACCAGTCATTCCATACTGCTTTCACAGCTTCATATTTATTTTTGCCTCAGCCAAACACAGATAAAGCTTTAGCAAAAAAAAAAAAAAAGCCAAGTATTTCTGCAGACCAAGCTTTGCACGAACAGAGATTCTGTTATCAACAGAATGACAGTGAAGAAAAGATCCAGCAGAATAAATTTTAAAAGCAAAGGAAATTACACCAACAGCTGGAGCTCCTCAGAAGACAAGGATTCACTCAATCCCTGCCCAAAGAAGTTCTAATTCTCCTGAATGAATTCTCAGGTTCAAAATAGTGTATTTTTTACTCATCTTTCTTAGATTAAGACATGTCATTGCAGGTCACCCAGCTTATGTGCCACTGAGTCAGAGCCAGCAGCAGAGGAGCAGGAGCAACCACAGCTTTTGTTTAAAAAAGTTCATGTGAGGATGTAGTTTAATCCAAACCGCTGAGAAGTCCAAACCAAACCCACTCCTTTGTACTTCCTTACATTTATACATGCCCCATGTTTACAAGCAGCATTAGCCTCCAAAAAATACCTAACAGAATTCTGGGCGAAGTTTTAATTAAAAACTAACACCCAATTCCTCGAAAAGGCTGAACTCAAGGTTTCATGAAATAACAGCTCCACCTACCTGGCTTTTTAGGCATCACCATGCGAGTTGCAAAGTCTGCTTGCCAGCCCTGCTCTAGCACACCTGGAAAAGCATTTTCACATTTGTAAGAACAGTTTTCTTATATGATTGCTAGAAATGCAAAATAAAGATGCACATTAAGGCCAGTAAAAAGTATCTCTGGTCACTGCCTCTATGCCATAACTCCAATACAGATTTCTTACTACAATACTTATATTTAGACATGCAGTTCAACAAATAACATCATGAAAGCACACGGAATTAGCTTCATGTTTCACTCTTCCCTCACCATGGAATTGCTTTAACATCTAGAACGGGAGAATAAACAATAACCAGTGGCAAATAATTTAAAAAAATACAACCATTATCCAGAATAAAGACATTATTTCTATGCCCCATCACTTGTCTTTATAACGGTCTCAGAATCTGTATACATGTTTTTATTAATCATCACTCAGAGCTCTCTGATCTCAACCACCTGTACAAAAACTAGTCAGGGAATAGATGCCAAGTACCTTTCACAGCTTCTTCTACAGGAAGTCCAACAAAAGCTGCAAAATCATCTGCAACTATTGATGTATAAGCCTGAGAAACCAGTGCAAAGGCTCGTTTCCTGGTGGCATCTAAGGACAGAGAAACACTGTGAGCAGATGGAGACTCATCTCCACAGGTAGGAAATCTGAGAACACTTTCCCAATTCTGATGCCTTTGGAAAACCACTACTGGCATCAAAGTGAGCACTTCAGAAGTTCCCCCTCCCCTCCCACACTTCACTGATGTACTATGGTCAGCAGCGAGAGACAACAACTTGCTCTGCCAGGACAAAACCCCTCTGAGACCACATTGACCTCCAAATGCAGGTCTTGGGCACTCCCACCAGAACACAAACCACTTCAGGAAACCCTGCATCTGACAGCATTCCCCACTTGCAACAGGCTTGTGTGGCAAACAGTTCAGAAGCAGAAAAAAAAATCTATTACAACAATTAATTAAACTCTTAATGGCACCTAAAAATCAGTTGTTTCTAAAGCTACAGAGAATTTGTTATTGCAGAATACCTCAGAAGGCTTCTTAGCAGCCCTCTGGTAGCAAGAATTTGCAAGTTACTGTTTCACAATCTCTAAAACTGTCAAAACATTTGTCTCAAGTCACAGGTAATGGATAAACCTTTTTGTAAGTGTCAGAAGATTCTGAAATGCCAAGTCACATTCCCTAAATTACTGATAAAACTGGGTAACTAATGGTCAGTTTTGCTGTTACAGAACAAACCACATAGTTTACAAAATTCCAGTATGAAAGAATATACAATCACAGACACAACCCTAATAAAAACAATTTAGTTTGTTGCTATGAGGTATTGTCATGAGATTTTTATTTACATCTGATATCTAAAATCCTTTCAGGAAAACCTACAAAAATTTGGCAACAGTTCTGATTTTTCATAATTAGTCATTTGTCTATTTTGTCTCTGTGTTTGAGCACACGGGAATCATTCTGGGCAATTCCCTGCTGCCCACACAAGTTCATTTTGTACCTCTGAGTGCTTCCATGATTGGTTGGATGGTCTCGGACCACTGATGTGCACTGATTGTTGAATAGATTCCTGGGAAGTCTCTCTGCCAGATTCTTTGTCCCACTGACCAAACTGCACCAAGTTCAGCATTTGCCTGTTGTGACAAAAAAACCCCTCCCAAGTGTTAATCCAGAACGTCTTCTCTACAATGGTCATAGCTATAAACCCATTTCCACTTCCAGGTTTTCACACAGTGTTGCTGTGCACCAAATGCAGCAGGATTCTGAGTTAACTTTGGTCCAGATACCATTGACTCCACTGATGTAACTACTTTTCTCTTTAGAGAAAGAAAATTATTCCAGAACTATCTCTCTGTTCCACCTTGACCATGAGGTTTCTTAAACAAGGCTACAGAACAGTTGTTTTCTTGTAAAATGTGTGATTTCAAATTAAAAATCTAACAACAGACGAGTCTGGAAGCATTTCTGGTGCTATATTTAGTTGAATCCTCCAAACATATCTTTGATCCAGATTAAGTGGAAAACAAATGCTTTCAGAAAGTTTATCTAGTTGGAGATGCAACTTATCTGAAGTCACTCTGCCCTGCCCAAGGTTTTCTGTCCCCTCCTGTGGAATATGCCCCATCCCAGAGTCGGATCCATTGCTTTTCCCCAGCTGACCACCCTTTATCAGGAGACTTCCTACTATGAAGTCTACAGATTGACTGAACTCTATTGCAGCAGATTCCTTGTGAAGGGAAAGAGGGAACAGACAAGGAGATCTTAAAGCCCAACACACTGGGTGAGCCAGAGTTCTCAGGTCAAAAGTCACCATTTGCAAGCTTACATGAAACTGTTATAGCACCAAAAGGCAGTTGATGAAGTACTCACAGATTTGATGGCAGGAGGTATTCTTTTCCAGAGATACCGCGCATTATTCCTAAAAAAAATGAAGTTAAAATAATTCTCAGACACCAAATGCTTGCTGCAAGGAAACACCAAAAGGTCTGTTCTGATCTGTCACGAACAGTCTCAGTGCTTTGAAACAGTTCTTCTAGGCAGGAATGTTTTACACTGAAGAGGAAAAGCAAAGCTGCTCTCCAGCAGACAACACGACCCACGTAACACAGCAAACAGTTCATTAATGGCCTCATTTAGCCAGTTTGGGGGAGGTTTTTCATTTGAGGCAGCATTTCTCAGAAGTTAGGTTTGCACTTTCATTTTTCTTCTACTAATCAAAAGTACAAAAATGCTTTCTTCATGTGCTCACACCCCACTCTGCAAACCAAAGACTTAGACTGGTTTGGGCATGTTTTTCCTAGCCCAGCTTGGTCACACACATTCTGGGGATTGGGACATACTGAAACATTTAGTAATTGTTCTCTGTAGAGCACAGAAGCCAAACTGAAATGGTTACAAGTTCTAAAATTTAAAATGTTAAATAAGGAAAAAGACTCACTGCTTCTCATTAAAGCACAATTCTAAAACTTCACAGTTGTAAAATCTCAAATTCATCTGAACCAAGGTTATCTGCATTAAATGTTCAGTATCAGCCTTCAGGGAATTTGCCCTGGAAGAATATACATCTACAATCCAGGAAAACACTCCAATCTTGGAATTCCCCACACCACTGCTTCCTTTGGGGCTTGGTAATCAAATGTGGCAGTGACATTTTTTTCTGCCTGAATAAATAATCAGTAATTTCTCACTAAAAGCCCAAGTGCAGTGAATCCAGTTCATACAGGGACATGGCAATCCCATACCAGATCAAACTCACAGGATCTCTGCTTCCTGCAGATTTAGCTCCTTCAAGTCAACAGTATCCCTCATTTTTAACACGGACAGTCCCGAGTTATCCTGCTGGAATTTAAACCCTCAAAACAAATTCAGCCTTGAACAGCTATAAATCAAAACACTGAAATGTTTGACACTGCCCAAAGCAGCCAACTTCACTATTTAAGGAATTTTAATCCTAAATGTCCCTACAGTTCAAAAGGGTGGGGAGGACCAAACAAAGGAGAGTAATTTCCCGGTCAGATCGAGGGGTCAAAGAGACTTAATCCCATGAATATCACTCTTTCCTTTTAAACACAGCACTGCCCACTGGCATTTTGTTACCCACACAACCAATTCCTCACATTCTGGCAACTGCAGCTCAAGCTGCTGGTGACAAACCCCGGGACTAAAGCCACAGGTGGAGAGAAGCCACTCACATGTCATTGTGCAGCAGGTACAAAGCCAGAAGCTGGCCATAAACAAGGGGGGTTGCAATTCCTCCAGGAGCCTAAAAACAAACACAAATCGTTTGGTTACACATTTTAAGAGCAGCAGGATACAAAACAGAGCAGGAAGCCAAGTTTCTGAAAACTGAACACTCCAAGACAACCGATTGGGGGTTTTTTTCCACATCACATCATAGGTCTGGGCAATTTTTTTTATATCAACGCAGTTGTATTTTACAACGAAGCTTCAGGCTGCGCAAACCACCTACCAGCCACTGCTCTGAAGCTTGGGAACGGGGCAAAAGGCAAGTCCATTTACAGGAATGTGGGGAACCAGAACCAGCTGTACCCTGTGCTCCTCCAAAGGACAGGAATGCAGCTTCACAGCTCCTGGCTGGAAGGGGTATCCATACTTAACTCTCCCAGCCCCACAAGGCACTCTCCTGCTCCTCTCGGCCCAGGTGCCCACCACCTGAGGCAGCAGCAGCTCCTGCTTCCAGCACAATTCCCTCCAGGTCCATGGCACTCCCCACAGAACTCAGGGCTACCAGGAGGCTGCAGCACCGCGCTGGGCACACGAGAGGCACCCAGGCTCAGCACAGGAACAGCAGCTGGAGCTGGATGCTGCATCCCTGGAACCAGGGGCCTTTTCCACTGCAGGATGGAATTTCCACTGCACAGCTCTGTGCCCAGCACCAAAGTTCTGCTGGTGCCCGGGATCACACACAGGATCACCCACTTCCCTCCACCTGCTGAGGCAGCCAGATCTAAGCTCAGAGCTCCCAGAGAGCAAAATTCACAGCTCACCCTTCTTTTCAGATCACTCCAGCGGCACGTGTGAGCTCCACGTATAGACAAGCACTGGGAACTCTGCCCAAGGATAAATCTCTCTGGATGCCACGCGGGAAGAGCCTGTGCCGTGCCCGTGGTGCCACTTCTGCAGCCCCGGCTGCTGCCTGGAGCCCCGACAGTGCCCGCAGCAATTGGACACTGCTCGGGCAACAGAATTATACTGAAATGCACTAATTTGTCTGAAAATCGAGAGTTTCTCGAGGGCTTTCTGGCGAGACCAGGGGGCGATTCTGAACACTGTACCCTGCGCACCTCACCCCCCCACACACACACACACCCACCCCCACAGACACCCCGAGCCACGGGCCCTGCCCACCCTACTCCCCGTGCTCCTGCACCTCCAGCTCCCGAGTCTCGCACTGCTCCAGGAGCCTCCTGAAGCTCTCGGCGCCCTCGGCCGCCACCGCCACCGGCATCTTCCCTCGACGTCACTTCCGTTGCCAGCCCCCGGGGACTTCCGCCCGGCGCTCTGTGCGCGGGGACTGCAGGGCGGCCGGGCGGGGGCGTGGCCACGAAAATGGGCGTGACCAATGGGAGGTGGGGGTGGTGCCCTGAGGGCGGTGCGCGCAGATGAATCCTTTATAAACCCCGTTAGTTCTGCGAAATAAGCAGAATTCCAGTGTCATAAACGTAATTATCTTCAGTTTTCCGTCTGTATATGTCGCCTACTGCGGGATGTATGAGATACGCGTTCCTATCTCATATTGCACGTGACATGCGCGTAAGGGATACACTTTAGGGAGAGGAATTGCTTTTCCAGCTTTTCCAGCTTTGTCCTGTTTGTGATGGGTATTAAAACTAGTTTTACAGTGGCAGTTCTCCATCCTTGTTCCCTATAAAATCCCCTGCTATGCAGAGCAAACAGCACGGCCAGAGAGACCACAGAATCATGGAATATCCTGAGCTGGAAGGGACCCCCAAGGACCATCGAGTCCAATTCCTGGTGCTGCACAGGACACCCCAACAATCCCTCCCTGTCCCTGGGAGTGTTGTCCAAACACTCTTTGAGCTTGGGCAGCAGTGACTGCACAGTCCTGCTCGAGGAGCTCAGTGCCCTTCCCGTGGTGGCAGCAGCTCTGCGGGCCCAGGGCTCTGGCTCAGCGGGGTGTCAGTCACAGCCCCGTGGCCTGGGCAGCCGCGGGGGCCCGGGCTGGCTGCCAGCCCTGCCCGTGCCACTGCCCCTGGCCGGCAGCACCCAGCGGATGTGCCCCAGCAGGGCCCCCTTCTCCTGCTTGTCCCCAGCCAGGCCAGCCTGGCCCCCTTGGGGGTGTGCCCACCCTGCTGCTGAGGCCTCTAGGGCTTCTGCCACAGGGGTGGAAGATGCCTCGAGAAAGCACCAGAGCAGCCGGCTGGCAGGGAAGGAGGTGGCTGCCTGGGGCTGCTTATGGCCTCTGCCCCCCAGTTCCTCAGGGCTTCCCACACTCTGTCCCCTCAGGGCCTCTGCCCATCCTGTCCCCTCGCAGCCTCCTACCACCCACCCCCTCACAAATTCCCCTCAAGGCTTCCCACTCCTTTGTCCTGTCAGGGCCTCCACAGCACCTCATCCCTTCCTGGCCTCCCACTGTCCCATCCCCTGTGGGTCTCCCCCAGCCCCGCCAACCTGCCTGTCAGCAGTGCAGCCCTGAAGGAGCTCCACAGAAGCCGGCTCAAGAGGCACCTTGGAGCCCTCAGCAATCCACACAGCAACACACGGGCAGGGGGGGCAGGTTCCCAGCCTCTCCCAGGAGGTTGTGGCCATCCCCAAGGATGAGGTCCTCAGGGATCCCCACAGCTCCAGGCTCTGCCCATTCGCTCTGCTGAGCGTTGAGGCTCCAGCAGAACCACCAAAGGCCAAGGGGGTTCTGCCCACTTTCCCTTCCCCACTGCACACCTAGGCAAGTGTTGCTGAGGACAAGGACCCTTTTTCCCTTCTTCCTCAATGCTCTGTGGACATCAGGCACCCAAAAAAAGCTCCTGGGCCTCTGCGTATGACAATATATTTAATATTCCCTCACTGGGGTAGAAGGAAGGGATTGCAGAGAAGAGGCGTCTTCCTCACAGGCTCAAGTGGCCCCAACAGACAGAGCTGCCTGGATCAGCTTTACACAAAGCTCCAGCAGCACAGGCAGACACTGCCTGCAGAGAAGGCCGGGTATTCCTTGCCCTACAGAGCCAGTCTCGGAGCTGCTGGAATCTGTACAGCTGTCTGTACAGCTCTAAGAATGTTAATGTTTTGAAGTGCCAGGCTTGAGATGGTGAGGCTCTTGTTATCTGTCATGCCTTGAAGGGCTGGAACAGAGAGGAACGGAGCCATAGTCAGAGCCCCGATGGGTGGGGACCCGAGGAGCCCCTCCTGCCAGGGCCATCCCACCCAGCTCTTGCCATGGCCAGGAGGCAGCAGAGCCCAACAGGATCAGCCAGGAGGTGCTGGCCACCAAAACCCCTCATGCCCCTGAAAGCTCTCTCTGCTCTGCCCATGCTACCCCTTGTCTGTGCAGGGAGCAGAGCCCTCCGCAGCCAGGGCAGGATTGCAGCTCCCTGCCCAGGGTCTGTGCTCCCCCCGCCAGCCCCCACTGAGGCCCTGCTGCCCTCACTGACCATCGATGATGAGCTGCAGCTCTTTGGGCTGTCCCCTCAGGTACCCCCTGGCAATCCCTGGGAACACCAATCCTGTCAGGGACCTGGAGGCACAGCTCCCCCCCAGCAGCGGTGCCGGCCCAGCTGCACGCCCTTCTGCCCTGGCAGGGCTGAGCTCAGGGCCTTTCCACATGGGGACGCCCCAGGGCTGGGCTGGCCCAGGGTGGCAGCAGCCACCAGGGCACTCGGGGCTCCACATCCCGGGGCCGCATCCTGCTGCTGCTGCAGCAGCCGGGGCTGGGACTGAGCTGCAGCGGGGCGGGGAGGGACCTTGTGGCTCACCCGTGAACCTGAGGGCCAACTCTCACAGGGGCTCCGGTGGGCTCTGCAGGTACAGCAGGGCCTGGCGCATGTACTCGGCCACTTGGCTCCGGTCCTTTTCCAGCTGGAAAGAGCACCAGGGCATGGAGGGAAGAGTTGGCTCAGGCTCTGCCCCTTGGCCGGGTGCTGCCTGTGCCCAGCACTGGCCTCCCCTGCCTGCAGAGCCCTGAGGCCCGGCCAGCAGCCTCTGGGGCCAGCTTTGCGGGGAGCAGAGGGCTGGCTGCTCCTCGGGAGCCACAGGGCCACCCTGCCCCACAGCCCAGCTGGGCTGGGGCTGCATCACACCCTGGCTCGGGGGGAGAGGAGCCCGCAGAGCAGCCCACATGCCCAAGGGAAGGCAGCAGTGTGTGGGGCACAGGCTGGTGTCTGTGGGTGCAGCAGTGGCCAGGGGCACAGTGCCAGCCTCACACACTGGGCATCAGGGGCTGGGGCTTCGGGGCCGTCCTTACCAGGCACTTGCTGAACCTTCATGGTTCCTTTTTGGTCACCAGGTCTTCAAGATCCCTCCTCTCCAGGAACCAGGTCTCACCAAGCAGTTCTTTCTGAGAGGCCTGCACAGCAACAGAGACCAGGACATGGCACTGCAGCCCAGGGCACAGAACCAGCGTCCCTGGACCAAGGCCAGGATGAGGCTGGAGCCTACGATGTGCCAGGGCAGGAGGCAGCTGAGCCCCTTCCCACGGGGACACCAGAGCCCACGAGTCCTCACATTTTCGATGAGCAGGTTCTCATTATGCCAATGGAAATATAGTGGGAGCAGGCTCAGGTGCACCTCTGGCTGCAGGGGCTTTTTTCCCGCTCTATTAGTTCCATCACTGCAATGAAGAGAACCATGGAGAGCTCCTGCACACTGCTGTGGTCTTGGTGGAAAGAAAAAGACCTCAGCACCAGCTTCTCCATGCCCACATAGGCACAGGCCTCAAAATCCACAGGGCACAAAGTTTCCTGGCAGTACCCAGAGCCCGTGGTGGGGGACACAGAGACTTATGTTGTGAAACAGTGGCCTGAGCACCTCAGCCAGCTGCAGGCTGGTGCAGATGGATATTAGGATGTGTTTCCTGTTGAACCTGTTCTGGAGCTGTGTCTGGAGCCTGTTCTGGAGCACATTTGTGAACACAGAGAGGGTCAACCTAACCACATCTCCATCTGCATCCTGCAGTAGCTCCACAAGGCTTTCACTCAGGCTCCAAACAAATGCTCTTGTCCGGTGAGGAACACAGTGCTGTGCTGTGAAGCCATGAATGGCTGCACTGCCAACACTGCTCTGGTGGTGCAGCCCCATGCTGCTGTCGCGGGGCCCACAGGCCAAAGGCGTGTCCCAGAGGACTCAGGCAGCTGAACGGGGAGGAGGAGAGCTGGGAGCAGCTGCCACAGCTGCCGAAACCCAGCCAAGCCCAAGTGACTGCGTTGCACAGCCGCACGCTGCTGGCACGGCTTCAGCCCGCTGCCCCCTCCTCATCCTCGAGGGATCATTGCAGAGCACCACGAGGACTCTGAGCACCAGGCGATGCCACTATGTGCTACACAACTTCCTAGAAAGGATCTGCAGGACCCCGTCACCGCATTCTCTCGTGTCCAGGCAGGACCTGAAAGGCAGGGAGCAGTGACGGGGTGCCCGGCCGGCAGGAGCCCGGACCCGCACAGGGTTGGGCCCAGGCAGCAGCACAGGGTGCAGGCACCGTCCCGGGCAGCTGCGGCTGTGAGAGGGCAGAGAGGGGGAGGCAGCTCGGCGAGGCAGCGCTCGCCGTCAGGCTGCCCAAGGAACGCCATGGTAGGTAGTTCCCAGGGCGGCTCTTCCTTGCTCAGCAGCTCCAGCAGCCAGACTGTGATCCCCCTTCCCCACTCCCCTTGCCCTCTATGCGGGCGCGGCCCAAATGACCCCCAGGACCGCCCCCGCGACCCCACCCGCCCGGGGCAACCGCGCCGAGCGCTGGTTCTTTGGCTGCAGTACCGCTTGTTCATCAGCAGGCGGCACCGGAGAGTCATTAAAGTCAGTGCGCATGCGCCTTTCTGTCGGCGGGGAGCCCTTGCTGCCCACGTGACACCATGCGTCGGGCAACTGAATACACATGTACTAATGGTCACCATCTTGACCTTTCTTACCACGTGATGTTGATCCTTCGTTTTTGACAGTGCGCATGCGCCAACCTGCCGCTATTTTTTTTGCCCTTGCGTATCACGTGGCCCTTGGGCTCAGTGGAGCAACTGCGCATGTGCGCCCTTCTTTGCTGCAGTACTGCATTGGGTCGGCAGGTGTCACCAGCGAGTCCCCGCGCACGCGCAGTGCCGCGTGGTCACGGCCGGGCGGCAGCAGCGATTCCCCTCCTGCCCCAAAACTGATCGTGGTGCGCTCCCACCCACTCGTTTTATAGCCACGTCCCTGCCCAGGCCCCACCCCTTACCCCACCCACTCTTTTAACATTATAAAGCCAAGATTTAATCCAGGTCTGATGGGCAGCAGCCTGCCCTGCACAGCCTCCAGAGCTGGTGTTCAGTCCATTATTCCCACGGTTGGAATGACTGGCATTATCTTGTGGCCACGAATGGGACAGAAACCCCAGAGCCAACAGAAACTCCAGTCAGCCATAGGCAGATGTTATCCCTTCCCAGCTTTTTGGGAGTGGGGTGGAAAGCCCCTTTCCCTGTCCAGCAGTTGGAGTCATCCCCGCCGCAGAGCCCACACCAATCCTCAGCCTTGTTGGAGCCAATTCCCTAGTCACAGCCCACTTTCTGCAGAAAATAGGGAAAGATGGGGTATTATGGGAGAATTCTTCCCTGTGAGGGTGGGGAGGCCCTGGCACAGGTTGCCCAGAGAAGCAGTGGCTGCCCCATCCCTGGAAGTGTCTAAGGCCAGATTCGTCAGGGCTTGGAGCAACCTGGGACAGTGGCAGGTGTCCCTGCCCATTGCAGGAGGTGGAAGGAGATGATCCTTAAGGGTCCGTTCCAACCCAAACCATTCTGGGATTCCATGATATGAAATGATCAGTGGAAAAGAAGTGGAGCATTCCCATGGAACAGGTCTGTGCTGTTCTCTAATTTAATTTAAATCTTGGGGAATTATGAGTGTGCTTGTTTAAAGGTAAACCAGCAGGAGAAATGAACCCAACTCAAAAGAGATTATGTCAGAGTTACAATTTAATAAAAATAATACAATAAATACAATTACATGGACAAACAATTGGTTTTAACCCACAAAACCCAGATGTATAACCCAGCACCCTGGGGCACAAACAGAGTGGTGTTCGTTGGCCCCCCGTGCTGAGCCCGACGTGGTCCCCCTGAGTCCAAAGTAAAAGGAAAGGAAAACCTTTTGGTGAGAGTGCTGGTCGCAGTCTGGTCGAGGTTCTGGTCTTCCTCTGGATCTGACAAGTGGGCCCAGAAGTCCCAAAACCCCAAGATTATATACACTCAGGTTCGAGTGGGAATGCCCAGTACCTCCCCCGGGTGGGGAGTTCCACAATGGGTGACTGTGAGTCATGAGATATTTTTGGAATCCTTGGTGGCCCATTAGCAGACGTGACCCCTCAGGCTGGGTGTGGAGGTGCTCAATGACTCCCCGGAGGGGAGTTATCACACCTGTCATTGGTGTGAGGACAGGAACATCCTCCTATCTCACAGGCTTCTTAACACCCTGAGGGGCCAGGTGTGCTCTGGGCAGCTGCTGCAAATGGTCTGTTGTTAACAGTTCCTGGGAAATGACACAGAGGGTGTAGAATACACAGTTTGGGTTACACCCACACAGTGATGAACTGGTCACAGCTGCTCTAACTAGGACAATGAGGAATATGATGCTGCAAATATGGAATTGAGAGACTTCTGCAAAGTCGTGGAGGTGGAGTCGTGGAATCTAAACCAGCACAAATCGCTACTCCAAAATGAACCGTGAGAATACAGGGCCAAATAAGGGTCGCTGTCACTGTGGAAAGGCAAAAGAAGTTGGTTGGGACTTGGATTATCCCCTTGGGTCATGCTGGTTGCTGTGATGTATAGAATTCCATACATTTGACTGCCAAAATTTCCCAGCCCAGGGGCTTCCAATGACACAGAAGCACAAAGATTGTTCTCTGTGGGTTTCAGTATCAGCTTTGCTGGTTTAGATGAATTCTACCTATAGCCCGGAACTCCATGATGAATTCCTGCTGGAATAGCCTCACAGCGCCCCATGGAGCCCGTATATTCCCATGCAGAGCTGCCGATCTAACACCAGGTTTGTCAGGAACCGTCCAAGGTTCCAAGGAAGCTCAGCAGCATCAGGACAAGGACAGGTTTATATTCCATAGAATTTGCTATTTATAACCTTGTTCCCCCACCCCACTGATGTCCCTGTGGGTAACTTTACTAAGTTCCCTGGAATTCAGCCAATTTCCCCCCCTCCCGGGGTTGGGCTCCAGGGGATGTGTTCGCCCAGGAGAAGGGGGTGGTCGGACACACTCCCGGCCTGTGGTGAGGCAGCACCTGAGCACAGGTGAGGACGTCTCTCTGTGCAGGAAGCCAGTTTTATTTCAGAGCCTCAGGAGTGGCCTCTGAAAGTTCATTTCCCTGAGGAAAGGGATGCACATACCTCCCTTCAGGGCATCTCAGGTCTGGCCCACCTGTTAAAGCTTTCCATGGGTTCTGCAGTTCTGGTTTGGAAAAACTCCAAACTTAATGCAAACAAAACTTTGTCCAACTAAAACCTTTTATTTTAAGGTATTTCTGAGGGCTGTTGTTTGGGATTTAATTTCTGCAATGGAAGATTCCCTTGGCTTTAATGCTGATGATGGATGATGTTCTCAGGCTGGAAGGGCAGGGATTTGGGGTGGGCAGGAACATATGTGGGGTTGTGTGGCAGCTCTGGGAGGTTGGCACCGGGAATTGCTGTCTGTGCTCCTCTGCAAACACCATGTGCTGACATTTCCTAGTGCCAGCTGGTTTCTTCAGGTATTTTTGGGGTGTTGGAATCCATCTGGGGTGAAGCATCTCATGGTGCCTCTTCAGAGCAGTCCATAGTGGACATGACATGATGGCACTCAGAAACCATTATGACGGGAGAGAATAGGGATGCAGGGAATGACTAAGAGCTTATCTATTGCTGTTGCCCTCAGCCAAATCTGTTGTGTTGCTGGTTACTTATTATCTATTACTCCTTCCTCAGCCAAAAGTTAAAGCAAAATAAACCCCTCTAACTCAATTCTTCAAGCTGATTTAAGTAAGTAATAAACCCATCAAATGCTAATTTAACCTGTATGATTCTAAATATTTGCTGCAGGGCTGAAAAATGAGATGTTTGGACACCAAGAAACATGGAGAGGACAGATTTCCATCATCAGTCCCAAGCTGCAACAATATATGTAGCAATGGTGAGTCACATCATACCCGGCTACCTCATAAGATGAAAACAACGCTTGAAATTGGTTTTGGGCAGAAGCTCCCCATCCCATTTGGTGGATCACCTTAGCATTGATACATTATGTCACAGAACATTTGATCGTAGGCAAGAAGGGATTAGATGTTATGAAAAATGTCGCACTCGGAGGTGAATGCGATCCCTCATCCTTCGGCAGCAACGGCTGCCATCACCACTTTCTAGGAGCCTTCCCGAGGTGCGTTCTGCTGCCCTGAGGGTAAAACCCCCCCTGCGGGGATGCGCAGGGAGCGCTCCAGCCTGTCCGGCGGGCTGGAAGCGCGGCTGCTTTGATCGCAGGAACAAAGTCACATCAGCACAAGCCCTATGAGGAGAGGCTGAGGGAGCTGGGGCTGTTCAGCCCGGAGAAGAGGAGGCTCAGGGTAGACCTCCTCTCTCTCTACAACTACCTGAAAGGAGGTTGTAGCCGGGGGGGGTTGGTCTCTTTTCCCAGGCAACTATCAGCAAGACAAGAGGGCTCGGTCTTAAGTTGTGCCAGAGGAAGTTTAGGTTAGATATTAGGAAGAATATCTTCACAGAGAGGGTAATCAGACATTGGAATGGGCTGCCCAGGGAAGTAGTGGATTCTCCGTCCCTGGAGGTTTTTAAGATAAGACTTGATGTGGCACTTAGTGTCATGGTCTAGCAACCGCAGCGGTAGTGGATCAAGGGTTGGACTTGATGATCTCGGAGGTCCCTTCCAGCCCAGCTGATTCTGTGATTCAGGGAGGTGTGTCAGACATAACCGTACCTCAGGTAGCGGCTCGGCCAGCGCCGCCCTCTCCGGGCCAGGCTCGCAGCAGCTGCTCTGTGCTCGCTGCCAGGTGGGGCGAAGCGGCTCCGGGGCAGGGGCAAGCGCCGTGCCCCGGCTGTTTCCCCCCCCCCCGCTCCGCCGCCTCTTTATTCCGTATTTTTTTCCCTTTATAGGAAAAGCATGCGCGGGCCCGGGCGGGCTGCCCTGAGTCACCGCGGGCCGCGGCGCCCGCCCACGCCTCAGGATCCCGGGCCGGGGCGGGGTTAGCGCTGCCCGCCGGGGCCGCCGCGGCCGAGCCGGAGCAGGGGGTCCCACCCCACAGCCCCTCCGCCCCGCAGCCATGACGGGCAGGTAAGGCCGGGGAGCCCCGGGGAGCCCCTGGGCAGGCGGGGAAGGGTCGGGAGCAGCTCCTGCTCGCCCCGGTGGTGTGCCCGGCGGGGAGGGCGAGGGGGAGGACAGTTCGCTGCCGTGAGGCTCGGGCGGAGCGGGGCCCGCCCGGCTGCCCGGGGACACGGCGAGGGGCGGTGGGGAGACCGGCAGCAGAGCTGGGAGGCAGCGGCCCGAGGTGCGAGCAGTGCCCGCCCGGCAGCCAGGTCTGTGGGGCTGCATGGCGGGACCCTCCCCGGGCCCTCCCGACCCATCCACACGCAGCCCCTCTGCCCACACAGGCACCCTCTTCTTCTTCGAGCTGCCCTTGGGGTTAACTTGTTCCAAGAGCTGTTTAACTCCGGATCTTGATTCTCCACCTGTGCTGTCTGATAGTGGAGAACTCCGTTAAGTCACCTAGTTGACAGATGTAAATGAGAAAAACAGTAGGAAAAGCATTTACTGGCATTTTGCGAGGGTTTGCACAAGTGCTTTAGTGTCCCTTTGTTCTCCCAGCTGTCAAATAAAATCCAGACGTTATGAAGCAGTTTGTGAAAATAAGCTTGCTTTTGTTAAATGTCTTGGAGATGAGAAGCATGAAAAAGTAATATTAACATTAGTAGGCTGCCCTTTTCAGGATACTCATCCTCCTGAGTCTTATTGTCATTATTGTAGTCCTGAAGCATTGTTCTTCACAACTAGGAATACTGAAACGGATCCACAGTAGTTTGTGTATGAGTATTCACTTTTCTTTTGTGTAATGTGTTGATGTTTGTATTATGCATCTTCTTATGATAATTTGATAATTCCCGATTGGTAGGTTGTTGGGTATGAAAACATGGTGAATAATTCTGTATGCTTATCTGTGATTTGGGTGGGTATTATTTTTGCTCTCTATGATGACAAATTGATGCTTTTGGGTGATTGTACATGCTCAAAACACTTCTGGGTTTTGCCTCTTGTCTTTAATGGTTCCATTTTTCCTTTCTCTAACATGTGAAAAGGCGTGTATTTACAAGCTTACATTCATTTCCTTACAACTTGAGGAAGACTCAAGAGTCTTAAATGTTCACAAGTCATGGGTACCTATCCAGCTTCTAAATGGAGACAGAAAGAGAGGACCTGGGAAGAATTGTGGCTGTATGAACCCAGCTGAGTTTATTTTTACAGAACTGTGGTGTTGTACTGTTTAGAATGACAGGTTTACCTCAGGTGAAATCACTCAGCTGAGGAGGACGGAGGGAAATGCTGGACAGTAATCCTTGTCTTCTCTCTATGCTTCCTCTGAAACCTGCCTGTAAAAATGCAACACCACTCAGTGAGAAGCTCTGACATGAAGCTGTGTGAGACTGGGTGGGGAGTTCCAAGGTTGAGACACTGCAGAGTGTGCAGTTCAAAGCAATGCAGGATTTCTCTCTCCTTTTCCTCGGGTGTATTTAGAGGGTTGTTAAAATGAGCAGGCTTGGCTTTAGCTTGTGAAAAGTGAAGGCGAGTGTTATTTAATGTTTTCAGAAATGTTTGTCCTGGGAAGTTTGTCAGCTATGAACATCTCTAAAGTTCTGTCTGCTGTTGTTCCCAGGACAGAACAATTAACTGTTCTATCCAAGATGTTTGTCACAGCTGTTTTCCTGTTAATAGTATCATCCATTTAGGGTAGCAGCTTCCCAGCAAAACCAGACCTGTATGGCAGGAGCACCCCCACAATGTGGGAACCTTCCCGAGCCAGGAGCAGGATATAAATGGTCTTGAAACTTGACAGAGGGAAGGGAATGACTGTGATGTTTTACTGTGTTTTAAAGCGAGGAAGACTGGAAAACACGAAGTGTTCAAACAATATTTTTTTTCATTTCACCTTTCTTGTCAAGTAAAAATACAAAAGGACTCTCTTCTAGGTACTCTCATTACTGATGCATTATTGGTAATTAAAATAAATGAAAAATAACTCAATTTTCATTGTGTGCTGTCCCATTTAGCTGCAGAGGAAATTTAAATAGATGCAGTAATTTGATTTATTGATTTTTAGCATTAGGGAAAAATATAACTCCAGGGGGAAAAAAAAAGATGTGCACTTCTATGTATTCATAGCAGAAAATTATTAAATTAGGTGACTATTTAGCAAATGAAATTCAAATCTTACACGTATTATGAGTTAGATTGTTAGAGTGTGAGGACTGTGTTTTGTTAGAGAAAAGTGATAACTAGATAATTGGAATTTGCAAATAGTAATTGTGACTGCCAGGTCTGGGTTAGGCTATTAGTGGAGTAGAGGAGGAGAACCACCTCCCTCAACCTGCTGGTCACACATTGTAGTTTTATGACTTTACATGTTGTTTAACTACATTTGGAAATAAACTCTGTTAGATGTGAAACCAGTATGTTCCTAAGCAGCCTTTCTGTGTTTTGCAGTGTTGAGAAATAATATTGATGTGATTTTTGGTGCCTTTAGAAGCTTACTATGGTCCTTCCTTACTAATAAATAAGGGAAGACTGCTTCTAGAATTTCTATTTGATGTATTTGGTCCATCTGTTCATTTTGACTTTTGCATTTTTGAGGATTGTTGGAGTTTGGGGTGGGATTGGTTCTTTTTGTTTGTTTGTTGTATTTTTGTTTGGGTTTTTTCATTTAATAGTTTGGGATTTTTTCTTTGTGATGGATTTATTCCTAAGAAAGACAATCTGTGAATAACCAGTGAGCAAAACATTGTCCAATGCCCAAAGTGGAAACTAAGCCAGAATGGAAGAGAGTTTCTTTTTTAGACTTTGCTGCTGTGGTGTTGATTAGAAAACACAAAAGCAAAATATGCCTGGGCTGTTGTATTGCCTTTAGAAATTAATACAAAGCTCAAGAAAAACGTTTTTCCTAAATGCACGTTTCAGAGCATAATTATTTTTGTAAGAAATTTTTGTTATCACTATACTTGGTCAAACTGGGATATGGATACGCCTCTGTACTTCCTGTAGTCAACAAAAGAAGAGCAGCTGCATTTATAGATACACCTATTGTTTGTTCCTAATCCAGTGGAGGTAAGAAATTAAGGTATATTATTTTCAATTAGGCTGGCTGATTAGGTGCTTTTTAATTGGGTAGAGAGCTGCTGCTGCTGTGCATGTGCTCTATTTCGTGAAACAGTTGCAAGTAAAAGGGTTTAGAAGAGGAGGAGGGAGTATAATGGATGGAAATACTAAGAAAGGTTCTTGGCACTGAGTGGAAAGTACCTGCATCAAATAAAAGATGTTTCATCTCTCTGAGTTAGAAGCAGCCATTTCTGCTCTTCTGGGTTGAAAATGTGGTTTTAATCTTGTCTTCCCATCTAAATCTGCTCTCTGTGGCTCTCTAGATAGATTTTATCGTGTTGGAAAGTCCTTAGTCTGTTCTGAGGCCATAGAGGTGCTTCTCCAAGGAAGAACCACTTGTTAATGCCTGAAAGAAGTCTAGCTGCATTTTTCTCTGCTTTGGCCCAGAGAGTAACCACCTGTAAGATTTTTGTCATCAATCTAGTCTCTTAAAAGCAATCTGCCAAGAGGGAAAGAAAAACAAACCTGTGCCCTTTCACTCTGAGGTGGCAAGAGAGAAGTGTGTGAGTGAGGTTGTGTTGAGGGATGGGAAGACAGGATATTTATTGTTGTGATGGGTTTTTTTCTTTAATCCCCTCATCTTTCCTCTTGAAGAAGAGTCATACTTTCTGTGGAAGAATGGTCATTTGAAAACCACTAAAATCATGTCATATGAGTCAGAACAGCAAAAGTTTAGGTGTTTGAGAGAGAAAGAGGTTTTTAGCCAGATTGCTTAAGGTTAAGGGAGATAAATGTTGTGGTGATTTAATATTTTTCTTTGTGCTAAAAGTAAAAAGGTGATTTACTCTTTTAAATTAATCTTTTAAAAGTGGTTTATTGCTCTAAAATTTAAAAGCTCAGCAAAACACCCAGTAGGGAGGACATTTTTCTTCTGTTCCATTTACATCATAAAATAGAAATGGATAAACCACACTTACAATCTGAAAGAAATTATAGAGGCAGATTGCTGTCAGGTCAGGAGCTGAGACTCCCAGCGACATGTAGGGTGAGTTATAGATTTTGAGGTTGCTAATTTGTGGTTTTGAAAGTATGTTGTTCTTTATTTGTGCCTGTTCTGCTGGGCAGAACCCTTCTGTTTTTCTTTTTTGTCAGGAGGGATATATCTGCTGGTTAATATTCATTTAGAACTCATGAAGTCATCACTCCTGTCTTTTTTTTCCTCTGTAGCTTGCCAAGCCGTAGTCATGCTGTGTATTTCGTGCTCATGCTACAAAAATCCTTTTTTTTTTTTTCTTTTACAATTTACTAAAAAGGAATTTGTTGGTAATGACTCTTAAGATGTTTTTCATGGTGATGCTGAACAAATTACACTGACTCCATTGCTCACGTCCTCCACTCCTTTCCCTTTATTCTCTCAACAACTGACTTCTGTGTTCTCAGGTTTTACTCTTCCTGATCCCTACACCAGGCCCGAGGTATTTGTGCAGCGTGATCCTCTTTCTCTCTTGCAGTGGTGGGTGGACCGGGGGAGTGGTAGAAAGGGTGAACTCCTGTTTGAGGGCCCTGTTCAGTTCCCAGCAGAGAGCTCTGGAGGCTGGAATGCCAAGTATGTTCCTTCTCCCTGCTTCCTGACCCTCTGCTACATGCCACTTCTGCTGGCTACAGCATGTCCGGAGAGCAGAAGCCTTCGTGACTTTGTTTTTGGAATGTGCTTTATCCAAATGGAAGGAACAGTTCAGTTGTTTACAGTGTTGGTAGGACACTGTGTGGTGCAGCAGCCTGCAGGGAAGTACTTGGAGATGCCTGGGTCAGATACGATCTGCAGTAAACTAAAGTGTTTGCTGACAAGAGCTCTAGTAATCTGCTTTGCTTCTCTGTATTTCTCTGTGATTTGATCAGAAGGTTTTCTTGAATTAAGTGTCTTAATTATGTGAAGACACGGAATTTTTTATTTTTTAACCTCACTTATTACATTTATACAGATCCATTCTGCCAGGCTAGCACAGAGTGAGGTGCTGGTGTAGACCTTGGTGTGCTGCATTAAATCAGTAATACATGAGAGGTGGAATACAGGAAAGAAGTTGTCAGATCCTTGAGGCTGTGGCAGAGTGGGAGACGGGTCGTAAGAAATAATGCCTGAGCAGGGGTCTGTGCATCCTGCTTTCGCTCTTCTAAAATTTAAAGGCAACTCCCCAAAGGAAGGTGACTCATTGAGTGTGGATGTCGCTGGTGTTGGCTCCAGCTGTCTCTGACATTCCCCTTCGAGGTGGCCTTGGGTGCCATGGCTGGCCTGAGGCTCCGGGGGTTGGCATCCTCCAAACTCTACCAGCGCCGGCAGGATCGGCTCAGTGGCACCGGGTCAGTGCTGAGCAGCAGGACACACACAGCAGCTGGGACCTGGGGGTACGTCTCTGAGATGAAGGGAATGGCGTTGCTGAAGCATTTTCCAGGGTTTCACGGGCGTTTGGTTCTGGTGGTTGGGGTTTTTTTGTTTAAAGTGGGAGTTGTCCGCGCACAACCGGAGGGGATGAGGTTTATTTTAATTTCCAAGTAGATTATGAAGGGAAGGACTTTCAGTTTTTAACAATAACAGGAAAACAACAATGAAGAACCTTTCCCAGCTCTGTGCTAGACTGTTCAGAACCAGCATTAGTGCTAGTGTTGTTAATAGTGAAGTATTTGGGCACCATGGGAATAAAAAAAATGATGAAATGCAGTAATTTTTCAAAATGTCAATAAAATTCTATTGTTCCTTGTTTTTTAGGATTCAGTAGTCCATTTTTTCACCTATAATGTTAATAGAAAGCTTGTTGATTTTAGTTTTTGTAATTGTAAATAACTCCAATCCAGCAGAAACTGAAGTTTCAAGTGTAGCTGTTTCTTGAGATTGTTTAGAACATGTCAACCAGAGCTTCTTAAATCTGTCCAGTAAATTCCATTGCTTGAGTTGATCATTACTTTTCCTATGCTTCACATTAAAATTTTACTTTGCTTCTGAGTTTTCATTAGTGAATTTTGTGCAGGAGATAAATTAAAAGGAGTTAAAGTTTCTTGCATTTCAGGAGAACTGTGAGCTGCAGCAGCACCATGGGATCTGAAGGCTGTGTCGCTGGGGAGAGCACTGAGCATGCAGGAGAGATTTTCTTTTATTAGCAGTCAGGAGTTCCGATTTTCAGCCTTTTCTTAGCAGGAAATAGACCTGATGCTTGCCTGGAATCAAGGAATTGGTTTGGCCTCTCAATTTGAACTGTGGATCCCTTACTAGAACATTACTTTTCCTGCTGTTTTCCTTTTAGCCAGTAGCTACTGGTTAGTTGATAAATTTTCACTTTTCACTGCACAAAGTTGTGGGTGTGAATGTATGAGAATTTAGCAAGGAGGGAAGTAAGAAGGTAGTGAAGGAACTGGTGATGCCATCAAATGGAGAGGATGCTGTTCAGGAAGAGTGAGAAGCATGGAAGGGACCTGTGAGAGAAAAGAAAACAAGCATTGAAAAAGCAAATGTGCAGTAAATTGAGTACATTTTTCACATCATAGTTCCTAAAGCAAGGAGAGCGTAAAGCCAACATGTTTTAGTTTTGCTCAGCAGGTGACAGTGCTGAAGATTATAATCCATTTGAGAAATTTGTCTCCTGACTTGTTGTGTTTTATCCACGGTTTTTGAGCTCCTGATAATTTTTGCTTCTCCTTCCTGATGGGTCCTGATAGTTTATGACCTTTCTTCAGGCGAATGAGAGGAATTGAAAAGTGCTGCTGCTGGGTGGTGATAATTGATGAACACAATGGGAATGGTTTGTGTTATCAGTGGTGGTAAACAAACATCACATTTAAGCTCCTTTGAGAGAATGAAAGTGAAGAAGAGAAAGATTAAATGTGTGTTAGGAGTTATTTATCAAGTAGACATGCTGAGTGAAGTGGTACATACCTGATAATTAAAGAGTGGGTTTCCTGTGTAAGAGGTATAATTTATTTAAAACCTGTACATTTCTTTTTGTTGTTGATGTTTGCCTGGGCTGAGTGAACACTGCTAAATGTGTCTTTTTAAGTGACTGGTCATGATTTACTGGCAATAAGTGTTGCTTTGTGTTGAGAGGGACCTCCAAGTACCCACGGCATGGGATTTTTTTCTGTGTGAATATCAACAGACTTTGCTGCTGCTGGTCTCAAAGGTCTGCCTGATAGCGGCTTCCCAAGCATGGACATTGTACTCTGGTCTCAGCTGACATATATGGAATCTTTTTTAAACTCCTGGCTTCTACTAACAGCAAATTGCTGTTGCTGATAGGCCAAGCAAGGAGAGATTGGGTTTTTTCCATATTATGACCGTAAGTTGCATTTGTATGATTTTCTTAATTTTGGTTATCCCTATGTTCTAAATAAGAACAAAAAACATTCATTTCATTGAGAGTTTGAGGGCTGCATGTTCAAGGAAGATATACTGAGAGAAACACTATTAATTTCTTATTTAGCCAATGCAAAAATACTTAATCAGAATGAACTGAAAATTTAATGCAAGCAGAAGGAGAAATGCTGAAAATGTTAAGCTATGCACATAGTTTAACAAATGCATGACAAATCATATGTTGAACAAATGGGATTTTTTTTTTCTAACACTTTATGACAAGTTTAATAATAAAGAAGTTAGTTCAGTTTAGGAACGTTGTCCAGATAGAAGTCAATTGCAGCAAAGCGGTTTTGGAATGATAAGGGTAGTTGAGGGCTGGTTTTCAGCCCAAGTTCATGAACTGATACCCTTCCTCTTTCTTTTGTCTTTGCATTAGTCATTATCTGGGACATTAATCATGAGGTCTGATGTTGTCCCAGCAGATTTTCTTTTGTCTTTGTCAACACCGAGGACTTGAAGCCACAGATTCTCAGTCGTACTGAGGGGGTGGGAAGAACCCCCTCAGCTGGAGTGCTCTGATGTTTATCTTGGCTGCTGACATCTGTCATATGTGCAAGTGGTGACAACTCTTTTGGTTTTGACTTCTCACTATCCTACCCATGTGTGCCTGCACAATGGAAATGACCATGTCAGTGTGATCATATTTGGATATTTTCTATATACACTTGTTTCTACTGGTAAACCAGAATGAGCAGAGAATACTTTTATAGGGCTCCCCAGTACAATTACAGTGCCTGTCTGCTGAGGTTTGGGTAATGCCTTGAGTTCTTGTATCTCAAATTATTGTCTTCCTTTCTTTTTGTAGTATCTGTAAGATTTTGGGTCATCTGTATTAAAGCAATTCTTCATCAGCATTGTGATGAAGGAAAACTCTATTTGACACTAAAACCAAAAAGCTTTGGAAACCAATTAAAGAAAACTGATTTTTTTTTTTGCTGGGCTTTTCTGACAGAAGCACTCCTTGCTTCTGCAGTTCCTTTCTTGAATCTGGCAAAGTCTGAGACTGTTCATCTCTTCTGCTTGTCCAATTTTGGTTAATTTTGTCTTGCAGCCACATTTATGATAATGAATTCTACTAATGCAAAGGCTGGAGCTTCTCTTCTACTGTCTTAGCAATGCAATTATTAGATTTGCTTCTTTTTCCTCAATCTGTCACCAGTGCTAGATCCCTGTGAACAAATGTTCAAAAAAGGAGGTAATTTTGACTTCAATGATAGAAGGTAAAATGCTTTCAAATATTCCTATAGCGCCTGTACCTGTGGCACAGAATGGGTCTCCTAATTAATGTCCACTTGTAAATAAGGAATTGTTGTTTTTCTTTTTTTTTCTTTCCACTTGAGAGCATATTATAGTAAATACTTCTGAGAAATCAAAGCATGAGAAACCTAGTTATAATGGTAAAAAGCTAATTTCTGTAAATTACGTACTTTGACAAAGACTGTTAAAGATGCGGCACGTAATGGTGAAAGATTGGAAAAGACATTGTTTGAGAACTGATGTTTTTTGAGCTTGTGCAGGACAGGATAAGTTCAGGATGTTGATCTCATCATGTTTTAATAGCCTTTCCTGTCTTTGTGTCACTAGCTTATTGTTAAAACAGAGGAAGATTCTTTATTTTACTGAATAGCAAAAAATCAGTGAGCAAAGAGAACAGAAGCAGCACTCTGTATTGGGGACTGTCCTTTGTGGGAAAGATTTAGCTCTAAGTGTCTCATGATTGACACAGCAAGTCAAACTTTAGTGGTCACTCCTGGTCCACCACCATCCAAAGGATGGTTTATGTGTTGCCCTTCCTCTCCCCATGCTGCTGGCAGCAGTGTTTTTGCAGCAGTGTAGTGAACTGAATCATAAAACTGCTCTAAATTAACACTGTGCTCCCTCTTCCTTCCAGCCTTGGTTAATTTTAACCTTGATCTAGCTGACTAAATGCTTGGTTTTGCCCAAGGAAGAGGACACACAGGGGTGTGCACTTGAGAGAAATGAAGCAACTGGCAAATGTTAAAGTAAAACTTCTGAATAAATGCCAAGTCATATCTTTAGGGCAAAGCTGAACTGGCAGATTTTAGCTTGAGTGTAAAATAATAAAGCGTCTTAAGTGAAAAGGGATGCAAACTTAGGAGTGGAAAGAGAGCAGGGAGGTAAAACTTGAGCTGTGATTGTCAGAGAGCTGCAGCTGCTGGTTTGTATTGCAGGAGACACGTTGGTCAGGAGCTGATGTGTGATTTAGTTGACTCCCATTAGTATGGCTCTTCCCAACAAATTTTAGTTGGGTTTTAGCTGCAGCAGAGAACTGTGTTATTTTGTGTACTGATTTTTTTTATTTTAAGCTTTCCTGGACTAATTATTTCTTTTGTATGAGTAACAGGCCACACTCATTAGCTCATTTGCATGGACAGCTCAGGCTGCATCACAATCATCTTCCTTCTGCCTTTGAGGAGATCTTGTCAGCATCAACAGCAGCATCCTGAGGGAGCTCCTGTTCTTGCCAACACAGCCGTGGGACTTGTGTGGGAAATCTGTCCTGGAACAAGTATATTCCCTGGTCTGCGGTGTGAACTGGCCCTGCTGTGCTGTGTCACACACAGGAATGTGGCAGCACAGGCTGGAGGTGTAATTGTTGTGAGGTGGCAGCTCTGGTCTTGCAGAGTTCATCCTTCAAGTTGGTAGTGGCACTGATGGGTCCCTTTGGAGAAAGGAAAAAGAAAGAAAACCAGGATTTTTAAAAATGTTGATTTCATGTAAATAAAGCAAAAACCCACCAAACACAACCTTAGATGGTGCTTTGTTGTTAATATGTAGAGTGTAATACTTGCTGGCTTGCCTGGTTTTCTTGCCAAAGGAGTTTTTCCACTATGTTGACATGAGTTTTCCTTAATCATGGCTGTTGGCTAGCTCAAGTCTTGGAATTCTGGAGTAGAATTTTTCAAGAGGGAAAAAATACTTGATGGGAAGATTATATTTTCAAGTCCTGCCGCATGTTTACGTGGTGTAACTGAGAGAGTGGTGACTGTAAACCAAACTGATTAAGTCTCAGCTTTGCTGCAAACACTGGTGTTTTTGTGCTGACCTATTCCTTTGGTACTGTGTCAGCATAAAAATATTTTTTTAACCTGTGATCTCTAGTTTATGAAATTACAGAATTTCCTGCTAGTCCATAATTCCGCTCCACGTCTGTTTTTAAAACTCCTTCCTATTGCAATAAGGAAACAAGCTATAACAAATTTCTGCTAAATTGGTACTCCATTCTTGAAATTATTGCAGTCTCCCATGGTTTTTGCCTCTCTTGGAATTGAAGCAGTAGAAAGAAATTCTCCTTTTACTGAGGGGTCGCTCCAGGTCACAGTGTTGGATGTCTGTGCAGGCTGCAGATGGGAGACACTTGGCTCAGCTGAGCCAGCTGCTGTGCAGGGCTGGCTTTGTTGCCTCAGGAGTGTGAGGCTGCTGCCTGCTCAGTCCAGTTGTGTTCATAGTACAAAGCCCTGGAATACAGACAGTGGTGTGTTTTGAGGGGGGGACCAGAGGAAAGAGAACCTTCTGCTACTGGAACGTGCTTTTTGAATTACTGTTCTCCATGAAAAGGTGTGGAAAGTAGCCTGCTGGGTTGTAGAATAACACTAACAATGAAAATTCAGTTCAGAGTACCTTTGAATGTAAAAAGAAAGAAAAAAATCTTTTAAAGCAAGCCATCTTTCATTTTATGCTTACATCAGGTACTTCAGGAGAAGTACTATACAAATAGTTCAGAGATTTTTTAACATGCTGGAAAATTTTTATATTCCTATCTATAAAACTTCAGTCTTTGCAATCATTGATTTCAAAAGGTGCCCAGAAGGCATAAAATAGTTTTTCTATATCTAAAAGTGCAACAATATTGAATTTTTATGTTATTGGATATAGCCTGGTGGTTAAAAGAAAGATTGCATTGCAGCAAGAAGCTGAGACTTGTCTTATAATTTTTCCCTCTCTGTTTGGACATGTGATACATGATTTTAAAACTGCATTAACTTAGATTAGCATGAAGGCAAGCATGAAAATTTTGTGAAAGAGGTTAGGGTTGTTCCATATTTTAGGGGAGATAGAGGAAATGTTTGTTGTATGTTTTGTGAGTGTGGCTTTGTGGGGTTTTTAGCCTCCCTTTCTGATCAAATGAAGCTGATGTATTGGGCAGGCCATCCAGAGGTGCTTCTCTCCTCCCATACCTTTGCAACACTGGGAGAGTTTCAATGAATTTGGCAGGAAGGTGGGGTGTGTGGAGGGGAAAGTGCCCTGCTAATTCCTGCAGTGAAGGGGAGACTGCAGTGGGATGTCTGTGCTTGGTGCACGTCAGAAAATCCTCAGAGGTGTACATGCTGACAGGAAATCCAAAGAAGTCAAAATCACTGGGTTTGCTGCTCTTTAAACTGCTAGTTTATTTAAAATTGTGAATATTTGCTATGAGCTATTAGCAGGATGACATAGTGGGGTGAAAGACTGTTGAAGTATCCAGAAGTGTACAATAGATAAGTCCCCCAAATGACCACATGTGAGTTGCCAGAACATTATTTCCAGCTGCTGTCAGTGATGAATTGACTCCTTGATCTTTTCTTTTCACGTAGAAGGGAGTTTAAAGCAGCGGGAACGTCGTGTTCTTAGGTGTTGGGGAAACTTGGATGACGTGGTTTTACTCCCCTGACTGGCTGCGACACTGCTCACGTTCCTGCTCTTTGCCTTCCTTGCAGTAACATGTCTGATGCTCTGGCAAACGCGGTGTGTGAGCGCTGCCAGGCGCGGTTCAACCCCGCAGAGAGGATCGTGAACAGCAACGGGGAGCTCTACCACGAGAACTGCTTCGTCTGCGCTCAGTGCTTTCGGCAGTTCCCAGAGGGACTCTTTTATGAGGTGAGTTCTCAGACTGTGTGGAAGACAAGAGAAATAGCTCTATTAAAATGCGAGGAATTAGGTGAAAATTCTGGCAGATATAAGAATTTTCAGCTTTCTTGCATGTTTAATGTTTTAGCCCTAAACTTCTGTTGCCATTTTTTTGAGGAGCTTCCAACTTAATTTCCTTCTCATATATTCCCTCAGTAACAGCAAAAGCTGTTCTTTGGATAAGAGAAAGAAAACTAAACATGTTTCTTAATCATCATAGAATCATAGAATGGTTTGGGTTGGAAGGGACCTTACAGACCATCTTGTTCCAACCTGCTGCCATGGGCAGGGACACCTTCCACTAGACCAAGTTGTTCAAAGCCCCCTCCAACCTGGCCTTAATATTTCATTAAACATAAGTGAATTTTTGTCTTTATTCTTGGACATTTTGGACCAAACTTGTCCAGTTGGGCAACTGAAATAGGTGAACCCATTTAAAAATTACATTGACATTTTTTTACAGAATATGCCTGAGCACATATTATGAATAACACATTATTTTAAACAGGCTGTATTTTTTTTGACACTGGTTTTAGCCTCGTGTAGTAGGAGTAGTTCTGAACTGAAGCAAAGCAAAAATTAAAGGCAACTATAGTAAAAGGACTTGGGGATTCTTCAGGATTTTTACTGTCTTGTGGCAGCATTGCTGTTAATTTAACTGTTTGCCGTGCAAATTCACCACGAGGCTGAAGCCACATCTGGATATTTCTTTAAGAAAAGCCTTTAGGAGTTGAAAAACAGGTGGGGGGGGGGCTAAAACTGGAAAACTTGAGTGACCTTGACTAATTGGTCATTTCAATGGACAATCATGCTGAACTGTTGAAATGTAGTAGCAGTTCAATTATTCATGAGGGCTCCTTCTCTCTTGTTTTGTTTGCAGTTTGAAGGTCGGAAGTACTGTGAACATGACTTTCAGATGCTGTTTGCTCCTTGCTGTGGGGAATGTGGTAAGATGTGGCACATGTCAACACCCTGGGGTAACAGCTACGGGGCTGTGCAAACCTTCCAGCATTGCTGTGACATCCAGCCCTGGGCTGGGGTTGTTGAGGTCATTTAAAGGAGCAGAAGCTCTGGATGGAAACAAAGCATGATACCAGCAGTGATTTGGGGTATCCTGGTTGTAGGAATAATTGGGTTTTCTTCAAGTTAGACTGTAATTGCACTTGTGAAATTGAAGTGAAGGGATTATGAAGGCAGTAGATTTTGATGACTGTTTTCTGATGCATCTCAAGCTGTTGCTTTCCTTTTGCAGGTGAGTTCATTATTGGACGTGTTATCAAGGCAATGAACAACAACTGGCACCCAGAATGTTTCCGCTGTGAGCTCTGCGATGTGACCCTCGCTGATCTGGGCTTTGTGAAGAATGCTGGCAGGTAAGACAGAGAAGGAGCTTGGAAAGTTTTATCAGTGTGTTATTGATACAGCAGTGAGATGCTGAGAGTGGTCAGTTAGTTGTACACAGAGGAAAAGCTTGAAAAGGTACAGGAGAAGCTTTAAGGAATAACCTTTTATATGGGAAATGGAATGAAGAACAATGTTCTTCATCCAATGAAATATGTAGAAACTCAAATTTTAGTAGCTAGTGGATGGGTTCTGGAAAAGAAAGGGATTTCAGGCAGAAGGCCGAGATTTCAGGGATTTCAGGCAGAAGGAAGGGATTTCAGGAAGAAAGCTAAATAGTACATGAGAAAAAGGAATTATGTGATCCCGGGCAGGCTATTTATCAAGTAAACTGCTGAGGATATAGAAAAAGGCCAAGAGAATAACACGATGATCACAGCAGTCTGTTCAGCATGTGATTTCACTGGTCTTCAGAAATCATTCATTTCATATACAGAGGTCGATTAATACATTTAATTAAAAAGTAAGAAATAAAAACACAAAAGAGAGCTTATACAAAAGCATTCCATGATAAGAAAATAAAACAATCCAGCAGTTAACAGACAGTGCACAATTCAGTTCATTTTAGGCTTTCATATGTCATGAGCAAAGCCTGGTAGTTTATCCTAGAGTTTATATTTTCACTAGCTAAATGGTGAAGAAAGGAAGGAAATGTTATATATTTATATCCAGTCCAGCAGGGAGTCCTCTCAACTCCCTCTTCCATTCCATTCTGTATGCAAATTCTGTACCTTTGTGCCAGTTGGAGCTGGGCATAATTGATTTTTCTTTGACACCTAATCTTGTTAGAATGGGCTGTTGGGATAGCACTTAGGATTGAAGCAGTTCAAGCAAGATAAAGTATGTTTGATTTCATAATTTGTGGGCCAAATCTACAGTGGTAAAGAGCTTATAAAAATGTATTTCACCTGTCATATGATTTCCTAAAATATTTATCTCCATAGCATTGAAGCAGTCTTCTAGTAAATATTATTGGAAACTCTTGCGTTCTTTTTCACCCTTCTTATTGTACCTGGTCTTCTCTAGTTCTGCCTGTCAGTTCCAAGCATATTCTACAGATGCAGTTTGTATTAGTGAAAATAAAGATAATCCCTGCATTATCCACAGGGAAGGAATAGTCTTGCTAGATAAGTCACAAAAAAGTTGTAAACTATTTTAAAGATAGGAGTCTCTTCTGGACCAAGTAGACTTCACTTCTTCAAGCACTTACTTTTCTTTACTTCTGCCATTTGTGTTCATATTTTTACAATTCAGTATGTAGCAAACATGACTTGCTGTATTCCTAAACAGCCCTTTTCCACTCCTCAGTTTGAGGGTTATCAGGATATCTGGGGTTTTGAAGGGAACTGCATAAAAGAGACAGTGTATTAATGTTGTCCAGCCACTGTCTGCAGCTTTGAGACAATGGCAGAGTGCAGATAGCGAAGGTAGTGAGAAGTTTTGTGCTCATCTCCAGCTCTGAATGCTGGGAAAAATTAAAAACCCCCACATTGTAAGGCCTGTCTTTATTCCAGTATTCCAGTCCAGGCTACGTTCATTGCAGCATTTGGTGTTGTTTTTTTTCTTGTCACCTTTTAGTACCAATTTTCTCTCTACTATGTATAAATTCTTTGAATTTGGAGACTTGGGCTAGATGTGCTAGGGTGTTGTTTTCTCATCCATCTCAGGAGTGGATCTCTACTGCTGGCACAATATGAAATTTTAGGGAAGGCTGTATGCATTGTGCAGAAGAAAAGTCGTTACTGAGTGCTTTGGGATTAAGTTCTTTGAAAAAAAAAAGGTCCATTTTCCTCTTTGCCCCTTTCCCCTATTCCTAAGTGCTCAACTCTCAGTTTCACATCTTGGAAATCAGTAGAAGTGTCCTGTTTGCAGTTTCAGTAAGACAAGCACATGTGATCTCTGTTGTAAGAGGACTTCTTGCTAATTGCAGTCCCACAAAACCAGCAGAACTTCCCTTCTCGGGCTGAGTTTGGCTCTGTGTGGACTGCCTCACTAGCTATTTGTGCTCTCAGCTGCTTTTGGTGGAAATGAGTGTCCTTAAGTCAAAGCAGTGGCAAGAGTCACGTTCACAGTTCAGATTTAGCACTTAGTGAGCTTTCATTTGTCTTACCCTCATACGTTTGAGGCAGCATTACAGTCTTTTTAATACAGAACAGATTGCACAAAGCCTCCCGGAATTTCTCAGCTACAAAAAAATACATGACTGGGTCGAGGGCCCCGTTGAGGCTGGTGAGGCAGGAGGTGACACGGTTGCTGAGGGCCAGGATTCGCTGTGTTTCACAGGAGGTTTTGGTCCCGTTGTAATGGAGAATATAAATGTAGCGATTGACGTGATAAGGTACAAAGCAAATCAGGAAGATCATCAGGACCATGATAATCATTTTGACAGCTTTTTCCTTCAGGTGTTTCTCAACTCTGTTCCCACTCTTCAGGCTTCGGATGATGAGTAAGTAGCAAGTCACCGTGGTGACAAAGGGGAAGGTGAATGCCACTGCCAAGGACACGAGGGCGTGACGTGAGGCCTTTTCTCTGTAGAGCTGCAGGCAGACGGTTGTGTTTTCCATCTGGGCTGTCTGCACACTGAGCAGCAGAGGTGCCATGGCCACCCCAACGATGACCCACAGAAAGGCACAGGCCACGTGGGCGTATCGGGACCTGCGGAGCTTGATGGACTTCACAGGGTGCACAATGGCCAGGAAACGGTCGATGCTGATGCACATGAGGAAGTAGATGCTGGCGTACATGTTGAGGTAAAAAAGGAAGCCGGTGAGTCTGCAAGGGATCTCACCAAATGGCCAGTGGTTACCAGAGAAATGGTACACCAGCCGGGTGGGAAGTACCAGCACAAAGGACAGGTCAGCCACAGCAAGGTGCATCAGGAAAATGTTGGCAGGTGTGCCTGACTTTTGGTCCCGAATGAAGAGCCAAAGAGCCAGGGCATTGCCAGCAAAAGCCAGGATGAAGTCCAGGAAGTAGAAAGTGGCAAAAAGGATGTTCTCCATGTGTGTCTCTTTGCCACATTGCTCTGACGTTTCCAGAGCAAAATTTGATTGATTTGAGCAATTGAAGAGTGGGATTGAGTCTGCTGGGCCATTCATTTTTCCCCACAGTTTTGAAGGAAAAAAATCACCCTAAACCTGAAAGAATTAAGACAGTATATTACAAAAGAGCCTGGGTTTGTGGAACAAACCAACCAAAAAAAGCCCCAACAAAACACGCAAAAAACTACACATGGAAATCAGTGATGTCTCCTGTTTTCTAGTATTGGTGTTTAATGTGACAAGTCAGTCTGAGTATAAACTCTTATATAAAAATCCTGAATACCCCCTGCCTGGCCGGGTTTTCCAGAGCAGTAATTCCTGTGGAGGGAACCTTAATAAAGAGCTGGCTAGCTGGTGATGAGCTTGTATCCCACCTGTGCCAGGTCAGTTGTAAAACCAAGTAGTGAGATCCTTGTTAAGAGGAGTAGAAGTGAGTTTTGTATGTTTAGCTATAAAGTATTTGCCATGTTTTAACTTGAAATCCTGATTCAGGACTGAGGGGCTCCTAATGAGTAAGCTTTTCTGAGCACAGGTATATGTTGTAAGGTGACCTAGCTTAGAATATCTGTCTTGTTCCTAGAAGAGGTGGAAGACAGGTCAGACAGGTTTTTATTAAAAAAATCTGCAGGGTTCCTGAAAATCTTTGAGGATTATTTTAGTCTAAAATCCTCTATTTAAGGCAAATGCACCTATTTCCAATATAGTTGGAAAGTTTTCAGATGGGTAGCAATATCCCATTTGACACTGAATTGACTTAAAGATTATTAATAATGCCCATGCTGACAGTCACTTGCCAAAGTGCCATCCTTCCCTACAGCTTTTCTCCCCCAGCATAGCTCTCTCTTTTCCTCCCTCAAAAGTCTGAACTCCATGTAGCTTATTCAGGGCCTTTTCCAAGTAGCAGCTTAGTAAAACTGAGCTGAGCTTTGCCAGTCTGTGTTTGCAGTGTCCTGAACAGCATCAACAAAAAGGGATAAGATTTTCTGGGCACCTCCCCATGGCTTTTTATACATTGCTCATCACTGGGTGTAGGTGGGAAAATGCAGGCCATCTGAAATTCCAGCATTGTCTCTGTTTCTTGGATTCTTCAGAGGTGTTACAGTATGTGCAGCAGTACCTCCATCGTGCTTAACCATTGCATTTTGTACTGACTGATCATTTCTCCATATTATTCAATACATCTTTAAATATATCCAATATACAGTGCATCCAGCTTCCCAACATAGCTCATTATTCAGATGTCTAAAAATATTGGGATAATCAAGAAACTGAAATGGGATTAAGGACAGACAAATATATTGGAAAATGTAAGCAAAATTCCAGATAATTAATTTTTTTTTTTGGCTGCTGTTACTTTCAGGTGAACAGAAAACTGCAGTAGCTAGAGATTAATGTGCTGGACTGTTTCTGTTTGATTCACAGTTGAAGAGACAGAATCAACAGAAGGGGGACTGAATGAAATTCAGAAATTGAAATTTCTTCCTATGGCCACAGAGGGCCCTTCTTACTCCATGCATTGCCTGGATATCCTTCCAGATTTGAGTCTTAATAACAAGTTATTATCTTGCCATTACTTGCAAGGGCACGTGCAAGGAAGACTGTACAGCCCTTGTGTCCAAGGGAATTTTATCCATAAAAATACATGTGAAATCCTGCTCTCATGTACTAAAGGAAAATGCCCTGTTGCAGGTTTTTTGTATGATGCTCATGGGTTTGCAGAGAAGCCTGCAATTTTTGTTTCTAGTGTTCCTTTGTCCCTTACAAAGTAAGACTCAGAAGTATTCTTGAGCACAAGAGTTTGAAGTTTGTATGTGATGGTAATGTTAACTCAAATGCTTGTCCTCCCTGGATGGAATTAGTTTAGGTATGTGCTTTTCTGTTGCATACCAAAGGAGAAACACAAGACCATGTCTTTTTACTGTTAATTTACAACAGTGCCTATCACCTCATGTTCTTGCTACTAAGCCTTTTTTTGTGTCAGACCCATTGTTTAATTGTGCTTTTCATCTGCAAAAAAAGTCACCAGGCGATGTTTATGTACACACCTGTCAGTGGTGGGGGGGTCTGATGACTAAACATTACTCTATCCATGGCTGTGACTCCTGAGCAAGCTGAAAAGGCAAAAGCAAGGATTGTCTAATGGAACAGACTGGGATGGCTCTTATCTTACTGAAATGATTGAAATCAGTTCAGGAAGAGAAGCAGTAAGCAGAGTTTTCTCTCTTTGCAAGCTTATTAGGGGTTTAGTAGCATGATACATGGAACTGATTCTGTTTGAGCTGAGTTCCTAAGGAGGATCTTGGGGATTCGGACTCAGCTGAGTTTCAGTGCCTTGGAATAGGCAGAACTTGAAAGTTGAGAGTTTTATCCTCACTGATGGCAGCATTGGGTCTGCCATGAATTTCTATCCAGACATGCTTTCAGTGCAAAGTGTTGTGGGGTGGAGTAAAAAAGAGAATGTCAGAGCTATCTAAGAAGCCCACTGTGTCAGTGGCAGGAAGAGAGAGGCTTAGAACTACTGCTAAAATTGAAATAAATTCAGTCTTTGCAACTGAGTGCCTTCATAGGAGAGCTGCTCTTACTCAATTTACTTTTGAGAGCAAGGTGAAGGAAGATATTTTTCACTATCTGATTAAAAATCATAGAAAAGGGAAGTGGTCCTCCTTCTAATTTTGTTTATATTTTAAATTAGAAGGAAATTTTAATTAAAGCTTTTATGTATTTTACAATTCTGATTGTTGGGTGAAAACTGTGGTGTAGCACTTGAGTAGGTTAGAAAAAAAGCCAATGTCAGTAGAATGAATTGTTGATCTTATTTTTAGAATTTATATTTTTTCAACAAAATGCTACAATTTTATAAAAGTAATCATTCTCTTACCAGTGTGTTCTATAGACAGTGTTGAAAGCCCCCTGCTGTTATGTGCAGTTCCACTTCTATTTTTCTTAGTTTTATCCTATCCATTTAAAATAAATGTTTTTAGGTTTTTTTCTTCCTTTTTCGTTTTTTATGCTTACAAAAAAAGCACTGGGAGTCCTAGAAAGCCTGTTATACTAGTCTGTATAAATGCTAAGAGCAAACTAGAAACCTTGCCAAATTACCTAGAATGTGTAATTTGTGTGTAAGCTATATAGTGCAAGAGGCTTTGACTTCACAGACAGAAAACTCCTTTAGGAGTCTGGCTCATTATCCAATAATTTCCGCTTGGATTGCGCTCTTGGTGTTGTGTGAATATTTAGTGATTTATGTGTTGCTAAACAGAGCACTATTCTGGAAGGAGCCATTATCCCAGGCCTCCCAGGGCTGAGCTGTAATGGGAATGTCACTGCTCATTCCAAGTGTATGCACACTGACCATATTTTATGCCCTGTTTCTCTTCTGCTCAGAAACAAGCAAGATAACAATCCACAAGGCTGTCAGTGTGGACAGAACGCAATCACTCTCACAGCAGATGCTCCATCTGTCATTAATGAAACAATTAACTAACAGAAGAAATCTTTAGGTCACCCTGAGTTAGTTACCTGGCTAGTTCAGAGCTCTGTTAGAACATCCACTGCCGATAAATATGAACTCTGTGTTAGGGTTTGTGGTGGATATCAAAAATTCCTGTTCTTGCCCCCAGCTACTGTAGTTTCTGGTTTGTGATTACACTGTTTTGTGTGTTGTTATGATTATGGATTTAGTGTCTTGTCAAATGGGAGTGCCTCCTAATCTTGCACTCAGAGTACTCTTCATTAGAAATAGTCTGCTTCTGACTGAAGTTATTCTCCTGAAAATCACTCCCTGCTGAGACCACCACCCTTCAGCTGAAATACTTGGTTTTTGTGAGCATCAAAAAGAGCACTGGACATACCATACAGCTGGCACGAATGGATATACATTAGGTACAAAAGTTTGGAAACTTTTTTGTTTTGAAAGAGCTATGTAAAGAAAGACAAGGAAATTAATCTTTGAAATTCAAAAAATACTGCCTATTCTTAGATTCAGACATTTACATTATATTCAGCCATCTCAGTATGTGTGTCTTTGCTCCTCGCTCGCTAAGACTAATGACATTAGGAAAGCTCCTAAAAAATGCTCCTGAAAGAAGAAAGGTCTTAAAGCCCCTTCTAACAGAATTGTGTCTCTTACCTCTTTACAGTGCAGTCCTGTGGGTGGAGTATAGGGTCCTTTTGGGCAAAGTCTCAAGGAACTCCTCCTGATGACAGCAAACCAAATAGAAGCAGAACGGAGAAAACGAGTTGATTCCAAGAGAGTGCACAGTTGCAGAGTTGCTGAGGGTGGAGAGGGAGGTCCTCTATATAGTGTCCTCCTCGCTCTGATAGTGCATTATCAGCTCAGTCACACAACAGAGCAGGGGAGAGGAGACCTCAGCACTGAGGAGCAGTCTTCATCCCAGCTGAGCTCTTGGCACTGGGGGTGCTGCTGCCTGTATAGATATGAATATCCTGCATGAATATTCCAGTATTCATGGTGCTTACTGAAGGCTGCTACTGAACTCCTAGCTGTGAACACAGACTCCTTGGAGTCCCCTGATTATTTTAGGAGGGTGGAGAGAAGCATTGTTGGTGGGAAATCTAGTATTAATAGACACAACAGGACATTTCAGAATGGGATAATTCCATAATGGGGGGAGTGGGGAGGGGTAGAGGGAGAGGGGAGGCTGCTATGGCAACAGCTTAGCCTGTCCAACACTTCCCTTTGCTTGCAATAGAGGAGGGTCTGTGGGAGGGCAGAGGGTTTGTGAGTGGGGAGGGGGTTGATAATGGTTTATCAGTGCAAATGGCTGAAGGCATCTCATTCAGCTGAATGAGAGGGGTCTCTTTCAGGACACTTGCTTCGGGGTCCCCATGTCCTGCCCTGTATAATTACTCTGCATTTGACAGTGCTGAATAAAATTGGTGCCTTTATGCCGAGATGAGCACAGCTGCATATTTCCCTATAATGGGGTGCTGTCTGCTTTTTCTGGACTCTGTCTGGGCAAACAGTAGTTCCAGCCCTGGACAGAGACAGTTGCTGAGAGGAGGACTCAGATTTTGAGAGAATAATAATGATACTTAGCACTTAGGCAGGCGCCTGGGAGTTGAGGGTCGTAAGTGTTTGAGGTCTCACAACAACATCTGTGTTGTATTCTTATCCCCATTTTACAGATCTAAGGGTAAGTGATTCATCACAGCAGAATTTTGGAGGAAGAACACACTGCTTCATCCATAAATCTGCCCTTTCCATTTGAACTTTTCCTTTTGTCTGGTGTGTTTTGAGAATGACCTGTTGTGGGATGATGGATAGGGTTAAATCTAGAGGAGATTCAGAATTCTAGGGTAAAAAGCAGCTGCAACTCCCTGGACAGACTGAGGTCAACATGCTCCCCAGTACAACAGTAGACATCTGCTCAGAGAAACATAACAGAGTGTGGAACAAAGTGGAGACTGCAATAGCTCTCCTTCATTGAAATCCCAGCAGAATGGGAGAACATTGTGGTACTGAGACCATACAATACCTGTCTGATAAGGGAGAATCAAGATGTTCTGCTGCTAAAGCCAACTACCCTGTTGAACCCCCTCCTCAGATGCCAAGCTGTGACCAGCTGCCCCTCCCATTAGGTACACCAATCAGAAATAAAAGGTATTTATGACTAGAGCCATGCAAACTTCACCGAAACATAAAGAAAACAGTATAAAAGTAAGTTGGGGATAGGGGGAAAGTGGGAGAAGACCTTCAGTGAAACTGCTGGGATTAGTTGACGGACTGAGTCCATCTTCTCCCCTCCCCAGAGGGATGCCTTGGGTGAAAATTATACTCTGTGTGCGTTAAATGCTGCTTTTAGGACTAGAGCGTGTGTTTGTGCTCACCCTGTAGCGTGTTAGTAGATTGCTTTGTATCAGAGCTTGTGCTTGCTTAATATATGTATCAGTAGATTGCTTTAAAACATATTTTTGCAATTAGAATCTGTCTCCGACAACCTTCAAATCTTATTAATGTGTCACAATTTGTATTTATAAAGGGGGTTATTCTGTGAACTGTTCAGGTGAGTCTTCGCAGTTGCCAGCAGCAGAAAACACCTTGGCAGGGCCTGCTGAGGGGTCTTGGCTCTGTTGAGCTTCCCCTAAAAGGGTGGTCGAAGTGCCCTCCAACCTTGTGAATCTGTTGGTGAAGGGTCTCGTTACAAGACAATGACAGACTGTCGAACACCAAGGTCTTGACTTTCCTGGGGGTACTGACAGGCAAAAATCTAAACTCCCATCTTTCATGTGACACCTGTAAATCTCAGCAAGGAAAGGAATTAAGGAACAGTGAAAGGAATTAAGCAGGCTTGTTAGTTTTGGGACAAAGCAACCCACAGAAGTAATTTCTCTGCCATGTTTGTTTTATCATAAATTGTTCCCAGCTCTAGTGTTGCAGCTAGAGGGTTAGGTAATAGGCAAGTAAACTTGAACAGCTTCTCCTCAGAGCTCATAAATATTGGGATAAAACTGGTGGGTTCCATCAGCCTTTACGCAAATTTTTTTCTGCCTTTGTCTGAGTTTTTCTACCAGGAACTTGCTTTATCTTATAATGTGTTCTAGAACATGTGATAGGAACACAGTTGCATTTACCACACAAAATTGCACATTGCACAGTTCTTTGTTTTCTTTAACTTAGGACTAAAAGGAATTTGTGCGTCAAAGAGCCAGCATTCAATTGTGTCTTGTTTGTCCTGGCTGTTGAAGACTAATGAATCCAGCCATGGTAAAGGCATGCAAGCAATGCACTTTGGTTTAATACTTTTTATTCTCTGTCCTCGACTCCCTCCCAGTGCTGTAATGCCTCTGTTATGCTTGGATCCCATGGTTAGTAATAGAGAGAGGGTGTTGCCACCTTTCCTTGCCCAGCTCTTGGAAAAGATCTAAAGTGTTAGAAAGGATAGCTAGAAGAATAACTGTGTGATATGGGATGTAAATCCATGAATGTTGAAGGAGTATTCTAAGGAAATACAGATCTGTGACTGCTCTATCCACATATTCTTCTCTGTGCAACTGGTGTGAAATACTGGATACCAAAGTGAATTATGTTTAGTCTGACCTTGGAAGAGACTTGTGTTAAATAAAGTACTTCCTACAGTATGCATTGTATGTTGTTTTAAGATAAAACATTTTTAATACTTTATTTCCTTTACTTTGTTCAACCAGGCATCTGTGCAGGCCCTGCCATAACCGTGAAAAAGCCAAGGGACTGGGCAAGTACATCTGTCAGAAGTGCCACTTGATAATTGATGAGCAGCCTCTGATGTTTAGGAATGATTCCTACCATCCAGATCACTTCAACTGCACCCACTGTGGGTATGTTCTCATACTGTAAACTCTGACAAAAAAGAAAAGAGATGAACCCTTCAGTCAGCAGCGCAGTCCTTCCCAAGGCCTGAACTTTGTTGCCTTCACATTGTTGAACAAACAGAAATTGGGTGAGGAGAAATCGAAATAAATTTGGAAAGCCTACAGAAACTTTAGTTTTATTTTGCCATTCAGTGTTCTCTTATTCTAAGCTTGAATGACACTACTTTATAATGAAGATATTTCCTCGGGATGAACTTTCCTGAAAGACTGTGCAGATTACCACAGTAGTGTTGTCCAAAGATAGCAGTTATCAGGCTATTCAAAATAGTTGCATTCTGAATTCCTGGTTAGAAAACAAAAAAAGAGCTGTGTCAGTGTTCTGGCACAGACCATTACCACGCTGTCTGACCTGAATTACTTTGCCACAAAGGCAGTATAATTGGGGCACAGTACAGCCCTAGACTGGGTAACAGTACAATTAGGTAACTCAATGTTGAGCGCTGCTAGGATAGTCCTTGTATCTGAGCTCTCCCATTCAGAGACAGCTCAAATCTTAGCATGGCACTGCACTGTTCCATGTGTAAGTGCACCTTGTATTTCTGCAAGGGTGTGTAGCTGAAGACATGATGTTCTACGTGAGTTCTTGTCTGGCAAACTGAGAAAGCAGTTTGAGAAAGATGAGTTGACAATGATTGTATTTCACCAGCTTAATGACTACATTTGTAGCATGAATGTTGCCTAAGTTAATGTTGCAGTTTAGTCTTCCAAAATTTCATCCTGGGCATTAAAGAGCTTCCCTTGGTGTTCTTACTTCAGGGACTGTTTGTGTTTTCAGGAAGGAGCTGACTGCCGAGGCCCGGGAGCTGAAGGGAGAACTGTACTGCCTGCCCTGCCATGACAAGATGGGGATCCCCATCTGTGGGGCCTGCCGCAGGCCCATCGAGGGACGAGTGGTCAACGCTCTGGGGAAGCAATGGCATGTCGAGGTGAGGCCTCTCTGAGTCTGAAACTTCCTTCAAGAGCCACTTTGGAAAAGGACTAGTGCTGTTTGGAAGCTGTAGACATGTGGGTGATCTGTAATGTGTGAATTCCGACAAAACCAAATTGCTTGTGTTTCAGACTGTCTTCACCTTTTGTGTGTGAATGAGTGCAGCAGGGCCATCAGGAAAGCTGTGCTTTTGCAACTGTAATAACCTTATTTTTAAAATGCCTGAGTTGCATTGTAAAGATTCTTGCAGAATATGATTCACTGAACAGCATTTACTTACTTATATATTTCCGTATTTGCTGTGATATACTTAGGATACATCCTTTCCAATTGCAGTTAACAGGTGCATAAATGTGTTGGAATTCCTACTGCAGACAGAGCCAGTGCAATTCCCACTGCCTTTTCAGCTCATTGTTTCTATAACTTTCAGCTGAGTCATCACAACTTGCCCTGAAGTGTTTTAGTGATTTATGTTTTCAGTCATTTAAGCCTCCTAGGGCTTGAACTGAGGGAGATGCTGCTGCTCATTTGAAGTGTATTCATACGTTTTATGTTCCTGTTTCTCTTCTCTGAAACAAGCAAGATAATAATGCACAAGTCTATCAGTATAGAACACTAGATGATTGTTCTTCCAGCAGGTCTTCTACCTATCTTTAATACAACTCTTAATTACCATAGAGACTAAATATCTCCTCTTCTCTTTTGCTTCCGTAAAGATTTTCCTGTCTGTGCTTCATTAAAGCATTGAGAGGCAAGAGTTTTAAACAGAAAGGAGTAGATTTAGATGAGATGTTAGGAAGAATTGATGGTGAGGCACTGGAACAGGGTTGCCCAGAGAAGCTGTGGCTGTCCCTGGATCCCTGGAAATGTTCAAGGCCAGGTTGGATGGGGCTTGGAGCAGCCTGGGATAGTGGCAGGTGTCCCTGCCCATGGCAGGGGGTGAAACAAGATGGGCTTTAAGGTCCGTTCCAACCCAAATCATTAAGTGTCATGTATTAAGTCATAATTTGTAGCCATGTAAGTTTTTCCCTGGTGATGGGAAAGTCACTTTTTCTGCCATGGAATGTCTTTTTTCCTTCTACAGCATTTTGTTTGTGCCAAATGTGAGAAGCCATTCTTGGGGCACCGACACTATGAGAAAAAAGGACTGGCTTATTGTGAAACACACTATAACCAGGTAAATTCTGCCATCTGTGCTGGAGGTACTTGCTCTGACTGGCAAATGCTTTTTTGCATTTTAATATGCAAAGCTGCAGATTTTGCATAATCTGAATTTGTAGAGGCAATGCAATATTAAGAAATTTGCGAGATTTAACAGAAAAAAGTAGTTTTTCTTGATAGATGGAAAAGCAATGTTGAGAACAGAATAGAAATGTCTTGGGGATACTGATTTTAATTTGTGCCATTGACAGAAAAGCACTGACCATGGGTTGTGATTAAAATCCCTGTAATTGTACTTCTAAACTATTTGTGTGGCCATCTTTGATAATACTTTCTTCCATGGGCCTGAGACAACTGTTATGTTGTCTAAAGCATGGGAAACTATGTTTCAAAAGCGAATCAAACTCTGTTTTTTCTGTGTGATTCTATGGAACAGCTATGGGTTTGGTACTTTCTTCTGTCAGATAAATGAGGTTAAGTGTTACTGTTTTGATAGAAGTTCTACGTTTTATTTTGGTATTTATAGTTGAGCATCAGGAGATGTTTGTCTACAGTAAGCATCATGCTCTACTGAACCTTTCTTCTCCAATTGCCACATATACAGGACTTTAAGATCCCATAACAGTGGTAGAGTGTGAGGCATCAACAAAAAAGGTTTTGTAGTATTTAGTGGTATGAAATCCAAAGGAACATAGACTATTTGGCAAGTGTATGAGAAGTTATTCAGAAGATTTAAATTGGTATATTTGGGGGCCACTGCAGCATCTGGGAATTCTTTGATTGTTAGGATTTAATGTTCACACCAGCTGCATAATGTAGGGAGCATGAGTAGTCAGCAACATGAGTTCCTGTTCTTATTTCTTTTTCTGTGCAGCTCTTTGGAGATGTTTGCTACAACTGCAGCCACGTGATAGAGGGAGATGGTAAGATTTGTTCTCTCCTTGTTTTGGGTTGCTGTCCTTGCTCCATTTGTTAGTGCAGCTGTTGCAGTCCCACAGTTGCAAGGCACCAGTGTTTGTTTTCACATCTGGCGACATTTGAATGTGGATGTAAATCTGAATTCAAATAATCTGGCAGTTTCTTCGTGCTTTTGCTTTTGCAGTGGTGTCAGCTCTTAACAAGGCCTGGTGTGTGAATTGCTTCTCCTGCTCCACCTGCAACATCAAGCTCACACTGAAGTAAGTCAGTGTTTATATTTTGGACCATGTGAGACATTCACCCCTAAGGTGGGGTATCAGCTTGGGGGGGCCATGAACCAGAGGCTCTCTGAGGGGCAGTATACCTCTTCTCTGTGGGAGCAGGTGCTTATAATTCCACTGATTTCAGGATTAAAAGGGAGCTGACACTCAGCATCCTCTCTGATTTATTTTTGTTTATTAATCTATTCTGTAAGAAGGTGGGGTAAGAGGAGAACTCATTCAGCAGTACAGAGGGGAGGCTCTGAACTTTGAGGAACTGCCTGTCCTGAACAACCTACATCCTCCATGTCTCCTTAAATTTGCATGCTCCCCTAAATGACAATATTTAATATTCCACAGATTAGTTTGAAATAAAATACTATTTGCCTAAGTTATGTAGAAGAGGGACAGGAAAAAAGCAATCCTACATTCTTCCTGTCTCAGGTTCAAACCCTTACCCTACTATGCTGGGTTGGCTCCACCAAGGAGCTCTAATTCATCACAAAGAGGACCTTTGAAGTAACACTTGCATTCTACGATAGCAAAATTATTATTCTAGATTGTTACATACAAATATATAGCAAAATCTTGCTCCTTATTTAACTAGGGGTGCTAAAGACCCAATCTCTGTTCTTACATCACCAGATGAGGAAATGAGTTGTTTTAGAAATGCGGATGCGTGGAGATTTGAATTAGTGAAGCATATAGTTTGCAAATACCATTTTAATAACTGTTCTTTGTGTTAAAGGAATAAATTTGTGGAGTTCGACATGAAACCTGTGTGCAAGAAGTGCTATGAGAAATTCCCTCTGGAGCTGAAGAAACGCCTGAAGAAGTTGTCAGAGCTGGCATCCAAGAAGACCCACCCCAAAGCTCTAGATTTAAACTCTGCTTAAACAGGTCTGTCAGTCTCCTGACTGCACTCTTACAAAAGCTGCTGCTCACTGCAGCTCTTGATTACAGAGGCAATTACTAAGAAGTGACACCAAAGATGAGTAGTCCCTTCCCCTGCTTCTGGTAGTATTGCTTGCATCTAGACTGTCCCTTTTCTCAAGCAGTTGTCTATTAACACTGGCAGAAAGAGGAGTGTGGTTTGTGCTTGAGCAGTTTACAGGCTGGTTATTAATTTGCTAATAACAACGCTTTTTGCCTTTGTGGAATTGTGCATAATCTTTCCTTCCTCGATTGAACTGTGGTTCTCTCTCTTAGTCTAAGGAATTTGGAAACAGTGGTTTAGTGCAGAGCTGGAAGAAATGTCTGATTTGCTCTTTTTCAGATAAAATATCAGCATTTTTCTTCTTACTGTGGGGGCAGAAATTTTTAGGCTTTTTAGTACCTAGGCAAATATTCTGAAAGTTGTTGATCTTTGCTACATGCAAAAAGTTCTGGTCTTTTTCCATTTTCCTTCTGAGAATATATGGGTGCTGTACAATCCTTCTGGTTTGTAGGTTTACTAGAAAGGTTCAGGAACCAACAACTATGGAATTTGCACTGCTGGCTCGTGTGTCGTAGGCCCAGTGCTAGGACAGCTGCAGAAATTTGCTTTGCTGCTTCCCTGTTCAGCACTGAGGAGATTTCAGTTGTCAAGGCCGTGTCAGGGTTCTCCATGATGAGGAGATGACTATGGGGAAACAAAACATTCTGTTAGAATTAACACTCTTTAATTTTCCCTGTTCTCTACTACTCCATGGCTACTAGAGCTTCTGCTGGTCAACACAAAGCATGTCCTATCCACTGGTGTAGCTGATATTTCTTGAGGCAGTGTGGCTGGAGCCTTGGTTATTCTTCTGCACAGGGAAATCAAATGGATAATATGGTACCAGTTTAGGCACTTAAGTTTCTCTGTTCTCACTTTATTTGCAAGCTGAATATAGGCTTGTTGGTCATGCTTCAGAAAGCCCAATTACATGGAGGCATTTCTAATGTTTACAGTTTGTAACAAATGTGATCTTATGCAGAAAAAAACCAGAAAGTACTTCTCTTAAATTTTTTACCCAAATAAGGTTTCCCCATCACCTTTCTTCTTAAGACCTGAGCGTACTTAGAGAGAGGATCTCAGTCCTGAGCGTGTACATCTCAAGCATATAGTCCTGCTCTGTAGTTTTGCCTGTCTCCAGTGAAGTTTCAGTGGTCCTCCTGTCTCTGCTACTACAACCCAAGGTGCTGAGGAATGTACTGGTTTTGAACATTCTCGATAGTTCTTTAGGGGTGAGCCATCATCAGTGCTGTTCCTGAGCCCACGCTGTGTAATCACAGTGAGCTTCAGTCCTCTGGAGGCATCCCCCGTATTTTCTTGTGAACTAAGCTGAGCAACCTCAAAATCCCTTTCCATGAACAGTTGAGGCTGTGCCTCCCATTTTGTGAGGCTGACAAGCACTGGAGGACTTCTGTCCCTTGCATGATTTAAATCTTCCGAAAAGTGAGTAGATTAGTAGGTCAGATGAACACAGCAGTTGGGCCTGGCACCACCCTGCAGCCCCAGGTGAATTAGCTAGCAAGAAGTTAAAGTTTCCCCATTTCTTGTATGTGTGAGCAGCAACCGGATTGGGGCAATAATCTACCTTAAAACTGTGTTAATATGCTTTGCTGGATCTCCTACCCATGGAACTGCACCCCTGATAGCAGAGCAGTGGTGGGAAACCCTGGTTAACTGTGTGCCATCAAAATCCCGCGTGTCAGAGCATCTCTTCGATCCTCCCTGTCCTTGCTAACTCAGTTTGCCTCCTCTGCTTTGCTTTTTGTTGCCCTAAGTTGCCATTAACTTTTAACTGTGTTATACTGTATCCACTGTAACACTGCTGAGGGGATAGCCTGGGTTTAACAGTAAACTCTTCCATCTTCTCCTGGCCACAATCTCTGTAGGTTCCAGTAAGAGCAGCTGCTTGTGTCATTGCTTTAGGAGAACATGTGGCTACTTGCTGTTCTCTCACTAGCCTTAAAACAGACTTTTAGTTAAGAGCACAAAGAGTGTGTCTTTTGGTGCAGTAGTGTGTGGCCACTGTAAACACCCATCCTGTAAACCTATTGTTGGCATTTTTGTCACAGCATGAGACACAAGAAGTGCTGCTCTAGGTTCAGCTCAGTTGGTTGTGCAGATCCTCCTCAGCATAAAGCATTCTGGTCTGTTCCTGTAATCTCAGTCCCAGGCTATGCCTTGTGCTGAATCTGAGCAGCTGTGTATCCCTCCTGGGAAGGAGGTGGAGGAACACACAGCAGCACATTCCTGGTAAGTAGGGAAGGACTGTGTAACCAGCAGGCGATAGGTGATATTCTTTCAGTGGCCACTCAAGTTCAGCAATGGAAAATTGTGGATGTGGAGGTGAATGGAATTACTTTTGTAGTGCAAGTAGAGAATTAGTGTGTGCTCTTACCTTGTCTCATGCTAGAAATTCAGCAGACCTTGTAAGCTTCAGAGTTCAAAGAAGAGTTTGTATCATTCTCTTTGATAGGCCGTTCAGTTCTCTAGGATTTGGATTATGTCCTTATCATCAGGACATTTTGGAAAATTAGTGGGCGGAAAAAAATCATCATAATCCCTGATCTTTGTATTAGTGGAAGATGATATTCTCTTAGTATTTCCTAAAGTATTAATTTTTCACAATTATTTTTCTTACACTTCTGTTGCCCATAGCCTGCAATGTGCAGAGTTACAGTAGTGCATATTACTGCCATACCTTTTGTGGGGGAGTGGAATTGAAGGAGTAGGAGAAATAATATAAATAGTTTAAAAAATGCATCTTCCTCTACTTCTGTGAGTCTACTTTTTAAAAACCAAGCAGAATATAGTGCAGGCTCATGAGTTCTCCTGAGTGTGTTGATAGGCTGACATGTTTGTTTTCTTTTTTTAATAAAGTCAAGGTGTCAGTCAGAAATAAGCTGCATGCTTTTTTCCATTGTTGTAAATCGGCCTGCTAGCCAAATTCATCCTCAGTATCACACCACTGGAGAGTACAGATTTATACTGAGGTTGAACTTGGCTCAGAAGCCTACACTTACTAAAAGCTGTTGTCTCATTCCATGCATTTATAGTTTACATTCTTACTTCTACATGATTAAAATCACTAACATAAACCGAGTACACTTGAAAATGGTTTTGCTCTTAGAAAGCACAGTATGTGAAGCTTGTTTGTATTCAAAGGCTATGCTAATCACTTGCAGTCTGTCCTTATGGCAACTACTCTGCTCTCTAGGGTTTGCATCCTGGTGTTTATTTTTACAGCAGTCTGTGCAGTGTTGGCAAATATTGGTCAGCCTTTGGTACAGAGGGTTCCTGATGTCACATGGTGTGTATTAGATGATATGACTGACACTTTTTTCTGAAGTGGTTGGATGGTGAAGGAATAGATTGCAGGCAAACATAATAAATGTGGTTGTACTAGTCTGTAAAGCACCGTTAAGTGTTGAGGGTGTTATAGACCAAGAAAAGAATTAGCAGCTACCTGCCTTGGTTCAGGGCTTGATGAGCAGTGTAGAGCTCTCATTTTATCACACGTGTGCTGTCTAACCAAAAAGTGGGATTGTGGATTGACATGTTGTAATATCGTATCTTTGTATGTTCCTATAATAAAGTTAACTGTAATACATTTAAAATCTTTACACACACAAAAAAATAAAAAATTTGTATAATATACAGTTAAAAAAAAATACTACATTTGCAATGATGAACCAGAGAGCATTACCAGCATCTCTGAGGAACCCTGGGGATTGCCCAAACCTGAGACACTCTTGTGGTGAGTTCATGTTTTAGATCTGTGCTGCTTCTGTGGTGATATGTTGGTTGATAAGGATGTGCAGAAAGGGGTATTATCCTTTTAGAGGCTGTGTTGTACAAAATGTGTTTGTACACAGATGGGATGCTATGATCATTTACAGGCTGTAGTAGGTATTTGATAGATTTAAGTTACATGGATCTAGAGCAAATACTCAAGTTTCTTGTTAAGAAAAAGACATTGTGGTTGATTTTCTGCAATCTTTATTTAAAAACCAAGAACAGTACAGTTTGGCTGCAGAATTTCTTTCTGTACAGGTGAATTATTGAACACTTCTCACTTATAGCCAGTTAGATCAAAACCACTCCAAGTAATGAATTTCCAGTGTTTCCATTGCCAGCAATGGACATTACAGCAGGAGTGTCTAATTGCTTGCAAAAGGATCACTATTCTGACAGGTGTGGCACTCGTTTAGATGCACAAAGAGAGTGGGGCTCTTCCCTGCCACCCATGAACAAAAATCCCATCAGTGTTTGAATTTCACACACACACATCTGAGGGAACAAGGGACCGACCCATTGTGCACCCATTGGCAAAGCTGAGAGATCAGGCAGAGCTGCTTTTCCAGCACTGCCAGATTGTGTCTCAAGGAATTCGGTGTAAATGCTTTAAGACACATCCATGTTTCACTGTGAGCAAGAGAGAAGTACTTTTTCTCTGGGGGGGATCATCCAAGCTTACTCCCACCACAGTGCATATCTGCTTTAGACACTCAGCACACTCTGGTTGCTGTGGGACCAAAGCTGTGTGTCCACAGAGGTCTGAGAGATGAACATGAGAGCTGAATCAAATTTTACCACTCAAACTGTCTGCTAAACAGGAAACAGAATCAGGAGAAATTAAAGCTATTCTTGTCTCATAAAGGAATGTCTGCATAACTCCAAGTTGAGAACATTTTTATAGAGTAGAAAAGTCTCTTTTCAACAGATGTTTGTTAGACTGAGTTCTTCAATTCTGATTTGCACTGAATAGTACATCTATAACTTGAAATAGGAGCAACTAAAAGTAATGGACCCAAAATCCAACTATCCAACTGCATAGTAAAAGTGGTTGTTAGTTTCCAAGAGCATTATAAAAGGTAGAAGAAAGAAGACTATTTAATTTAACCAAGGCAGTGGTAAGTCAGGGGACAGCCTGTTAATTTAGCAGCACGCAAGAAGTACAGTTACATTCTGTAACTGGCTGTCCTAGGCTACTGTAACGTGCAACACATAACCTAGGGATCAAAGGATGAAAACCAGCATCTTACCTTTCAAAGTGTCCAGTTATCTACTACTGAAGGGGCATTTCTCATTTCTCCACTCTTAGAATTTCCAGTAGGAGAAAAAAAAATTACCTTTGTTTCCAAAGACGCGTGGAGTTTATGCATTTGGTAAGAGCATATACAATAAGGGTCATTCTTTCCAAAAGGAAGACACAACTGTTAATGTGTGTCTTTCTTTGAATGGAGGAGATTCAGGCTATCATAAGAGGCCCTCATAGGGTTCCCCCACTCCCATATAACACTAAAGTCCATCTAATCCAAAAATCTGAATGGAATTCTCATACTACATCTAAGACAGACAAGTGTTACAGATATTTGAAAGCACATGCTCACTTGAGCTTCTCTCATAGTAATATTTCAGCAACTCAGTTCTTCCAGTGTGTGACCAGAAGACTGATCACCAAGATTAATATTTTTTAAATGGCATTTCTTATGAGAGATGAAATTACAGGTAGTTTGGCACAAATACAGGTCATGGGTTCTATCCCCACTCTCAGGCTGGGAGGTTCTTTTGCTTGTTTACAGCATTCATGAGCAGGCGTACGTAGGATGTTAACAGGTCATCCATTTTGTAACCCTGGCAGGAAAGAAAAAAAGTCTTAAATCTCTCTGAGAGCTCCAGAAGTAAAAATAACTAGAATTTCCTCCCTGGTTTATCTTCTTCTTAGGTTCTTCCCTGCACAAACATCTCTTTCAATAGCTGTCACTGTTTTAGTAATGACTTACCCATTTCTGATTTCCAAAACTTTACAGAGCATAGCTCTACTGTCGCCTGGGTATTCACTCTATAGCCTGACTTGTACTCTAAGAGTCTTGTATTTAAGTATCCAGGCTTTTGTGTCAGAGAAGTTAGCCTACAAATGTTTTTGTTATCTTTACAAACCTACCATTAAATATTAATACAGTGATACTTCTTTGAGCCTCTGGACAGTCTGAAACCAATTGTTAAAAAGTTGGTACCACTCATTGGAAAGTATAAAGTCTTACAAGGCTGGCTTTCCTGTGTAGACAGAGGCAGACATGCAAGACAAAAAGCCTCTTACATAGTTTTTCAGTCTTAATGTCTCAGGTGGATACAATTTTGATGTAGGGGAAGAATTTGGGAAATTACTATTTTCCTTGTAATGTCTTCCATCTTTGCATCAGATAGCATGATATAGCATGGAACAAGTTCTAAATGGCAATTTTATTGACACAGCAGTGAATGCTTTTTGTATCTGCAGTGGTATTTATCTGTTTTGGCTCCCTTGTTTTGTAGCAATTCTGGATGTAAAGGAAAAATCAGGAGGTTGTTTTGTCTAAGTTGAGGAAACTCTTCTTACCAGAGATGTCTCACATAAGAGCCGGTTTCCTCGTACCAGGTTCCCTATTGTCATGTGAAAGTATGTGCTCCCACTGCTCCAGTTGGAGATTTTATTGAATGGGTAGACTGTTAAAATATCCTGTAAGGGGAAACAAATTGAACTATAGAACATTTCTCAAATGAAAACAGGCTGTTACATAAGAAAACCGGTAGAGCTAGAGCGTTCTTTTTCTTTCCCACTTCATTTATAAATGCAGTGGATCAAGGTAGTTCTTGCATCTAAACTAGTGTTATATTGTATTTTCACCAAGCAGGTGAATCTTAATCACACTAGTGAGACTTCCTTTCATTATATATTGATCTTTGCCTTAGCACACTGCCATTATATTTACAATAATCTAAAACTCACTGGATAGTTGTTTCATTACTGAAAGGAAATAGTGATATTCCCTTTTCCTGGGAACTTGGTAAGACCAGAGTGTTGGAGTTAGGCAGCAGCTAAACATTGCCATTCAGCCTGAGCTTTTAGACACCTGGGCTTCCTGCAAAACACTTTTCTTGAAGCAGGTGCACTGCCCATCCATCTGACTGATGGATAGAGGGCCTCTATCCTCGCTTATCATTCCTGGACAAGGTCCTGTTGCTGTCCCTAAATTAGCACAGTCAGTTAGATCCTTCCTTCCATGGACTCATGAGAAGCACTTGTTACCTTTGTCTTCTGATGTATCAGTGAGACTCCTTGCTTGTTGATTGCAATCAGCACAATCTCTGGGAAATTTGGCTCCGAGGCTTGCTGTAAACAAGTACCACAGAAAGATAAGCAGAAAATGGAGAAATTATCTGTATGAGGTGCACAGTGACCTTTAATAGTGTCCAGTGCTGCTTGTTCTCTTTCCCAAATGAACACTGAAACCTTTTGGAGCAACTGCTGCATGAAAGCAGAATGAGGTCCATTATTTACTACACTGATAACAGGGTTTACAGTTGGTTGCAAACCAGTTAAGGGAAGTTAAGAGCCTAGCAAGGAGAAATTAAAGGTAGCAAGTGGGAAATGATTCTTGGGAGGTATCCTCTCCAGAATGAGAGGATTAATACAGTTCTGTTCTAAGGGAAGAGTCCCCACAGAGACAAGATTTGGCAGCATTTTGTCATGGAGAGTGATGACAGGACAATTAAGCATCCATGTAACTAACCCCCTACTGCCACTACACAGCTGTAATATAGGTATTACAACTGGAACAACAACATAGCCAGTAAACAGTAGACATAGTTCAGAATGGATAAAGAACCCATCTCCCCACTTTGAAGGAACTGAGTTTTCCTCAATAGATCACGGGAACTCAGCTTTCTAATGTATTTTCACTTATGCAGATATGGAATTATAGTAAGTCCGTATCCCCTAGTACTGATCTACTCCCAAATCCAGTCACACAGGCCTTCAAACCTACCTTCACCTCAAAAAAGGCTGATCCAAATGTTGGCCACCGGTGTATCATTTTCAAGAAGGCAATCTTGGCCTCATCCACAGTTTTCCCCTCATGTTTACTATATGCTGCAGTAATGCTCTGTTTAGGAAAAGCAGATACAAGGCCTGTTCAGTTGGGAGACAGGCAGATTTCCAGTGCCCAGCATTAGCACTAAAGACAGCACCAGATCATCACCAAGATCATGGTTTTTTTCCCCACAGCAACAGAAGACTGTGAAAAATGTAAGGATCCTGCCATGCCCTGAGGCAAGGTGGAGCCAGAATCCCCAGCGTTTCTTATTCATGTGTTGGGTGAAGGAAATCCAGCAGCCCCAGGGAATGGACTTCAGGTCAGAGGGGCAATGTAGGATGAAACAAAAGAAAGGCAGTGTTCATCACCCACAGACATGAATCACATCTTGTGCTGAAACATGTAGGGTTATTTGAAATAGTGTCCTGTGTCTTCCTCAGTGGACTAAGTAAGAGGTACCTGCTGAAACTTCCTTGCCTTTTCATGGATAAAAGAACCTTTTGCTGTACGTAGCATGCACATGGTGCAAGGAATTTTATTTGGTGCCAAACTATGAAATACTTTATTACACACCTTAATTTTCTGGTTTTGTCCAATATCCTCAAATTCTCAGTCCCACCACTCATTTCCCTTTCTCTAACTCTTATTCTGAGCGCTGGAAGTAGATTACTATCTTCAAGAAAGATGCACATCTCAAATCGAGTCATCCAGGCCTGCAGATATCTTTCAGAGCTTTGGTTAGAGAGGATGCAAAATGAGGATTGTAAGAGGCAAATAGTCTCGCTATCCTGCTGGCAAATCCAGCAATATCCCATAGCATCCCTCCATAGTGCTTTCAAAGACTGTCAGCTCAAAAATGTAAAGTGGCTCGATGTCTATCTTCTCTCCTAAAGCTCTCTATAAGTAGTATGACTAAGGAAAGCTGATGTTCTTACCTTCTTCCATTCATCTGGTGAGACTGCTCGGAGCAGGTTGTCTGGCACCAGCTCCTTCAGGATTTTGGGGATGGTTGCCAGCTGTGCGCGGTCATTATTGAAACGCACTTTATAAATCAGCCCTGCCAGCTGGACAGCTTCATCCTTGGAACACTTGTGGTAACCTCTAAGGTACTTTGGCAGCTCCTGGAAGAGACCAGCTCTCAATTCAGGCACAATGGGCTGAAGCAAACACTGACTTAAACATCGTAAATCTGTAAGGTCAGGATGTGAGTCTTGCCAAACACAGTCCAAGGACATCCCGAGAAATTTTGGGTTGATGTTTAAAGGTCCTTTACAACTCAAAACTTTCTGTCATTCTCTGTACAATTTATGGAGCAAGACAGGCATCTTCACAGAACAATTTGGTAAGGGAGCTGTGCTCATATCATAGCTAATGCGTGAACACTGAGAAATAAATCTGCTTCTGAGGCTGAGCTGTGCCTTCTGGAGGCCTCGGGGGGGAGACAGTAATACTTTCTCAGGAGTGTTTCTGGGATCACACTATATCTGTGCTTTAGGGAGCTGCTTACCTGGTGGTAATGGAAAATGGTATCAGCTTTCAGGTCCTTCCCAGGAGTGACATTCAGCCACAGCTTTCTCATGAAGTACACCTCATATGTCACAGACAGAGCAGTCCCTAAGGAAACCAGATCTTATTAGTGTTCTCTGCGTCATTGGCAGTTCTGCAGCTTTTAAATGGCTTGTGAGTTCCTTCAGAAAAGTAATTCTGGTTTTAATAGTAACAAACAAAATTGGTACCCAAAAAATACAAGAAGCCATTTTAGATGACCAAGAAAGTGATTAGTTGTCAGTTCCTGGACGCTGCTCACACAGTGATCTGAGATGTGGGCTCTCCAGAGATGAAGGAGAAGGTGAGGGTGCCAGCCATGGAATGTTTGTTATTTCTTGGTGCCCATGGCAGCTGCCTGCTGGTGAGCAGCACCCCTGAACTCTGGTACACTGATGCAAGTACATTCCCTGATGGCTGTGCTTACACAAACCAATTGTGATTTAGTGGACCCACATCTTTGTGCTGTGGTTTTTGGAGCTCCTAGCAGCTGCATCAGCTGTGAGGAGAGAAGTTAGAAAGTCTTAGATACACCGACAGAGCTTCAGGAAGTTGAACCTCGGCTGTCCTGAAATAAGCAAAGATCAGGATAAATTGATATGAAATTTGAGTGGAGTTTGATGTAGATTTCAAAGTGTATATTATACATGGGTGGGGGGGCTAAGTGCAAGGAATTGCTGTTATTAGTATTACATTGTTTTATTCTAACAGCTGTTTCCCTGACGACATAACTTGTGCTTGGGTATCACCAGGTAATAATCTGGTTAAAAATTTTCTGACAACCCAAGGAATGTAAGTGACACTGTGAAGAACCTATTCACATTTGTTGGCTGATGCTTAATACTTGAGGATCAACCTATATAACTTGTGTGTATCCAGCGGTGTGTTTTGGATACACCAGAAGATTTTTGGTGAAAAAATCTTTGTTACCAATAAAGTTTCTGGAGAGATCCCCACACAGAGATGCTCTGGTGTTTCTGACAGCCTGTGCTTGGCTGCATTGGGTCACTTGCTGCTGGTGCAGGCAGTAACCATGTGTACAAACAAAAATGGTATAAAAAGACTCTGCTAAATACTTTCAAAGATGGAGCGAATCCTACTGGATAAATCTGCTCTTTCCCAGTACAACACAGCATGTCATGCAGCTTCTTGTCATGCTGGCATTCTCCTTACCATCTTTCCCTGGTTTGTTCCTCCTGTTCCAGTCTGTCACCTGCCTTAATGAGTCAAAGAAGTAGTCTGCTTCATTCTGACTGATCACCTGCAGAGGCCAAGCAATGAAGGAGAGAAAGGAGGGATTAGCACATCATATAAAATACTGCCAGTGCCAACATCCCCAAATATCGGGCTGAATTTTCTTTCCTTGTCTAAATAAGAGGGCAGAATTACAGCAGGAAAGACAAAGGCAAGGGGAAAGAAGTAGAGAAATAGGAGAAGGAGGGTTCAATTTATTTACATTTTGTATGGGGATTTTTATTGCATCCTCTGTTTCTTTTTGCTTTTGAAGCTGCTTATTGAAGTCAAGCTGTAGATGCCTACCTTATTCTCAGCCATCTCCTCTTTGTAAAATATTGTCACATACTGGGTTCCTCTTTTCAGGAAGGCAGCACATCAGAAGCTCCCTGTGCTTGGGCTCACTGCTACTTTTGCCTTGATCACAGTTCCAGAGAGAAGGGACCTCTCAGCAAGGCAGCCAGACCAGGCTTCAGTTCAAGCAAGGCAAGCTCCTGACAAACTAGAGAGCAATCAACTGGTGCTGGTTGCCCTTGCTCTCCTTAATCCCAGTGGGCACTGTATGTGTGCAGCACATCTCCTGGGAAAAGCCTGAGTGGAAAAGGGCTGAATCCAGCAGTAGGCAACATCCAACTTGTAACAATCCCAGCAGCTGCTAGAAAGCCCATGTCTTCTCTGCTTTTAGTACCACCTAAGTATTGGCAGACTGATAGAAACTCACATCTCCATCCAGCCCCTTCAAGAGATTTAAAATAATTGTCTGGTGCTAAAAGTTTGAGTCTAGGTAAGACTCAGTAAGACAGAAGCAGTAATGACCTGCTCTGGTCTTTAGCTTCATGTGGTTGTTTAGGTAGTCTGGTAAATAAGTAAGAGAGGAGGGGGAGTCTGGCCACAGTTGAGAAGGGTTACCTTGTCTGCAATCTTCACAAAGAGGCTGAAACCTTCCCAGGAGCTCAGCTGCAATTTAGAAGCAATGTTCTGACACAGAGTCCGGATTTTGGTGTTTGTTCCCACATCAAATGTCTATGAGATAACAAGACTCTTGTTAGAGAGGAAGAAGTAAGAGCACTGAATGTCTTCAAACATGCTCCTGAGTGAACACATCATGGAAAAATGGTCAAGGCTGGGAAAACAAGTAAGTACTCACCTGTTGTGTTTCATTGGGGAAACAAATCTTGTGTGAGATCTTAGTGTTGTTCTGTAAGATGGCCTCAACCTCCACAGGATGAGGTGCCCACTTCCTGCAGCCACTCCTGGAAAATACCACCACCATCATAAGAGAGATCAGTGCTGGATGTTTAATCACTGAGGAGCTGAACAACAGTATTCCAGCTGAACAACAGACTCCACTCAACATGCTGGTGCTGTGTGGTGGGGTGGGCTCCAATGGACCTTCACCCCAGTGAAATTCAGTGTATTAACAGCAAGAGACTGAGAGCCTTATTAGCAAATACATTAAAAGCATACTCTACTCTGCAACAAGATTGCATGAAAAAGGCACCTTCCTAGCCAGTACCATTGCCCCTTCTGTAGATTCAGCAGCATTTTTCCTTACTGAAGTGTGAAGATAAAGGCTACAAGGAGAAATAAATTTTATTTAATTCTTGCATCAGGAAAAGATGTATTCAGGTTTAAAATTACTTAAAGCACAGAAGGCAAGTACCAAAAAAGTTTGGAGGGCTCCTGAAAGTGTTACGTTTTATATAAGAGCTGGAGTGCAATCATTGACTCAGGAGCTGCTAAGCTGTACAAACCCAGTTTTTTGAAATTATACCTCAGAGCAGAGCTGCTTTTTAAAGCAAAGGAACTGGCCCAGAAGTCTGAGTCATGCCAAAACCTTGACACAGTTAAAGTGAGGAAAAATCTAGCACATTACCTCCTGGGGCTGGTGTGTTCCTACCCTCAGTGGCACAGAGCAGGCTGGTCAGAGATTTTGTACACCATAACTTATGGGCCAAACTCCTCTCACACTGGGTCAGTCTCTCAGGAAGAGGTTAGTCTGGATCCAGCTTTGGTTGTGTAGAGTTGAAAACTAAGTTTTTTTTCCATTCTATAAAGTAGCAATTTCATTTGGAGAAGGAAAACCTGACTGTAGCCAAGCTGAACAGCATGTGCAGGTACTGTATGGAGTGTGGACCTTCCCTGCTCAGTCACCTGTTCCTGAACTGGCATGACAAGGAGCTCAAGGAAGTGCAGCAGCTTGGCTGGAGAGGCACAGGGCCACCTCTCTTTGCAGCCTGAGCTAGGAATTCATTGCCAAGGTGAGATCAGTGGCCAGGATTCTGGGGATGAAGCTGTAAAGCTGTTTATGGAGGAAAAAGTACGTACCCAAGGGCTCAGTTGGCTTCCCCTGAATGTATCATAGGTCAGTCCTTTGAGCTGACTGCCCTCCCCTTTCCAAAGAGAGCAGGTTACTTATAGGGAGAAGTTCGACTGGATGATTGCTGAAGGTTCCTTCCAACTGAAATAGTCTTTTCTGTTTTATTCTATGCTGTTCTGTGCTGTTCTAAACAGGTGCAGGTTTAATCTTATGAAAAGAACTGTGCTTAGAAGACAAGATTTATCTTTGTTTCTCTTCCCATCCCCCAGGCTCCAGATCTGGGGAAGTTTAGCAAATAGAATTCTCCTCCCAAACAGCCCATTCTGCTTTCCCCTCCCTGTTTGCCCTCTCAAAAGCAGCTCTGTAAAGCTCAACAGGGCTTAGAGCATGAATAGCACATGATATAGGGAGGCAGGAATTTTCAAGTCTTCTCCATAGAAATAAACAATGAATAGCATTCCTTGCCATGCATTTTTCAGGGACTTCAAAGGCGAGTTCAATGTGTGGTGTCATTTCCTCAGCAGTGCCAAAATCCATGCACTGCAAGGGGGTTATCCACTGTGTTAGCATTCCCCTAGAGCCTGACCCACGGGGCTCACAGACCAAACATGGGGCTCAGCCTGAGAGAGGGGAGGATGGAGGAGCTGCAAGGAGAAATCATTGAGCAGCTTCTTTACTGATGAGGTCTGTGGCAAGCAGGTGGTAAATCACAGCATCATCAAAAGGGAGGAGGCTGGAGTCAACCTTGATGCCAAACTCTGTTCTCAGAGTGGTAAGCTGGGTAATTCCAATGCCTGGAGGAATCTAAGGGAACCTTCCCCCTACAGTTCAGTTGATCCTTCCTCAAATCCAGGTAGCCCTTCTACTCTCTCTGGTTGTGTCATGTCCATTAGAACAAGTTATTCAGAAGCTCAGGAAGCACTGTGGTTTGGGGGCCATGCTGCTTCAACCCTCACCAGGCTCAGGTAATGCCAAGTGGGTGGAAAAGTGCCTTGCTCTGAGCCAGGTAAGTGTCAGGGCTTTGCTCATTTGGATTTCTTCAAAGAGAAGAATTGATTGTATTGATCTTCTCCTCCCAGCATGGATCTGCTTTACTTCACCATCAGAAAACCAACAGAGCCATAGCAGCACTCTGCAGATAGCAATGACTTTAGTGGTGCCCCTCCACTGTGAGTAAAACATGGTATTGTTGTATTTTTAGCTGCACGTGTGCAGCTCTTTGTTACTGAGAGTCAACAAACTCCAGACTAATCCTCAGGCACATGCAAGAGAAACAAGGACGTGCTGCCTCACCAAAGAAAAGTAAGGTCAGGACATCATCAATGACATCATTTCCAGCTGCATGCCGGTTTTGAAACACCCAAGTTTGAAATACCCAGCTCTGGGAGTCAGGTGATTATGTGTGATGATGAACTTTTTAAAATGCTGCTAACTCTGTGAAAGAAAAAAGTGAAACTGTGACACAGATCACTTCTAGTGGTTCAAAGCCCATAAAGAATTAAAAATAATTATCACTTATAAAAAAGAGGATGTAAAGAGGGAAAGGAAAGTAAGAGCCACATTATTTTAGCCCTTGTGGTTTTTGGAGCCTGACTGTTGATTTTTGAACACTTTGAGCTGGTTATCTGCCAGATCATTTACCTCATTACTGTCTGAATCCTCCGACGGCACGCTGGGGCCAATGTTTCTTTCTGACGTGTCTCTATGAATTTCTGGGCATGTTTGAGCAGTGACTTGCTGGGTGGGAAGAGGCCAGTGCAGAGCCAGAGGAGCTGCCAGCCCCTGGTCACGCTGTACCTGTGAACACAAAGCAAACAGTTTTGCTACAGCCACAAGTAATTCTCTGTTTGACCACACACCAGCCACAGGGAAGAGAAACACACTCCCATCATGGTGCCATTCAGCAAAGAGCTGCAAATCAACAGAGCCTTCAGGCTCTGGCAGTCATTTGCTGTGCAACAACCACAGCCTGCATGTGAAAACAGTGCTAAGTTCTGCGTGAGGAATACTCATGACAATTGCAAGTCTCATGAATAAATACGAGCTTCAGGTTAACAGACATCTGGGCAGCAGTGACCCTGGTGCCATCCTCTTGGAAAGCCATTTGCTGCTCAAGCTCACGTGTATTTGGATTGTGGTTTCTCAGTGGTCTGTAGTCACCTGCCCTCTGCACTGGTGAGTTTTGCTCAGGGCACGAGCCCTTCACATGCACTTCACTGGCTTCCCCTCACATGTGCTCCTGTTCTGGAAAATGAACATGTAGATGGCACTGTGTAATGTGGTAGTTAGAGTTCTTAAACACCCCACATCAAGTTGGTACCATTTTCAGGCAGAAACCCAGTTCTTCCAGCCTCTGCACCTGTGGAATCTGCCAGTTGAAGTTCTGGCACCTTGCCCTCACCAGTAAGAAAGGCTCTGCAGCCTGGAGGTGGTTGGTCGTTCTGCCTTCAAAGCGAGGAGCAGAACACACTTCAGTTGTGCCCCAGGATTACTCTGAAATACTTAGTGGTGTGAAGTGCTTTTGTTTGGGAAAGTCAGCATGTCTGGCTCTGAAAGGGCATCAGACTTTGCTGAATAAAGACACCCTTGCTTGTCTACTCCCATTTACTGTTCTCATTTAGCAGATGAAGACACGCTATTGTAATCTCTTTTACACTATATAGATGAGTGGTGTTTGTGTCTGTGCGAGAACGGGACATGGTCCACAGCACAGCAGCCTGGGAAGGATGAAAGATTTGTTGCTCTGGCTGTTCTAATGAAAGTTTATGGAAATAGCCACCTTTCAAGCATTGTTTTTTCCACATCAGTGATCCCGCTCTAAACAGTGACTAAATTGGTGGAGCACATCAGGCATGGCTCTGGCACCATGGTTACAGACTATGCATTAAATAGCCTGTAAGATTTACTGCCTGCAAGTAACAGTCAATTATTACAAACATGGTAAAGGTTCCACTAGGAGTAATACTTGTGGAACAGTAAGAAAGAAAAATAAATAAATGGAAGCTCCTTCTATAACTTTTGCGGTGACACAATGCAGCCAGAAACAGACAAACCATTTTGTTAATAATTAGTATGATTTTAAGCTCCTTTTGGCAATTGATTTCCCCTGGAAGTAGGTCAAATTCTCATTTTGTGAGTGGGGAAGAAAACACCAGCCTGTTTCAGAGACTTTATGTGGGCAGAGACCTGTGAAACCAATCTGTTCTGCAAGGCAGTTGTGTAGCCTAATTAATATAACAAAAGTATTTATTCACTGGTGGTAAAAATCTAGTGTGATCTATGTGCTTATGAAGGGAAATGCTGCCATTGGGAAACTTAAATGGAGGGTTAGCAGGGCAGTCACTGATGGGATGCAAGGACTATGCAGTGCCCTATTTTCTGCACAGAGTGCCTTGGGAGCAAGAGAGCCTCACTGTGCTGCACAGACAGGAGTATGGAATGCTGATGGGAGCAAAGCAGCAGCTCAGGGGAGATGACTGATGGTGTTCTGTGGCCTCTCACTGCCAGGCAGGGGGCTCGAGTGCTCCACAAAGGTGAGTCCCACAGCACTGCCTGGCAAAAGGGAAAGTGTCACTCCAACCATCCTTCCCCTCTGTTCCCAATCCCCACCTGCACTTGAGGCCTGGCTCTGTGAGGAGCAGGGTGTTTGCACCCAGGGGAATACCTGTTCCTGTTCTCAGTCAGTTGCTTCATAATCTGGCAGTAAATCTCATCCCGCAGGACCTCCTCCTGGATAGCTGCCACAAATATCTGGTCAGTGACTTCCACGGAGGAGTGTGCCTGTTTGGAGGGATAGTCTCCCATGAACTTCATGATGGGTGAATGTGGTGTTAAGGAGAAAAGCAGGCCAATTTTGGAAGGCAAATGGGAAGTTTTATCTGGATCCTAACACGTTGGGGATCTTTTAATGTCTAAGTGGCAAATTCTGGGAGGAATATCTGGAGCATGCTCCCTGCCTGTCCCCTACCCCCTTTCCCTATGCAGCAGTCACTGCTTGGCTGTGATTTGTGCTGTGTTAGCTGCTTGCTCTGGGCATATGCAGTAAGTCTCACTCTCTCCTAAAGCCACATTCCCAGCTAAGTGAGCCATCAGGAGCTGTGGAACACTGGGAGGGAATAGGAACCTTTCCTCTGTAGACAAGGGACACTGATTTGATACATCCCACCTTTATGTCAATGTATGCCCTGTAATGCAGTTAAGGTATGACAATAGAGGCAAGCTTAGTGGAGGCAGCTAGCCTTTCCTTCCCCTGAGTGTTCTGAGGTCCCAAAGAGAGGGGAGAAAGGATATCAATGAAGGCCTGACAGGCCAAATCTCGAAGATCAGGGTCTGTGCAGGCTCTCTTCAGCAAGGGCTGTTTCAGGGGCTCCTTAGAGTGTGCCCACAGCTGACTGCGCCCACGGGATTTCTGGAGAACAGCTTTGCTGATGGATTCCTTCTCAGGAGTCCTGAATGAAGACAAGTGCAGGCAATACAAAATTACTGGATCAGTATTGCTGTGAACATAGCAGGTCATTATCACAAAGTCATATCTCTGGACATGTTCTTTCCCAAGACATTGATCTCATATCTCCTTTGATTCTGTAGGTGAGCAAGAGCAGGAAAATGTAGTTTCCCTGTATATCCAGAAGGGAGAAGGTTTGCAAAAAGAAGAAAGGTTTTAGAAAACTAATTTTCCCCTTCTCTCTGAGGCCTGAAATGTTGTGTACCCTTGCTGAAGAAGGGGTGAGAACTAAGAATAGGGCCTGCTGGGAAGAAGTGACTCCAGCTGGGGTTCTACCCTCCCCTTTGCATTTCCGCAGACTTAAGATATAATGGACCATGTGCCAGAATCTCTGCACATCCAAAGTCACAATTACAGGGAACAAAGAGAAGAAACCCAGTCAGAAATGGGAGATGCCATTTCATCCTAGGCTTTAAGGATCACTGATCAATAAGAACTTTCCTAGGGCGTACACTACACAGAGAGCTTCACCTGAAGTGTTCATAGGAGAACTCCTCCAGGGTGTAAGGCTTCTCTTTGACATCCTCTTCATCAGGTTCCTCCATGAAGGAGTTCTGTGAAGCTGTCCTCCTCTGGTCTGGAGACATCATCAGCAAACTCTGTAATGACACAGCCACATAGAGATGTCACGTGGGAACAGGTCTCTGCACAGGTTGTCGGGTGTCACTTAGCATTTGTGCACAGGTAGTGAGTGCTCTGTGCTGCCCAAGACCTTCTGTCCCCAAAGCAGCATCTCCAGAGACTCAAGAAAGACCTGGGAACAGTTGACTTAAGAGCAATTTCCACGGACTCAACAGTAGTACACATCAAAATCTATGTGACTTTCCGAAGCACGACACATTTTATGATGCACCTGTTTATCACTAGTGTATTTTGTCCCCAGTTTTTCTGCTTTTTACCTGTTAGCACAGCATCCAATATACTGAATTGCCAAAACTGAAGACAAAATTGTTAGCAGAGGGATCAATGGGAAACCTTGACTCCCTCAAAGATCCTATTCTTTTAAAGTAGTTTGCTGCACTCAGAGCTTCCCCTGAGGCATAATGTGATCACCACTCAACCCAGTGTGAATGCAGGGAAATTCAACTACACACCCATATCCACTAATTGCTACCAGCTCCAGGCACTGAAATCTCCCATGGTGAACAAACTGGGTGTTTTTTTTTTTTAAGAAGTTGTTGCTTTTGTGCAATTGCAGCCTTGTCCTTAGAGTGTGGGCTAGGTTTAGGTTTGTTTTCAGACAGGACAGAATGAAATGCTTTGTTTCAATGGGAGGTATAGAACTTGTCTGACTTTGGAGGAACAATTATCTTCCAGCTATAAATTTAATCATATTTAACATTGTTATTATCATTTATCTTCCAGTCTTTTCACAGAGAGTGCTTAGCTTTTCTTACCAGCACTTGACTAGAGGGTTTTGTGAGAGAAGGAATGATGTAGATGTCTTCCAAAAATACATTCCCTGTTTTGCCTGTCCTTTCATTCTGGGCATGGATCCAGCCAGAGTCTTCATCCAGCCTTCTGTCTTCGGTGAAGATTAGCAAGTCTCCCTTCTTGAAGGACAGGATGCCAGGGTCTTCTGGAAGACAGAATAAGGGAGTACTGTTCCGGCTTGACAGTCCAAGAAAATGCAAAGGGATTGCAACAGGAAAGACAAGGGAACTGTATTTTGAAGGCCTAAATTCAGTTAGCAATAGAAAGTGATTTCTGTAAATACGGCTAATTATACAGTAAAACTTCAGAGATATCACTTCAGTTTCCTCTGACAGCCTGATTTTGATCCACTCAGGGCAATGGTAAAACTCCATTTGATTCGCTTGGATGCTGACTGTGTGTCTAGACTGGCAGCAAAGCATGGAAAGAAACTCAGTAGTTTAAGTAGCTGAAGTTAATGTTTACATCTTAAACCTCTCATGTCTGTTTGAGCCAACTATATTCCACAGAAAATTCCAGTTTACTGCCTCTGTGAAATTCTTCTGGAAAATATTTCCATGAAGCCCAGATCCAACTTCCTACTATAACCAGGCTGAGTTTTTGGACACTGTACTATCTAAATAAAATATGCAAAGAGGTAGAAGGAGGAAGAAAAGGTGATTTGTATGCAAAGGTACTGAATCCCATTTCCTTGTGCTCTGCATTGCTGTGCTGAGGCATCCCTCCTGGAGCAAAGGGACTCTTGCTGAAGTTCTTCCTGTCCTCTGTGAGCACCTTCAACAATTCAGATTTCTTCCCCACCCTGTAGAAAAATTGTAAGACTTACCCTGGGATTTTTTCTCATGCATTGCCACAGCAAATGGTGATTTTTTCTTCAGTCCTTCCAGGAATGTCACCACCAGTTCAGCAATGGCAACGCTGTTCACAGATGTCAGGACAAATTCCTCAGCACGAAGTGTGATGAGTGTGCAGCTCTGTCCAAATGACTTCACTGCCCTATGTGTTAACGAACAATTTGTTACCAGAGCACCTGAAAAGCTTACAGACCCATCTGCAAACACAGCCAGGGCACCTACACCTCCTTACAGTGAGTATTGGGAGCTCTTAATTTGCTCTCCCATGAACTGGTAGGTGTGAAGGTCAAGAAGTGGTTCAGCTTTACTCTGGACTCCACCATGTTTTGTACAAAAGTGCTTCATTATAGACAAACGAACATCCTTCTTTTGGAGTAACCAGGCAGCTAAGTGTATCTCTGACAGTCCTCACAGGGGTTTTTTTCATGTATGTAAGAACTTTTCTCTGAGTGACACAAGGATGTGTGCCCTGAGCTAGCCAGTGGTTATCCTCTTTCCTTCGTTATCCTGTTCAGGTCCATGACACCTGAGAAGGAAATGAACTCCCAGCATCCACAGCAGACAGTGGCTTAACGATGTCACTTATTTGGGCTGTTCTTGTCTTTATGCTTATCTGTGCTTCCTCACACCTTTCTGACTGAGGAGGGTCACCTTCCATCAGCTGGAAGGATCTAACCATTTCAGTATTTCCTTTATAGGCTGCTCAGAAGTTTTCCCTTTCTGTTTCCCAGACCTAGGCTAAGCCACCTTTCCAGGCACAGATCAAACCACCTAAGGAGATGGCAGAGAAAGTACATGCTTTCTGAGTATGGAAAAGATGCCTTCTGCAGATATTGTCTTTCTGAGGCTGTCACCTGTTGGTGTGGATGCCAGTTATCTCTGGGAAGGTCAGCTCGAGGAGCCGCTTTTCTGACTCATCCAAGAAGCAGATACCTTTCCAATTTATAGCAACGATGAAGTGGTTCTTAGGCAAGCTGGGCCCTGAAAATACAGAAAAAGATCCTCATCAATGCTTTACAAGTCTTCCTCTATTGATCTTATAGCTGTCCTCTACTTCCCAGGCTCCAGGTATTACCTGAAAACTTAGTGACTTCAAAGAATCGGGAAAAAAGCAAAGGCCAGTGAAAGCGAGCAAAATCTACAAGTTGCTCCTTCACAGTCTGAGAGGGGAGATGGTCCTGTGTGTATGGGGCCTGCAGGATAAAAGCACACCCAAGGTTTTCTCAGTAAGATCTGGTTTGCATGATCTGCAGACAATAAAGAGCAAGCCTGATCCCAGAGATTCCCAACAACCCTCTGCTGTCACTGGTGCCAAGGGTACCTGGCGTAAGTAAATGAGGAACAGTCTCCAGAGGCCCAAGCCACATGCAGCTCAGATTGCCCACAGGCATGCAGATTCCAAATTTCCCCCCAATCCACACTGACTTACCTGTTTAGAGTCTAACACACTTTGGGTGCCACGGAAATAATTCAAGTAATCCATTTCTAGATCAAAACCAATATTCCACCCCACATTCATCCTGACTTGGTTGCCTTAAAAGCTAATCTATTCAGAGATTTAAATGTACTTTTTCATTCTGCCCCCCTGCTGAGTCTTAAATGGAAGAGTGAGGGGAAAGGTTCTCTGCTGCCCCAGCCCTGACAAACTATTTGGGATGTACGAACTGAGCTGGTTTTCATTCTTCCCCTTACAGACTATTTGTAAATGGAAATGGTAAAAGAAGCAGAAGCTGGTGCTCAAGAGTGGTTACCCAGCACTGCCAGACAAACCTCTTACCTTAGCATGTGCATAGGTTATAAGGCTCACCCACTTTTCCAGGGGCTTGGACTTCAGCTGTTTCACTGGGATACAGTCATGGAGCACCTTCTGCACAAGTTCATTGTTGATGGAATCTCCAAATTGGATATAACAATATTTTGCACCTATTTCCACCAAATCCTCCTCCTGAAACAATTAATCCATTAAAAGAGGCCTAGAAAGATGTCACAAAGGCCAGATAGCCTCATTCAACCTTGAAGCCAGTTTAGGAATGGGGTTTTCTCCATTTTTGTCTAGAAAACTCTTAAGAGTCATCCAGTATAAGGAGGGATGAACTTCACACAATCATAGCATCAGACAAATTATTAGCAAAGATATTTTAAAATAAGACCCAGTTTGCCCCTTTGGACATGCCTCCTGCTGCCACATAAACTGAAAGTTGCAGGGAAGGAAAAAATACTAATTAGAGCTGCCAGTGTGACATCTGGCCCAATCACCTGGACAGGAATCGTTCACTAAGAAGGGAAGGATTGTCCACATCCACTGCAAACTTAGTTCATCTTCATGCTTTTTTAACGTGGGAAGTGTTAATATAGTTTTGACTCTTTCGGGGATGAATCGGGAGACCCACCTTCTCACAGCGGTACTCCCCAAACCGGATGCCGCGAATGACTTGGTGGTAAATGAGATCGGTGCTGACGGGATCCTCCTGGGAGTTGTGCCAGGGGGTGAAGATTTCCTTGCGGAAGTAGAGGCGCCAGGGCGCGTGGCGCTCGTGGGTGCCCCGCTCCCTCACCAGCTGCTCGCACTGGGAGATGGCATCCAGGACGTGATCCCGGCCCCCGCCCAGCGACCACACCTGCCACAGAGGGACACTGCGTTACTGCCATGCCTGCTCTGGGGCTGAGGGAAGGACAACAAGCAGGTCTCCTGACGGCAGGAAAACCTCTGAAAAGATAAGCAGGTGGATGTGCAAGTGGTATGTGGTAAGTGGATGTATTTTTATTAGTCAGTGATGTGACCTGGCAGAGGAAACCCTGCAGGGCTGCAGCAGGAATTGCTAAGTGGTGAGCCAGCAGAGAGGCAGAATAGGATTATCGGGTCCTGAGATCCAGCTGGGATTCAGAACTGATTTGGTCTGAGTTCAGGATTGAGGGTGCTCCAGAAGTCAGAGGGAGTCCTCAGTGAGGCTGGGTGGGCAGCAGCAACTCCGCAGAAAGAGAAGGGAGCTTTCATTCTATTTTTCTACACTTTACCTTATCAAACACAGCGATGTAGAGTGAAAAACCAAAGGCATCCTTCAATTTGGTTTTGTCTGCTATGAACTGACAGATCTCTTTGGCAATGGAAGCAGAGTCTGCAGGGACAGTGATGCTTTGGCCATTCATGAGGGTGACATTAAACATAATGGGTTTCTTCTGCTTTGTTGCCTGTAAGTCAGAATTAAACGAGAGAAAAAAATTATGGGCAAACCTCACTTTTCTCTGAAGAATGAAGAAGGCATTTAGATTTGAGCTCCACACACTGTACTACACACTCAACAATCTAAAAGTGACTCTCCAAAACCCACACAGTTTCTTCAATGCACAGTGAGTCACAAATATAAATTACATCCCTGGAGCAGCACTGGACTCAAGTTCTCTCCTCAGGAGAGGTCATTATCACACAACAGTGTGGACTGATAGACTTTTCATGAGCCATTGTTGTCCTGATGACTTTTGGGAACAGCCTTGCACACATCAGTGGAGAGATGGCCTGAATCAAGTAGTTTGCCCAGGAAGATGCGTGTTAGGCAATAGGGTCGCTGAGATTTAGGAAGGAATTGAACCGAGGCTTTTCCTTGAAGAGGGAGTGTGTGACTTACAATTACTAGGATGACATTTAAAGGAAGAGGAGGACAATATAGCCCCATTAAACTCCTCTCCATTTCAAAAGCATAAGCCCTGCTCAGTTTTTTCCAAAAGTGATGGTAAGAGCTTCCCTCAGGAGGTCATTTCTGGCCTGTGGCTCCTGAGTGGATGGAAATATCTCCCTTCAAATCATGTGTTGCAGCTTTTAACTTACATCCTCTACTGAATTTAGGCTAACCTAACAGCCAGAAGAGGTGTATCCAAGAAACTACCCAGGCCAAGGCAGCTGGTTTTCAATCCCCTTGCACAACTGATTTCTGTGACTGGATTTAGGAAGATCTGTTAGTACAGGTCAGTAAATGCAGAGCAGTATGAAATGTCACAGATGGGTATAACAAGGCAAAGCGGGAGGTGGTACCTGCAGCTCCAGCCAGCTGGGCGGCTCGGTCCGTGCCCCGTTGATGTAGGTGCGTCTCAGGCGCTCGGCACAATAGGGAGCGTAGCCCACGGGCCCGTGGTGGATGAAATTCAGCAGGTACTGTGTGCACAGAGCACGAGAGGCAGTTAGGAAACACTGATCCTCTTAAAACATTACAAGCCTTTTGTAGTTGACACACTAGATTAGAGCGATCCATTAGCTTTCAGTTCATCAGACAATATTAGAGTTGGAATTCGTGTTTTCAAAAAGCAGGTTTGAGATGCTTCGTTTTCACTCATTCTTCAAAGTTTTCAGTCTCAAGGGGAAGACTTGTGTCAGTCTATTCACTTGTTTAACTATGTGAAAAATATTAGACGGGAGACTTTATTCTATGATTAGCTTAGAGCAACTAACTCTTCAACTGAAGAGCCTGAAGTCTGTATGAACAGTGCTGGGAAGAGAGTTAATTGCAGGTTAGAACTGATAATGACTGATACTTTCAGTTTTATCAAGTTCTCTGGCAATATCAGTAGCTGAAGTCCATGATTAAGATTGGACTTTGGAAGAGAAGAATTGGATAAACTGAGCTTTTGGAGACTGTATGGCTCTTGGGTGACACAGACTGGTATTTGCATGTCTGTATTTAGTGCAAGCATGGGTCATTCACCCAGCTATTTTAATGATTAAGAATTCCTAGAGGTCATGTCTTTTATGAATTCTGCACAGTTCAGAGTCCTTGGATGAAGCCTGGTATCAAAATATGATGTGTTTGGTTTGTTACAAGTAGTGTCCATTTAGCAGCATTTATGATTATATTAATCATTTGAACTAGGGTGTCATTAAAGCAAGGCTGAATTTTCAGGCACATCCATAGATCCTGTTTGCCTTTGAAATCTAGGAGGAAGGCTGATATCAAGTTGGAGCCACAGGTTGGGTTTTTATCCTGTGGTAAAGTGGATTTATCATCCATTTAAACTTGGAAATGCATGATTTAAGAGAAGGTCAAATCTCTACTGGATTTTTTAGGGCTTGGAAATGTAGGGTAAGAATTGGTAAAATATGAGGGGTGATTTTATACTGGCCTCCTGAGTATATTTAATCACTAAACTGGAGACACCTTTTAAATGTTGGAAAGGTAGAATTGGAGAGGTTAAAATTTGCCAGATTCTTTGCAGACTAGAGATCTAAAATGAGAGCTGTGATGAAAACCAGAATCCAACCTGTGTGACATGGATTGAAAAAAAAATTAAAGGTGAATGCAGCAATAATTTATTTAAATTCTCAGCTAAGGATACGAGATGAGAGAGTGTCTGCTGAAACCACAGCACCAGCTGCTGTGGCAGCCAAACATTTTGTGTGGTTGTCAGCATCAAAACATCAAAATACACAAGAGCCCAGCTGAGGTATGTGAGCTGCTGTTGGAAAAGTTGGCAGTGTACCTTCACAAAGGTGTCTGAGGGAGGGAAGCAGCCAAGGCAGAGGGACAGAAGGATCCAGCCGCGGGCGTAGCTGCTCCTGTTGCTGTTTTCAGTGAGTTGTTTGCAAATCTGGCAATAAATCTCATCTCTGTAATGAAATATGTGAGAGCAACAGATAACGATTCACTGTCTTTCAACTGTCTTTGGCTACGTTTCCACTGCAAGCATGGTGCAAGTGCAGCATGATGAAGTTGATCTGAGCTAGATTTAACTGCGTTAGCCGGGATCCCACCCGTGATGCACCACAGGAAATAACCTGGTCATGGAAAAGGCTCAAGGTATGCTCAGGGCCCTTTGCCACCCCTTCTTCCTCAAGCAGTTTAAGTGCAATAATTCCCATGCTGGGGTACCTCCTGTGACAAGCAGGGGTACTGTGCAGGGGTAACAACTGCTGGGTCATCCAGCTGGGAAATGGCATTGCTGTCCCACCGTGCTCCAAGCTCTCTAGAGCATGTGGCTTGTATCTTGGTTTTTGTCTGTCTGCTCCTAGGTGGATCTGGGGATAAGGATGGTGGGACACCCTGCTTAATTTTATTTTTATATATTTATTTTTTTTAATATGTATTTATATACAAACTTGGAGTGAATCCTTGGACAGGCACTTCAGAGTGAGCTTCTGAAAATGCAAATTGCCTGCAGCAAGGACATATGGGAAACAGATTCAAAAATCTCTATACAGACAAAACTTCTTTTAAAAAAATCATCTTAATTTTTCTTGACTCTTGCAACACACATTTGGCAAATCTGATGTGGGAGGACATAAGTTGGATAAGTTTTTGGTTCCCTGATAGAACATATGATGAAACACAGGTCAAGGGGATAGGTACTTAGCCTGTGGCTGTTATGATACATGGATTGAAGGCAATTTTTGCCAGCTGAGAATCTGCTTCAGGGAGTGTCTTGACTGAAACAAAGTGACTGTGTAGAGAGGAAAGCAGCCCACAACTGAGCTCAAGGCAGGGCCTGTGCTTGTGGGCTTTGTTACAGAAAAATGTTACTTAAGCTAAAACAGAGGAGAGGATTCATGGGTCAGGCCAGGACCAACCAGCTTCTGTCTTATCCTCACACCATGCTTGGCCTAAGGTCCAGCCTCACACTGCTCGTGGACAGGATTTCCTCTTAGTGGCTGATACACTCAGCAATCCAGACCTTCAGCTGCCTCTGGTTTGGGGACATTGCTTGAGGACTCAGCAATAGCCTATTGGGAAACCTCTCATCCATTAACTCCATATTTCTTACTCTTCTGAGTGACTCTTCTCCCTCATCCTAGGGCTATGTTCCACCAGACATTATTGGGTTACAGCCCTGAGCTCTGCCCCATTCCACACCTGTGGGATATTCAGAAAGCTGCACATGAAGGCAGCTGGGCTAAACTGCAACATGAAAATACTGGAAAAAACAATAAAGGAGTCATTCTCCAGGACTGTGGAAAGGGAATGCTGGATTTCCTTCATGTAATGGGCACCTGGTCCTAGGAAGGAGGTACAAACTTCCTACCTGATGGCAGGACGCAGAATTGCATTGCCAATAATGAAGTGCACTTTTTCTAGGTTGGACATGGGTCTCTCAGAGATCGAGGTGTCCTCTTGGAAAGCCTCTTCTCCACTTCGCAGCTGGTCTGTCACCTGAAGGAAAGCAAGGAGAACCCCGGAGTGTTCTAGAAACCTCCCCTCTTAGCAGGCAGCTCTCTCAGAAATGAGAGACTCCTTTTCTGTCTTTCTGGCTAAACCTCTTTCTGCTCAGTGCAGGAGCAGTTAGAGCCAGGCCATGTCCCCCCCTTCTGTCTCCAGGTAACTCCTTAAATGCACTGTTACAGCACTATCACTGGTTTGGAGAACTATCTTGTACTGTCCTGTACAGCCCTAAGCACGTGGTAGTTCTCAGTCTGTTCAGGGCTTTGGGCAAACTGTTGTGTAATGCCAACAGTTCTCAGTAATAAATTGTTCCCTGTGTTCTCTGCCAGAGTATGGATGACAGCATTGCCCATGGGGATCATTTCCAAAGAATCCTGCACCAAGTATCCCACACAGGGCTGCACTGGCTTCTCAGGGGAACAAGTTCCCAGCTGGGAGGTTGCTGTCACATCACATCTGTCAGAAGGTGAAGACAGGGTTCCAGGCAAGAAGAAAAGGAAGCAATTTATTTCCACCTCTTACCTTCCCTGTCAGCTTGGATGAACGTTTCAGCTTCAGGGATGAGATCCCCTTCAAAATTTTGTTATCCCTTCTGCCTTCTCTCTGCAACACACATTACCACTACAGGAAATTAGTTCAATGCACAGCAAGAATGATTCATTAAGGACAGAAAGATGCTCAAGTGAAGATGTTTTTGTTTTGTCCTCTCCTGCCAGAAGGAGCTGCAGTGGAGCCCTTTTGTACTTGTAGCATTTCAAGTACAGTAGCATGAAAGGGTTCCTTTGCTTTTCTCACTCTTGGTAGAACAGCACAGAAACCAAGGAAAGCAAATGAAAACACAAACATAGCCTGCTTCTCTCACCATATTCGGGCTGTCATTCCTCAACTGGACCTGGCTTTTTCTGCCAAGTGTGTCATATATCTGTGTCATCACGGAGCTGCTCTTGGTGGTGGAATTCTTGGCAAACATTGCTGGCTCTGGCAGGTCCCCCATGAACCTCAGGATGATCACCCACACAACTAGAGAAGCCTGTAGTAGCAGAAAGCAAAATCAGACACCTCCAAGAGAACCAATGCCTCATGCCATTTCTGCCTGTTTAGATAAGAGCATTTTCTTCCTTTACCCAGTCCAAATTCTTAAAATTCCCATCTCCTCCTGCTTCTTGCACGAGGAGTTTAGTTTCATGTCAAACAACATGAGAGCAACACTCACAACACTTCAATGCTAAAGGACGAGGGTACAGCTCTGGTGAGAATATCAGATTTGCTCTGTGGTTGCTGAGCCCTCACCCTTCCCTTTACTGGCACCTTGCAGGTGTGCTGTGGCTGGAGTGAGGTGGAGAAACCTTGGCTGAACTGCACCCTGCATTTACCCACCTGGGCAGTGGAGTGGACTCTTCCAGGAGCCCTCACGCCCAGAACTAGAAAGCCAAGTAGTAGCAAAGTTCTTGACACATGGGATCCTCAATTCTGCAAGGCTGCTTAGCATCAAGGAAAACACCCTCTCTAATCCCCCTCTGGTTCAACAGGATATTGGATGCCTGGCCCTCCCCCTTCTGTCCTAACTCACAGACCAGCAACCCTAACAAGGGCAGAGAAATGGATGAGCTCTGGTGCTTCTTCTCTCTGGTCCATTTTTGCCCCCAAAGGGTAACTTCCGGAGAAGTCAAAACAAACCTCTGAGTTCCCTCTTTGGGTAGACTGAAGGTAACTAGAGATCCTGTGTTGGGCAGGTGTTTGTGGGAAATGCCTGCCTGCAAAGTGCCAAAAAATGCCGGTGAGAACTGTTATTTTTCATACAAGTGCTTAAGACTATCTGCTTGGCTCTAGAGTCTCTGGCTCCCAGGGCTGTGCCAGAGGCAGGGGACCCAAGGATGAGGGGAGCTGTAAAGCTGGGCTGTGGACAGAGCAGGTTCAACAACAAGAAGGAGGAAGATACCAGGACATTGTCCCTGTCATCATGGTAGAGCAGTGGGTGCCGTAGCTGTCTCCGGATATGTGTGTGTGTAGAAGACCCCTGGAAATAAGTAGCTGCAAACTTGGGGAAGGTGTACTCTTCCAAGCCATCTGCTTCCTCTTCGAGCTCCGCACTCATGGGAACCATGTCCAGGTCCACCTCCTCCAGCTTGTTAGGCTTTGTTTCCAAGTCCTGCGCAGAACATGAGGAAGAAGCATATTTTCTTTCCCTGAACTCTGATATTCTTATGTTTGGTTTTGGGGTTTTTTTTCTCGGTCATAGGTCCTCCTTTCCAGCTAACCTCAAAGCCATTTACAGCTGCTACCAACAGAGCATTTGGACTCAGAGCTTGTCCTTCTGAGATACATCCACTTCATATGGCCTTCCTGTCTTGGTCCTCAGCAACAATATTGCTGATGGAAAATCCAGGTGTTACCTCACTGTTCATATCCTGCACTAAGACCATTCTATTTTGCCCACCTCTCCCTGTGCAATTCCATCATCTACAGCTGTCAGGACTAGTATATGCCAAGTTTTGCTTTTGAGAACATGGGATAACTTGGGTTATGAACTTCCAGCTTTCAGGCAGAAAATCACCAACCTGAACCATCTGAACCATCAAATCTAGTCAGTAACTATTTTTCCTTTTTTCTCTCTCTTTCTCTTCTCCTGCTGCCTGACCATGTGACCACTTTCCCCTCTCTACTTCTCTCTTTCATCTCTTTTTCTTGACTCTTTTAATCTGTTTTCTTCTTCTTTTCCTTCTCTTGTGGGTAACTTAAAACCAATTAATTGTGTTTTACTACAGCTAGTATATTGATTCTGTGGAATAGGTTTTTGTACTGAGTGTTGTAGTGAAATGCTTTTTCTTAGTTGTATTTTACTCCTTTTGCCAAAATATCTTCTCGTTAAATTAAAAGTATTTCTCTTAGAGAAGAGTGTGTGACTTTTTCTCCGGACGCTAATTAGAGGTTATAATGAACCAAAAGGCTTTTAAAAAGTCTTAAATAAAATTTAACCACTCTGGGCAACTTATGGCTTAAACTCCAGAGTGTAATAGGCTGTGCCAAAGAAACAAATCTGCAGTTAGAAGGTTTGTAGTTCTCAAAATGCATGTGACCAAAATGGTTGGGAACTGACCTCTGAAAGCAGATGTCACAGTGACTGTCTGGATGCCTAATTTGGGTGATTCTTTCACTGTACAGAAGTTCATTAAACAGAACTGACCACTGATGGAATTCCAGCAGTCAATGGTCTCACACAAGGGATAAGCATGACTCATTACCAGTCTGCAGCTCTGTACCTCAAAGCCCAGAGGAGCCTGTCCTTCTTGGCCTCCAATCATAGAAGGTAAAAACCCAAAAATTTTGTCCACCATTTCTTGGTCACTGATGACATCATGATTTGTTGGTGTGTCACTCCTTTGTCTTGCTTCGGCCTCCTCTCTCTCCTGAGTTGCCAGGTATAGAAATAAACATAGAAATAGGTTAGGCATGACTTGAACATCATTCTGTTGGAGTGAAGGAGTGAAGGTGTGTGACAGTGAGGTCCAGCCCTACCAGTGCAGTAGTGGAATGGGAAATCAAATGTTGCTTGTGTCAAGCAGTCACAAAGATCTGGCACATCAGCAGCAGGGCCTTGCTCTTACAGCTGTCCTTATGGACTGTTGGCCTATTGATAATGATGTGCAATTATTCAAGGACTTTATCAACAAGAGATAATACAGGGAAAACACAGAATTTCTAACAGCAGAAAACCCCACAACATTTAAAATTTAAAAAGGTTTTGTGTCAGGGGGTTGTAATAGCATTGGGCATATTTGGCTAATGTGCCAGCTCATGCTGCAATCAGAAATGTGTATGTGTTTGGCTTGTTCCATTTTCAAGGCATTATTAGAAATAGGTTTGCAACTATGTTTTCTCTTTCTTTAAATATAGCAGTGCTCAGATGTTTGAACAAGTCTGCAGGTCTGGTCTAGGCAAGGGCAAGCTCTCATGTTAGCCAAGGAGCATAGCACTCAGTGTTCTTCCACCAACACACCTACCTTTTGTAATCTCAGAGCTTCTTCCGTTGCTTTCACTGGTCCAAGGACTTGGATGAGACGTTCCTCTTCCTCCAAGTGGGTATTCCTGGCTTCCAGCTTGTTCTGTGGACAACATTCTGTGACCATTTGTACAACTGCTGAGCCAGGTCCCCTAAGCCATTAACAAGCTGTCCACACCAGCACTTTTTCCCAACAGGGACTCAGTTCTAGATTGGGCATTTTAGGGAACAGGCAGAAATCTGCAAACTGGCTTTGTCCTGTTTATACAGCATTAGTACATAAAGGAAGTCATGGAGAGGCCTCCAACGTGCTGTGGACCATCAAGGGCTGGTAGGATTCCCTTCATGGATCCCTGAGTGCCATTAGCAGGCCTTTCTGTAGAAAGGGATCTCTCCTTGCAGGAGAGATACACGCACACATCTTTTCTCCTGCCTTCTGTCAAAACCATATCAGCTGTGTCAGTGAAGTTTTGACCCATGATAACAATCACACAAAGCAAATGTAAACAAGATCAGCCTGCCTAACACTCTGTTTTTGGGCTTGACAAGAGCTCAAAATAAAATATCCCAAAATGAATATCCACACCCAGCGCTATGCTACGACAACGCTGGTCGTTTGTGAGATTGGAATTTCATAGAAACAATGTGTTCCCAAGTTATCTGTGAGCCTACCTCCCCCTTCCTCCTCCGGTAGGTCTGGCGAGCGAACATGCCCCTGGCATATGCCTGGATGACACACACAGCTCTCTTCTGCTCTGCGACCTTCTGGCGCACCAGGTAGCCCCGGCACCGGGCTTGGAGCCTGACGATGCGGGCCCGGGTGGCCCCGTAGTGCTGAGCCAGCTGCCGGCTGCGGTACAGGGCCTGCAGGCGCCCGAAACCCAGCATGGCCTGAGGGACAGAGAGACAGGGAGTCACTTCAAAACCAGGGAGACAGCCGGGATGGGCAGAAGACAACAAAATTCAGTAACAAAATTCAGTAACTGCATAAAGACACTGGAAGCAGCTGATGTGATAGTACCTTTTATGCTTTATTTCCTGCCAGTAATACGACTTTAGGGACCCCTGGTGGCCTAGTGGTTAGCATGCGGCACTCTCACCGCTGCAACCCAGGTTCGATTCCCAGTCCCCCGGGCAGATGGAGCTCATCAGCCCTGTAAGGCCATCCATATATGAGAAGGTCACTCTAAACAAACCTACGTCCTGAGGACCTCACTGCCATTGTCCAAGCTCGCTTGGCCCTGGCAGATGAACCTTAGGATTAAAGGGTGGGCTCAGTTCAGCGCAGGCTGTGTCTCACCTAAAAAATCCATTGCACAGGCTGGAAAGGTAAAAGACCTTTCCCAAATCTTTGTTCGCGAAGACTGGCCATTATTATTATTATTATTAATAGGACTTTAAAACTAGATGTACAGAGTTATTTGGGGGATCTGTTCAGGGAATGGCTCCAGAGAGTGACAGTGATAGCCTGGGATTATGACAAGGGAAGGGACAGAGCAGAAATGAAGCCAAGTGAATGGAAGCAAGCAAACAAACAAAGCCACACCCTTGGAGCCACGGATGTGGCAATTGCAAGAGAAGCAGTGGAGGAGGGTTCCTATTTCACCAGAAAGCAGAATTCAGCAAGCCCTGAGATGTCCCAGAGCCCTCCTTTGACTTCACACCCTTCCTTACACCCTGCCATCTTGCCTCTCCTCCCTTCAGTTGTGAATATCTTCATTCCTAATACTCTACTCAGTCTGGCAGGGCACAGTAGATAAACAAACACACACACACACACACACACACACACACATATATATGCATACACCTTCATCTTACCATTCTGAAGTCCTTCCGGCAGCAGTAGCCTCTCCAGGCTGACTGAATAGCTACAGCAGACTTCCTCTGTTTCAGGAACTGCTTCCTAAGCAGACAGACATGTGAGGTGACAAACAATAGGTTATCTCTGTTGGTTCTTATGACAGTAGTAAAGAAGAAGGTGGCATTTTTTTCCTTTTTTCCTGGGATGTCTCCAGTCTGATCTCAGCCTTGTTTCCTGCAAAAATACTCACAGCAACTGCAGACCAAATTCATTGCTATGGTCAGAGAGCTCTGTAAGAACTGAAAACCCCTTACATCAAGGTTGGATAAGTTAACTCCTCCACTTAATAACCACTGTGTCCTGCTGCCAGGACAAGGAGCCCATCTGAGCAAGATGAACTTCCCATGGTACAAACTGTCACACCGAGGCTGGCAGATAGCTCTGATGGTTAAAAATAAAAGCAAGTTGAGGCTTTTAGGGAGAGGTGATACTCTGTTAGATAGCAGGCAGAGTCTGAAAAAAAAGGGGGAAAGTTTTGGGGCATTTGTGTCATGTTTTTTAGTTCTTGCTTCTCTACTGTCAAGAATATTACTAAACTATACCAGGATTCAGTCCTATATCATGGTTCTGGTTGGGGGGATACAAGGTAAATAAGAAGAAATCATGACACAAAGCATTCAATGAGGACAAACATTTACTTGACAGTGACTAAATTGCCCTTCTGAAGATATTTCAAACTAAAACCACACAAAATGCAAGAATTATGCGTCTCTGGCAAAGAGATTTCTATTTGATTCTTTTCTAGGTTTTGTACCAAAGAAGCATCCTAAATAAGAGAATTCTTGTAGCTCTGAGAAGGACACAGATTGCATGGGGATTTCCTGCTTTCGAGATGTCTACCGTTTACCAGAAATATTAAGAACAAATCCTCCTTCCAGCCCTTCCTCTTCATACAAGCTGCATGTGCCACAGCCCTGCATTTTGAAAAGCATCGTGAAAATAAAAAAACTGAGCCAAAACAAATCCTTGTGCAAAATCTGCATAGATACACTGTGCACTCTTACGTGATGAGTATGGAATTTAGGGCTGCTGGAAGGTGTAGATTGGTACGTTTCATACTTAGAAATGCTGCACAGAGTGTGTTAAGATGCACCACAAAGATAACTGCTTTGAACCAAAGTGACCTCCTTCTTACAAGATCACTGACCTGTCCTTCAATCCTCTCATCACCTTCTGGATAAGAAGAACCTTATCTGTGAGTGTATTTTGGCGTTGCAGCTCCAATACGGTGTCATGATAATCCTGTTAAAACAAAGTGTGGATATGCCAGGTGAGCAGACACACCTACAACCTCTGAAAACTGGGCACATGGTCTGAAAGAGGCCCAAAATCAGCATGATGGAGCATAATGTGATTAAAATGCATTTATGGGACTTCAGTAGGATGAGTACACACCACCTGAGCACACCTGGTCTGTCTATAGCCATAAACAAGCAGTCAGACTGTTTTACCTGGGGGAATGCTACAGGGAAGGTGGTTTCCTGCTCCAGGGAAAGTGGTTTCCTGCAACAGTGTACTGGTATCCCATTCTTTTTTATGCTCCAGGACATTGCACTGTACTGTTTCAGCTGCAAAGCTGACACACAGGAACAGGATCAGCCTCTCCTACACCAAACTGCCTCTATTGAATTATTTGGCCTTCAGGAACAAAGATACAGCTTCAGATTCAAGAAAGTTTATAAGACAACTGAGTCCTCCTAGGTCACCACTCTTGCACAAGCAGGTCAAGCTGTACTGTGAAGCATCCAGTCTTTCAGGAGAAGAGAAGAAACTGTCCTTTTTACTTACTTTAAGGAAAATCTTGGTCCTTCCAACTTGCCAGCTTTCATCCTTGCCCAGCACTGCCTCGGAGATGCTGATGCAGCTCTGCCGAGCATCGTTCTTCATCTGATGTGCAAAAGCATGATGATGTTAGGGCTTGGTTGTGAAACACAGCAGCTGTGCTATATGTAAGGATCTACTGCCCTGCATTTCAAAGGGCAAAGAACAGAAAGAGATGAGGTCTTACTGACCTCTGGGCTGACAGTATAATGAATGAAAGTGGTTCAACTCAAATGGTCAGGAAAAGGAGGAACACGACTGCATGGCCAAACATTCCAGAGTTCAAGTGTGAGGAGGATGTCAGAGACCTGAGAAGTATGTGATTACAGAAGAGAAACATCTGAAGGCACATCCTGCCTGGGATGTCTGTATGGAGCAGGCCAATGACAGCTGGACCTAAAAGCAGCTGTGCATTTTCAGCTAAGGCCCAAGTGAGTATGTAAGTATTTAGCAGTAATTACTGTGGTGACAGTTCCCATGATGGCAGCTCCTGCAATGACAGCTCTCTCAACTGTGCCAGCAATAATCCAAGAACTTTCTACCATGGAAAAGACTAAACCCTCACAAGGAAAAGTTAAATTAGCCTCAAACCAGGTTTTTGCTTACGCACCTGCTGTCGAAGAGACCATGGCAAGAGAACCCTGTATCTCTCGAAGAACTCCTCAAAGGTGTAGCGAATTGGGAACCCAGCTTTCCTGATTTGAATGGTCTCCATCATCCCCGAATATCGCAGCTGTTTGATACACAGCTCCCGGTCGAACAACTGAAGGGGAAAGCACACGAGGAGGAGACTTAGCTCTGAAAGAAGGGAGACATCCAGCATCCCTCAGAACGTATCTGTTAACCTTCAACCTCAGAGGGCCTGCAAAATGGCTGACTATGCTTTTTTTAATTGCACTGAATTAATTCATTACGGGCATAAACAAGTTACCCCAGAGGGTCCTCAAGTTTGTGTATGTGAGCAGAAGACACAGTCTGTTAACTTCACTCTGGCTTTAGTAACCATTTTCAATTCTAGAACCCCAATTCCAGATGAACAGTGAGTTGTTCATATAATTTGCAGGTGTGAACAACTGCAGTAGCAACTTAGGCCCTTTGGGCATACCCTGCAAAGCATGGCAGGTGTGCTGCTTGTTTCTAACAGGCTCACTAAGCCACATCCAGTACTTCAAAAATATTCACTTGACCGACACCATGCCAAGTTTAAGTGTAAAACTGGATCGAGATCTCCTGAGTTCCAGACAAGTGTCTTAATGACAAACTGATTCCTCTTCTCCCATAGTGTCAGACTAAGCCACATCACCCCTCTCACAAACTCCAACAGCTCTCCTATTCTCTCTCAGGCTATTTCATAGTATGAGCATTGTGGGATCCTAATGGTTTTTTTTCTCCCCTTGCTGAGGGGCTACAAACTCTCTGGTTTTGTCTTTCGCTTTACAGAAAATATAACTATATAACTCTGCTCAGGAATACATGTATGTGCTTTTTTGCCATCCATTACTGTAGGATGTATTTTTTGAGACCTTTTTGTACATTAACAGTTATATCCTCCTACTCTCTTAACTGCAGGAATAGCCTGTACTCCAGCTCTCCTTGGCTGCAGCCAAGCACAGCTATAAAGTGCTACACAGCAACTGACAGCTTTTTCTGATTAAAAACTTTACTGAAGACAAGAGCTCACATTGTTAGAACATTACCAGTGGTTTCTTGTAGTCATTAGGCTTGATGCAGCGGATGAAGTATGGCTGGCACTGCTCCAGGATTTTCATTAGTTTTTCCAGGGATTGCTTGAACTGTCCTCCCAGAGTAGAGAGCCGCTTGGTGGTATCCAAACCCTGGGAAGAGTAAGCACGTGCTGACTGCTACATCATTCACTGCCTGAGGCCAATTAATAAAACTGTATTTTTGTACAGCGTAGCAGTATCACACAAGTCTCAGAAAAAATTATTTACCTACACGGGAATTAAATTGGTCGTTTTCATCTTATTAATTTTGGTTTTATTCTTGCAAAGAAACCCCATTAAGTGCTTTCACCTACTTGGGTACTAAGGTCTAGCAATAAGGTCAGCAATAAGGCTGTGGTAGAAGAAATTCCACCTACAGGAGCCCACATATACGCCTGTCTCTTCCAACCAAGGCTGTGTTTAGTGTAGGGCCCGGGTGCCAAGTGTGATTCCTGGGTGTGTGCCTGAAAGCTTCGTCAGAAACAGCCACTCCCAAAACAGTATTAACCTCCAGGCCAGACATTTTGTGCCATCATAGATAAGAGTGCTAAAGATCCAGAACAGCCTATTTCTTAGGGATTAGGATGACTGATCACCTTGCTAATTAATACTACAGTAAGCAGGGAGAAGGCAAACTTTTACTGGAGTTTAAGGTGAGAGCCACTCCAGACTTCCCCAGCTTCTCTGACAGCACAGTTCCACCTATGCCTTTTTCACACAAATCATCACATTAGGCTCAAGCTTCTGTCTCTCAGTATGGGCACATTAAATTGCAGTGACACCAGTACAGACTCCAAGTAACAGAAGGACTCCAGTGGCCTTTTACATACAGGCATGGAGCTAATTATTGCAGCACAACACAGCTGGTTTGCTTGTTTTGGGAGGGGCTAGTGGCTTGTGGGGTTTTCTTATTTTTTTCCATGTAAATAATTTAAAGTCCAGTGGCTCCTCTCACTTCCATGGTCTTTACAGTACTTCATTCTGCTCTGTTCTTACATCTAAAGTGCCTTTTTGAACACTAAAATTGCCATCCTCTGCTTTAGCTACAGGGCAAGGCTGCCCTCCAGTGATCAAAGACTCATGTCTTTGGAAAACAGCTCCTGGGAATGTCTTGTCACAGCTCTGATGCATCTTAGGACTAGCAAGCATCTGAAGTGGGTTATGCTAACAGCATATACATATTTAAGCTGTGTAAGAGCTAAAAGCAGTTTTCACTCCCAGACCTTAGAGGCCTTTCTGCTGTACCCTCAGTGGCAAGGCCACAAAAGGCTGAAGCCCATGCCCTCGTGATCTCACACATGGAACACTGGTAAAGCTGAATTTGTTGTTGGCTTTTGACTTAATGGTGACTTTTCTGCCCTGGTGTGTCAGGAGAGGAACTGTGGGACCTCAGCACAAAAAAGTGTTTTCTAGCCCTTAGTTCATTATTCTTTTCTGTAGCCTGTTTCTTAAGCTTCCCAATGGTAGCCCCACCTATTTGAAAATTAATAGGGGTATTTCAGCTAATTTCTATGCATTTTGGAATGGGTTGCCCCCATTTAGTATCTCCTTTCTTGACATGCTGCTGTGCTTTTTTTCAATCACACAGCCTTATTTATAGGAACAAAAACCATTAGAGCAATGTAGATAGACCTGATATTTAATCTGAAGGTATTAATAGCATTTAAGAGATGCTAAACCAGTTCTCTGTTGTTGCTTGTACCACTTCTGATGTTCTTTGCCCCCAGGATGTTTACCTGTCCATGGCCAGGTGTTCTGGACAGCAGAAAGCCACACTGGGACAAAGACAGAGGAAGAAAGAACAGGATCAGAAAACAATGCCAGGAGAATAGACAGATGAGAGGTAAGGTAGCAAGCTGTTCTGTATCCTGACAGAAAAACTCAATGATGTAAACAGTAAAAGCAAAAGAACCTTTACACACTGATGACACTACATTGTTAAATGCTCAGAAATCACAGTTTGTGAAAGTTGGAGCAGCACAAAGAACCTGAACTCTGCCCCAACGCTGTTTCCAGTCCACTACACTTTACACCCTCATTTTCACTAAGCACAGACAAGGCTCCCTCCACTACCAGGCACAGATGGGCCTGTAACAATGAGCCATCATGAACTTTGTCATAAAGCCTCTGGGCAAGAAGGGAGAGCTAAAATTGCAGCAGTATGCAGGGCAGTGAGACTGTCTCTACAGGTGTCACTGGGAGAAGGAGACAGAGTATCTTTCTGTGACAGCACAGCTCTTTGCTCTGTTGTGCTACCTGTCAGCCCTCTACAAGAATGGGAAGGCCAGAACCCACTGCCCAGTGAGACCCTTTGGTGTTCTGGTCCCAGCAGGCTGGCTGCCTGTGCAGCATGGCAGCAGTTTCCCTGCTGTGCTGGCTTTGCTGAGGGGTCTCTGGTTGGTGCCTTGTCCATTCCAATGAACGTTTTGAACCCCCCCATAATTTACACCCCTCCGAGCAATGTGGATGCTGGATGGGTGCCCAGGCAGGTGCAGACCAAACCCATCCAGCTGATGCCAGCCTGTGGGGGAGGTACCATGACTCAGGGATGTGGGGCAGGCTGCAGGCTTGGCTGCACAGATGTCCAGGGGTGCAGACCTGGGCGACAGGGCTGACAGTGCACTTGTTTACAGCACAAACACCAGACCCTGACGTTCCTGCAGCTTCCTTTGCAGAAACAAGTTGAATGAAAGGGACAGGAATTTGCAGAGACAGTGGGGAAAAAAAAAAGAGAGGAGGTCAAGAACAGCTAGAGGAAGGGAAATGAGTTGTTTTTATAAGCCAGTGCCAGTAAGCCAACCTTGTAGATCTGGTCAGCTCCAAGATGCCGGATGGTCCCACGTCCCAGAGTCGGTGGGGTCACTTCCACCTGGAAAATCTCTCTCAGGAATTTGTTTTTGGAGGAATGGACCACTTGCATTACATTAGCACTCAGTGTGTCACGATTTTTCTCCAGGAAATCTATAGGATGGAAACAAAATTATCACATCTGCAGCCTGCTGGCTCTAGCACCACTCTGTCTGCCTAAAATCCAACTCATTTACAGTAACTTGCAGATTGGTTTAGAGTAATTCTCCTGGCCTCCTGATCAGCTTCAGATCAACACTACCCTGAACAGCCACATACCCAGGGCACGTCCTACCTTCTCTTCACCCTCTGTGTCCAGCAGAGAAAGACTCACCTTTTGACTCATAAAACACAACCCCAGCAAAGTGGTTGATGCCAAACTTGGTGTCATGAACACTCTTAGGTGGGATATAGACTTTACTTTTGCCATGGAGGGAATTGATTTTAACAAGCATGGTGGCATCTGTGCCCTAGAAACAAATACAGGCAAAACCAGACAGTTATCAGATTGTCCCCAGCACTGGCCTGTGCTCAGCAAACAAAGTGGTGATCAGAGATAGCAAAAGCTCGAATTCTGCCCTTATTTGTGTAGCAGACCTGGAGGAAGGCAGTGCCAAAAGTATCTTCCCTTTTACACAGACCTCTCTCTCAAGCACCATGACAGAACACACCATCAGAGCCTAAGGCCTGGTGTTCTAGGGCTGTACACAAGCCCCCAGAACATTACTAACATCACCAGGTGCACTGAGAATTCCTCAGATCTTTGGACCTCACAAGCAGAGCCCCCCCCAGATGTTCTCACACCATCCTATCCAGGAGGCTCTAAGGGGTGCCTGCTCCTTCTCCTGGGCAGGCACAGTTCTGTCACTCTACAGCTGGTGCAAGGCTCAGAGATCTCTGTAAGATTCCCCTAGCAGATACCAGTCAGCATGCCCAGATCCTGAGTTCCAGAGGCAAGGCTGTCAGCTGGGTGCTTCTCTTCAAGGGATACCACCACAATCTCATCCCCCCATGGTGCATGTGAGGCACTCACACTGTGCACTGTGTGCCCTGGCCCTTCTAGGGGCAGTGAGGGCTGTGCTCTCAGAATTCATGTGCTCTGAGAGTCATAGAAGAGGTGCCTTCTGGTCCTGACTGCGGGACCACCCTCTTCTTAGGGAAGAAAGGGGAAAGCTGTGTGCCTGTATGTGATCCTCTCAAACTGTTACCCAAAGGACACAGATGAGCTGAGGCAGGGGCTGGACAACCCCACTGCCATCTGATTCCTGCACTAGCAACCCTGCTTAGCCTCACTGTGCTCTGGAGGCTGAAAATTCCTTGCAGGGATGTCTGAGATCAGATGCTACTTTCATCTCTGCTCTTCTGTTTGAGATGCCTGGTCTTTGCAGAATAACATTTCACAGAATCACAGAATTGTGGTAGACAATAGCCACAGACTCTCACTCATCCACTAAGCAGGTCACCTTGTCATACAAGGAGATCAGGTTAGTCAAACAGGACCCATGCTGACTGGGCCTGATCACCTTGTTGTTCTGTATGTGCTCTGTGATGGTGCTCAAAATGATCTATTCATGACCTTCCCCAGCACCAAGGTCAGGCTGACAGGCCCGTAGTTCCCCTTCAGTTCCTCACAGTGGTGACATTCCTCAATTAGGTTTGTCAATCAGGAGAAGAAAGAGCAAGCTGCAGCCCAGACCAAGAGCAGAACAATACTCAAACAACAAACAATTTCAAAGATTTCCTAAGAAGCCCTTGTAAAATGACCTGGACTCCTTCCTTCTTTGTCTGGAACAGCTGAAAGAGTTTCAACAGCGAGGTACCAGGAAGAGCAAATTCCAACAGAGAGTGAAGCAGTTGTATAGTGAGCTAATTTAAAAGAAACAATCTATGGGGAGAACACATTGCCTCTCCCAACGTGTCCAAAAGCCACCTTTGCACTTTTGTACGTGTAAAACCAAGTGCTACCTGTGAGCTGTGTGCAAAGCCAGGTATTACGAGTGAAACCAGAAATTTACCTTTGGGAACCTGCTCTCTTCATCAATGAGGGAGATGATGTTCATGGGCTTGAGTGCAATGACTTCCAGAGCCTGGCGGTTGTCAGTGAAGTCGATGTTGTTCCAGGCAATGTGCTCTGCACGATATTCCTCCTGCTCCAGCTTGAAGACGTGGTGCACAAAGAACTGCTGAAGGTGCTCATTTGCAATGTTAATGCAGAGCTGCTCAAAGCTGAGGAAGGACAAGAGGAGAGCCCATGGTCATCCTTGGCCAGTGCTGCACTGCTCCCTGTTATTTGTTTATTCTCTGTATTAAATACATATCCAGAGATACTACTGCTGGATTCCACAGCACTGGTGACACCATCACTGCATGTTGCCAATCTTAGCAATATATGAGAGGCATTTTCTGCCGTGGTAAAGATCAGCAGCAATGAGCCAACTGGTGATTGAGTGTTGCTGAGTAGGCAAGGAAAGATCTCTTACGTGTTTCAAGAAACTCCAGAGATAAAGGGGAACGTATAACTGTGAAAACCACCAGTGGAAAAGGCAGCAGTGGTACAATGATATACTGACCAGGGACTTTGCTGTCCTGTCCTTAAGAGTGGAGAAATGAAGCAGCCGAAAAAAAAAAGGATGGGAGAACATTGAGGAAGATGTAAGCATGAGCTGAAATGGTCTCCTTTGTACTATATGCCAAATATATCCCAAGAGACTTTGTAAAATGCTATGGAACAGGAAAGTTTGGTACAGAGACACAGGGACATACTACATCCTCACATAGTGGCTGTTTGCTCATAGCAGCCACCTCCTCTGAGAAAATTCCTGAGGTTTTGGAATAGATGTGTAATGGATGCACTAAAATGAAGGCGGGGGAGGAGGCAGAAATATGACCAAGACTGAAAAAAAATGGAATCTGTGCATGATCATAATTGGGAAAATCCAGTAATGGAAATGTCACTGCTTTTCTGAGAATCAGGATGATGATGAAAAAGCATGTGTCTGTCTGTTTTTTTCATTCTTTCCCTTTACATCAGCTGCTTTTCAGCTTCTCATCTAGAGTCTCCTACCTGTTGTTGCTGAAGTTTTCAAACCCAAAAATGTCCAGCAGCCCAATGGACTGACGTCTGTCCTTATGCTTCTCAGAAGCTGGGTTGAAAATGGCTGAGTTGATCTTGTTCACTATCCACAGGAAAATCCGCCCATATATCCCCTGAGGAAAAAAATGCAAGAGGAATTAGAGCCCATCATTAGAGTCTTTGGACATAGCTTATTATTGTGCTGCTGTGAAACTGTGCCCGAGAACCACAAGGGCCTGGGGCCCTCTGGGTGAATGTCACATCAGACTCCTCAGCCAGGAAGACAGACAGCTCTGAAAGCATCCTCAGTCTTCAAACATGGAAGCTCTAAGCACCAGTACCTTCACAAAGGCATCCCTGCCGTCGGCAGCTTGAGCCACGTTCAGAGGCCTGGACACACTTTCTCCTCGGACAATGATGGAGAGGTTTGTGAGGCTGTTCTGGAGTTCACTGGAGTCCACCTGGAGGAACAGTCATGGCAACCTGGTCATTCCAGGTGAATAAAGGAGATCCAGCAAAGTGTGTATCAGGAAGAGGGCTGTGACAAACTGCATGTCTAGCAGCATTCACTGGCAATTTGCTGTCCCAGTTAAATATCTCCCCGCCCAGAGAGACATCTGCAGCAGCATGGCTGGAGTCTCAGCAGGAAGAAGGGGATGTGCCTGTTGGATGTGCATCCCTGCATAAACACTCCAGAGACATGTCAGTGTGCCCAGGGAACAAGGGTGAAGGAGGAACTAGCAGGAGAAGATGGGAGTGCCTCACCTCGAGCAGCTTGGTGGCGATGGAGAAGTGTGGTGAGTCCATCACATCGGAGCAGTCCAGGTTGTCGTACACGGCCGCTGCAAAGAGGAGACAGCTGGTCTGGGGGGGAACCATTTCTGCTACATTAGCGGCCTGTGCTGTTAATGCAGTTGCATTTCTGTGATCCCATAGCTCTGGGAATGTGGCAAGGCACTCAGTTCTCTTTTGAAACTAAGGATTTCACCCAGGGATCCTGGGATCGACAGGGCTCTCACAACTCCAGAACATCAGGCTAAAAACAGCAGCCAAACTGACAAGGTTATTAATTTAAAATAGTAGCTACTGAGGATCTGGGGAAGTGATATTTGACTCCAGAAAATGTGTTTCTGAAAATATTTTTTTGTCCGTCTATCTGCTGGTAGGAAATTTGGACAGCAAAGGGGAACAAAGGAAATCCCTAATTTTAGCAGCCAGCATTAGTCCAAAGAATCCAAATGGGATGAGTGCATCAGGCCCTCTGTATCACAAAGTGAGGAGCTCTTTTCTAAAATGTGAGAGCTTCTGGCATCCCACTGGTGGGTGTCACACTGTGCCTGTCCATACCAAAAGTGCACCTATGCAGGTGAGTGTTCACCAGACTTAGGCAGGAGGATGACTGCTGTTATCTCCACAGCAAACACCACTCAGCTGCTCTTATGTCCTCTGGCTTGTCTAGCACAACAATCAGCAAATGTAACACGGCATTATACTTTCTGTTGTTTCAGTTTGTGTGATAAGGGCCTATTTACAACCATGGAAACCTGATGGCATGACAAAATAACAACAAGATGTTGCTTTTCAAAACACTAGGCAGTGGAGTCACAAATCAGAATTTTATGGTGCTTATCTGCCTGTCCTTCCAACTCTGTTGACCTGTTAATGCACGGCAGAGCAGCACAACCTAATCTGTACAGATGGAAGCACCAAATGGAAGTACCTTTACCATGGAGCCTGAGGAAAAGCAAGCACAGACAGTGCTGAGTTTACCTTGGAACTCTACGTTCCCCAGGTGCAGGATGGCAGCCAGCAGCTTGCTGATGTCCCAGTGCTCAGAATCTGAGAACATGAGGATCTTCATGGCCGAGCGGATGTGGGCATAATCCTTGGCGTCATTCCGGCTGTCGCAGGACATGCAGTTGCCCTGCAAGGCACCACACCCACAGGTGAGGAAAATCCTCCTGGTACCCATACAAGGAAGAAGGGACCTGCAGGCTGACAAACCTTGGTACACAGTGTGGATATCCTGTGAGTCACTTGCCACAAGACGCAAGGTAAAAACCTATTTAGATATTCTATATCCTCTTCCCATGGCTGTTTCTTCCTTCATCTTTACTCTAAAGAACCCATTAGCAGAGGGCTCAGTAATGTACTTCTCTAGGGCTAAACAGAATTTTGGGGAAACCAAATGGACAAGTTGAAGGGAAGGCTGCTCTGGAGCACAGAAGGACAGGAAGCTTTGACAAGGTTACCCACATTTACCAGGCCATGCCAGCTTCTTTGGTTTCCTCCCTCTGTCTTGTCAATGGACAATTAAGAGCCCTTATCCCAAATCAAAGCAAGTAGGATTGGATCAGTACTAGAAGGCAAATCTCAAAATAAAAATATTAGGTTCTAGTGGAAGGCAAATGGAAGCATGCAAGGCAGCATCAGAAGAACCTTCATCAGAGCCTGGTCCCAGGATGCTCCTGATAGAAACTATTTTCAGCCCCAATGGAGATGGGGAAATAAATGCCTTTTTTATCCTTGCTATTTCTGACAATATAGTGTGATGATTACAAAAGTGAAATATTCCTAGACATTTCAATCTACAGCATCTAGACATGCCAGCTTGTGCCAACAGCTGACCTTAACAAAACCATGGATATATTCTCCCTTAGTCCAGTCCTCCTATCCCTGTATCATACTGCCCTACTGCTGACCCAGGGGCCTTTTTTATGGAATGAACAATGGGTGAATTGCACTAATTGTACTCGTCAGCTTTTGCTGCAAGATCACTGCTATTTTTAAAACATTACATTTGAAAAAATCTCCAGCAACTTAAATGGTTTTTCTTTTGAGACTTCAGAAAGGGATTATAGACTTGATTTGATTTCCTCTGAAACTAGATGTTTAGCTCCCACTAACTTCAGCAGAGGCAGGACTAAGCCCCATTTTTTCCACAGCTGTAGAACAGCACAAATCAAACCAGCTGACATGTTTAATATGAGGTATCTACACAGGCTAAAGAACAGAGTTTTCATTATGGCTTTCATGTCCCAAACCAAACAACTAGCTATTTTCAAAAATCTCACCTATGAACATTCCACTGCTACCACAATGGCCTCATAAACCCAGACAGGGACATTAACATCACTCATGGGAGGTTATATTGAATGCCAGCTGCCTGCATTGTGTATATAAGATTTATTCGATATAAGGACCAGGATTCTGCTTATTCATTTTCCTCTAAGGTACACATATGTGATTGCTGTTCTCCCTGGAATGAGATCCCTTGCATTCCTCTGAAATCTGAGTGCCTGGGAAAGTGGGGCATGTTTTCCACCTGCTTTAAGATGTCCTTTATGTTTCTTAAGTCTGACTTTGATAGAAAGCTTTGACTTGCCTCAAGCTGCTTCCCACTGGTGAACAATACAATAAGTCTCTGAAACTGAGGCTCATGGCACTTTTGGTTATTGCTTCTGGTATTCTAAGGAAAGGACTGTTCATATTTGGTAATTACCACCTGCAGCTCCTACTGATTGTAATTGCTCACTGGGAGAAGCAAATGGCAGAGGGATAAACAAAGAAGAAAGCAGAGGCTATTACCATAGTGAGATATGTGTACTCTGAAGCAGTGCCCAGATTCAGCATCTTCTTCTGCTCTGTATTCATCCCCATTAGCATGCAGTAGAAGATGTGATAGTTCCTCTCCTCTGGAGCCTAAAGAAAACCAAAATAGGCCAATGGATAAGCTTGTAACACAGGGGCGGGCAGAATATACACCTGCCAGTGCCCTCACCTGCCGGCAAACCCGGGACTTCTCCAGAAGGAACTGTTCTATCCGGGCTCCTTCTATCACACCATTTTTGTTGAAGTGAATATCAATGTATTTCCCAAAGCGGCTTGAATTGTCATTTCGAATTGTCTTGGCATTTCCAAAAGCTGATGGGCAAGGGACAGAGAAAGTGTCTAGATTATTACAGTTAATGAACATCGTCTATTTTTTATGCCCTTCTGTTTTACTGCCAGTATTTTACACGTTGTGTTCCAAAAGACAGTGCTGGCAAGCACTGGAGAATGTCTGGTCTCAGGCTGCCTCCTGAAGAGAGAGGCAGGCATACTGTGCATCCAGATAATTAGGTCCTAAAAGACATATTCCAATTATACAAACGTGGTCTGTATCTGGCCAGACAAGAGAGTCTGAACACCTCCAGAAGGATTTACTGGGCGCACATTTGATTCCTGTACAGAGAAAGATGAGTGTCTCAGGGAGCTGCCCTACAGATACATCCATGTCACCTTGCCACTGTCTAAGGTGAATGCTACACCAGGGGGCTTTGCCTTGGGCTCTGCATTCCCAAGGACTCTTGTGGTCCCAGCAGTTCAGGGTTACACTGTAGTGGCACCTCCTCCCACTGCGTGGAAGCTGCTGTGGGCTTCATGGAGACATGGCAGGAAAGTATAGAGAACATCCACTGTGCATCACCACTGTTTTCAGGGGGTTTAGCAGTTATGCAGATACAATAGTTCAAAGATCTGTTTCTGATTTTTTTTATCCTGAGATAAATGTGGTAAATCTGGCATGTTTGCTAAATAACCCACCTTCCAGAATGGGGTTGGCCTCTAGGATTTGCTGCTCTATCCAGGAATGCTGGCCACTGACAGCTGCCAAAAACTGCAGTATTAGCTTTGTGCTTTCAGTTTTCCCAGCTCCAGATTCTCCACTGCAATAAGAAACAAGATCATTACAGGTTTCTTTTCTTTTTTTGGATAGGGTGGCAAAATGGCAGACCAAGTGGAAAAAAAAGTAACCCACTTAAATTTACCCTGTGAATGGCAGATCAGACTTTCTTTCATAGAGGGCTAGAAAATTCTAGTCTTTCACCATCTTATCTGCTCAAATTTAAGTTGTTTTTTAGACTTAGGCTGAGGACTAAATTCTCCCACTAATTAAAACCAAGTAAATCCATGGAAGACATTCTGTACCTGTGCAAATTAAATGACCACTTGCTTTTCTTCTTTATTGCATTACTAGATTGTCAATGCTAGTCTTAGCACAACAACTGAGTTGCCTCAGCTATAATCAGATATTACTGAAATGAGACTATCTGGTTCTTCACATTGATGGCAAACAGAAAATGGATTGTTTATAGGATGAAAGCAAACTTCCCTCCATCTTCAGGTTAGCAGAGGTTATTTCTCTCCAGGAAATGTCTATTCTCAGAAACCACATGTAACATAAATATCATGCCTCCAAGGTAAAAGATAGCCCTACATCACATAGGGTCATAGTTTATGTTTCCATATGTAGTGACCGTGTGCAGAATGTTCAGCCACATTCAAAGATTCTGGGGGAAAACAGTGGACTTCAGAGATCCCTTTTGCAGCCTAAACTGAAAATAAAGAAGCAAGGGAGAAATATTCCCTTCCTGTTGTCTATAGTCCTATCTGTGCCCTTTCATCTGGAAAGTCTGCTGTCTCCACAAAGGTTCCCCAAAACCATGCCAGACTTGGTTTCTGCCATTTGTCCTCTCAGTCCAGTCACCTGATCACACAGCACTGGTCTCTCCTGTTCCTCTTCATATTGAAGTAACAGTTGTCTGCAATGGCAAAGACATGAGGTGGTAGCTCTCCAATCCTCCTGTTACAGTACAGTCTGATCTGATCCACTGTGTAGAGGGGCAGCAGCTGGTATGGATTCACTGCTACCAGGATCGATCCTGTGTAAGTCTGCAAAACAGTTGTGAGTGTTACTGCTGGCAGCAAACCTGCAAACAAGAATATAACAAAGCCACTTGCTGTATAAATCTAAACAGAGGCAGGAGGGAAGCCTGGGAGATCATAGCAACACCAGGTGAAGCTGAGAGCCCAGTTCCTCACTGGGTGCTGCTGTTAAACATCCCAGGATATGGAGGGTTTTGCCCAAGGAAGAATGCCAGGTGTAATCTCCTTGACAAACCACAGCTTGGGGCTCTGTCTCAAGCTGAAGTGTGTGAAGTCCAATTTGACCTGGCATTTTTGTGTTATCATAAGCTGTTTGGCAAAGTTTTGTTAAGCTGCTTTTGTATTCTAGTGTAGATGTAGCTGAACTCTGCTAGTGGGCAAAGTTATATTTTTGCTATATATACACGGATTTAGTGACATTTGTAAACAGCACCACTGTTGAAACAAAGGATGCTGTTGAAGGCTGTGGAGATGCAAGGCAATATTATTGTTCAAGAACTACATAAGACAACTGCAGACTGCTAGAGTCTAATACAACAGGTCTATACATACACCTTGGTAGGTATAACTGCAGCATCTATAAAATCAGTCCTTGTTTACTCTAAGCATCACCACACCTATCTTGTAAGAGGCAGCTTCTCTCCTGTAGTGCATATAACATGGGAGGCAAAGCATGGAAAAACCTGAATATTAATTATCATATTACAAATTGGAAACTAAGAAGCAAAGAAAATAAAAATGCCAAATTGCTCAGTCACAGATAAAACCTGTAACGGGTAAAATATCCAGATTTGTTCTTATCTATTTTATTAATCAAAATCAAGTAAATGTTGGCTTGGACTGGAGGACAGTCATGCCACTGTGTACTAGTTGGACTGATCCTGCAGGTAAGAGCAGCACTAAGCTGTAACACAGGCTGGATTTAGCTCACTGTCAGTGACTGGTGGAAATGATCGCTCGAGGAGAAAGTCAGCAGGGCCACTACCTGTGCACAGAGTTGTGACTGCAGAGTCTGCTCTTAGCTCTCTTCCTCACAGCCAAAGAACTCAAATGAAAGAAGAGAAAAACTATGTTGTGTCTCCCTGGCACCCTTGATCAGCAAAGGACTCAGAGGGCCGCATGTGTGAAAGGCTCTCAGGCTGCTCAGGTCACCCACTGAGTGTGACACAGAGGTCATTCCTCAGAGTGACCTGGCCTGGTGACCGTGGCACTCACATAGATTTTGTGCTCCTGGTGTCGGATGAAGAGGTTGTGCACCATGCCAGCTTCATGGAGATCCCCCAGGCGGATCATGTCCTCCACCCCCTGGACAGAGGAGGGGTGCATCAGCCGCACCATGTGCATGTTCCGAGCCGTGATCCAGTGTTCCTGGAAAAGCCAAGGCACTGCCTTTAATGTGTGCTGCTGCAGCTCAGAGGCAAGCACAGGAGAGCTCTGCCTTAGACCACAGTGCAATCCATGCTCAAAACAAGCATGGTTTAACAAAAAGGTGTCTGACCTACAGGAATTAACTGGTCTGCTGCTCCCCAGGACTGGGTGATTTAAAACACTAAATGAAGCCATTCAGGTGGGTTCTGAACATCACCAAATTTAACACTGTTCAGAGTGCAGCTCTGTCAGGTCATCACAGCTACAACACTGTATGTGGTAGGGATTAACTGATTTCAGTGGGATCATGTTTTCACCTAAAGCTTCACCAAATTTAGGGATTGGAGCCTGTCCATTTCCTTTTCTTAACTATATAGATATAACCTCTATTTCAAGAAGCTCTGAATCTTCATAGTGCTTAGAGCTGGGAATGCCAGGGCATCATCTTATGCTTGCCTTATTTTTATATTCTTTCTTTCATTATATCCTACCAAACATTATCAAAGTCAGACCACCTGGATAGATGGAGCTTTGGTCTGACCCAAAAGGGCCCTTCTTTTGTATTTTATACTTTTAAATCTTATGTTCATCTTTTACAGAAGGTTATGGCATGGCCCACCTTGCCTTCATCGTCCTCCAGCAAGATCCGTCCTGAGTCAGATTCCTTCACAACTGCCCCGATGGGGACATTAAATTCACTGTTTGGTTGAGTGTCCAGCCACACATGATCACCCTGGGAAGAAAAAAATCTACTGTCAAGTCCAGTGACATACTTGATGCCATGTAGCTCACAGGCAAACACTTCTTGGTCTTCCTTTTTTAGCGCTTTGATTTCTTTAGCAGTGTTTAACTAGTTAAGTTCTTACTGCTTGCAGGCAGTACATTCACAGACCTCTGAGTTCTACTCCCAGCTCCACACCTGACCTAGAACATGACTTTGGACAAGTCATCAAACCCAGCTCTCTCACAGCAGGAAATGAGGCAACACCTTTTTCAAAGACAGCAATTGTGCAGCTCCACTACCTCCACCAGGCTGGTGGAGTGCCTTGGCAGCCTCACAATTAGGTGTGGTATTCTTTCAGAAGAGATTCCCGAGAACATAAACTTTACCAGGAAAAAGAAAAACAAACAAAAACCCAAATGTCTGCAAATGTAGGGGACTCTGCTGTGAGAACTTTTAGATACATATTCTTCCTGCTATAGCTGAAATGGAGGGCATCCATGATCTCTCTTAAGGAAAAAAACCCACCAACATTCTCTAACCAGCCCAGCTCCTCTCTTCACATCTGTAGAGGCTTGGCAACATTCTGCCACTCTGCAGAGCAAGCAAGAACTGCTCTGCTGTCACTGGAGGAAGGGGTGACCAACAGCTGCCCTTTCCTAGAAATTAGCAGCATCTTGATGTCACCTGCACTAGCATCCTGCTCTAGGCCTTCAGGAACACCTTCTCTTGCTCCAGGCACTAATACAGATTCAAACAGAAAGATGGAATAAAAACTGAACAAAGCTGTGGATCAGATCTTCAATGGGCTTTCCAGCTGTCCTCACATACAACTTCTGTTACATACTGCAGCATTTATTGCCATGGTTCCAATGTTTTAATGAAAAAAATACTTATTTTTCCTCTCAAAATACTTTGTGGGTTTACATTTAAAACCAAACAACCAGTGTAAAGCATCTATAAACACTGCACCAGGTTATGAAGAATGTAACAGACTAACAGCTCTCATTTGTGCTGAATAAAACTCCAGAAGTAATTTGTGTGGTTTCAGTGCCACACCTTGTGACAGAGGTCACCTGCTTAATCACAGCATGTCCAGGTTTGTCAAGACACCTCTGCTCCCCTAGCCTAGGCTGAAATTATTTCATACCTTGTTGATTATGGATTATTGCTACTTTCTTTTTGATTGAACCGTGATGTTGAGGTAATTTCCTCCTCTTTGGGTCTCAGGCTAATCAGTCAATCACAGCGAAGAGTAGGACTTACCTTTCTGAAAACCACCATTATGTTTCAGATCACTGTATGCAACCTGCAGTGCCAAGAACACAACGTTAGGCCAGAAAAGGGCTTTGACCAGAACAGACAAAGGGGTTTCCTTGTAAAAAATAACAGCAAAATGCCTTAAAATAATTTTGTTAAGCAGAAAAGATTGTAATAACCTACACCCTGTGTAGAAACAACGACACCACCTACCCAAAGCAAAGAACCTGCAGCACTGGGATGGTGGTCTGTGTTCTACCACATAACCCTGGACATGCTCTCAGCCCTGAAGATTTCACTGTGCACATTTTCATACTAAATGATTCCCTCAATCAAATGCTTCTCTCAATCAAATGCCAGGCACAATTATTGTCTGAAGTGTTAGTGAGTTGGCTCACTAATGAAAAGACCCCACAGTGCAATGTAATTCGATGCAGAATGGAGTTCCCTTTGGCTGAGTTCCCTCAGACCCTCCAGCTTGAACCTACCACCATACAGAAACTGAGGTTTAGAGTTCATCTGCCTCAGCTGGAATGGAAGGGGTTGCAATCAAGGCACGAACAGCAAAACAAGGAACTGCAGGGAACCAGAATAAAATTAAGAACTCACTATCAAGAACATAACAGTGAAAATATCCATGGCTAGAAATCTACAGCAGTGCTTTAATTAAGGGATGATGCTGTCCAGGCTGTGATCCTTGGAATAACCAAGGAATCAAAGTCTTCAGAAGCAGCTTTCTGTCCCATAGACAGAGCTGGATCTGGAGAGCGATTCCAGGGCTAGGTGGGATTTGCCAGCTCCCACTCTTGTTACAGTGGGAAGGCTGCTGTGTATCTTCTACTGTGTGTGAGAAATCACAGCTAAGTTCCCTTTAAATGTTTCTAGAGTTCCAAACAGGGATTTTTCCCTTTTCCCTCTTCCTACTGGCAGGAGTGATCCCTGTGCAAATAATCTGTGATTCAGTAGCTGCTGTGAGCAGCAGACTTCAGTTATCAGCCTGTCTCTACAGCCCCATATTCACAAACTTCTCACAGCTGTGGGATCCATTCTGCTCCCTCCATTCCTCTAAAGGATCTCCCCTCTATCCATTGTTACAGCCCAACCTGAGAAAAGGTTGAGCTCAGAGTTAATAATAAGAAAAAAACGCTTGCAATGAGCAAAATGGTCCAAAAATTCAGCCTATTTTTACTTTCTTTTGATCCATTACCAGTGATAACATTATTATTACAGCATTTTATCTCAACACGTTTTACAACCCATGGTCAGTGAGGACATATTGAACCATCTGCATCCCTTCTGTGTGTTCCTATTGGACAGCAAACCACTTGGGAACCACTTTACAAAATGAATGGACAGTACAGGACAAGAAAATGAGCTCTGGCACTTACTCCAGGCAAGTCCATGATCTCTTGGAACATCCCCCATGATGAAGAGAGATACCTGTTCTGATTTTATCTTGACACTCAAAACTAAATTTCTTGTTGTCTCTTAGCCTTTTGTGAAGTTATTTTATAAATAAATTATACTTTCCTAGGTTTGGGGCAGGTTCTCTGGAAAACTTGAACAAAACAAGAAAACTGTAAATTAAATTAGTTGGAAGATCCATTTTCTACCTGTGCTATACAGATAATCAACAAAATCCCAGTTTGTAGTATCATTAACATTAGTAATTAATAGGATACTTCATCAATAATTTCACTGACAGCCTTGGGATTTCTTCTATCATGTCAAAGATTTAAAATTTGATGTTTAAAATTTTTTATAACTACTTACAATCCTATGTAATATGGATACTATATATTTTAAGAGGTACCCAGATTTCATTACTCTTTTGATTGAATCATTTAAATAATTTTATTATTTGTCTTCATTTTGTGGTGGGGATATACAAATTGCTGAGGTTTAGAACTTTGCAGCTAAATTATCAGAGAAGTGTTTCAAGTCACCACTCTATTTTTGGAAATTCATGCTCTTGAAAAATGAAGATTACCGTTAAAAAACCCTCAAGGTTACGTTCAGGGTACTATTGTTTTCTCCCTCTCGTTTTACTAAATTTTAATGTTAAAACACTGCAGTGAGAAAATTAGAGCTCATTTTATCATTTCTCTAGCTGTCCACTTATTTTTACTTAAGTTATTTGGAAGAGGTGTAAATAGCTTCCATAAATCATGGTCTTATTTAAAATTGATGGGTATATAAACAACCTTTTCTTCAGACTAAACAGAAGGAGCAATTACACTCCTGCAGGTATATCCCACTGCTGTGGGTCTTCAGATTGAATATTAGGAAAGGGAGCTTTAGATTGGATATTGGGAAAAATTTCTCTACAGGAAAGGTTTCAAGCATTGGAACAGGCTGCCCAGGGCAGTAGTGGAGTCACCATCCCTGGAGGGATTCAGAAGATGTGTAGATGTGGTGCTTGGGGACATGGTTTGATGGTGCCAAGTTAACTGTTGGAATTTATCATCTTAAAGCTGTTTTCCAACCCTGACAATTCTGTGACTCTTAAGGAGGGCTATCGGGGTAGCAAAATGGAAAGCAGGAAGTGCTTGACAAGCTCCATGATCTTTGTGCCCTGTTTGTGGCTATAAAGGGCTACACTGCAGCATGGATTGAACAGGGTTTCTAAGCAAGCCCAGGGTGATTCACCACTCAATGTAAGATAACTATCAAAATCACAAAACGTATTGGGATCCCAAAGTAAAAAGTAACTAGAAACTTCAAGAGATGGCAGGCTGCTGACGTAGAAATCCAACACTAACACACATTTTAAACCAGGAATTTTAAATGTAATTTTCACACAGGCATTCCAATAACAAGAAGAGAGGTGAAATGTCACATTAATAACAAAAGCCAGAGAAACAGCGAAGTCTGTGTCCCCCAATACAACACCTGCTGTCTATACTAAGAATTGCTTTCCCCTAAGGGACTAAGGCAGCCTCCAGAGCTCATCTGCAACTAAGGCAATTCTCAATTTTGTAGCACAAAATCCACAAAAATGTAGCAATGCAACATGAATCTGTTCTTTCTGGCTCCTCGGGGGTTTTCTGTTGGTTTTGTACACTCTCTCTAGAAGGAACTTCAGTCTTTCATAATCAATTGTTCTTATGGCAAGGTCCTCATGTTCTTGTTCAGGACTCAGGAGCTGTATCTGCGTTACCAACTTCAACACTGCGATGACTTGTTGCTGTGAGCAATGCAGGGTGGTACAGAAGCATGGTCCTTGGCAAACACAGGCTAAAGATGGGCCATGGGCAGTGATTCACAACTGACAGGCACTTCTTCACCTGCACCAGAAACCAGAATACGGCAACAGAGCAGAACTGTTGCCCCTGAACAAAGAGGGAGTGGCACACGCAGACACAGAGACAGCCAGACTGTGTCCTGTCAGGGGGACAGCTGGCTCCGGAGCCAAGGATGGACAGGTGGGGAGGAGATCCCATATAGTCCCAGGATACACAGTTCCAACATTTAAAATGCTTATTTCCAATGAAGTCATAAGTGGCCACCCCCCAGCCTGGTTGCACGGCCACTTCCTGGCAACGCCTGGCTCTCTCTGCTGCTCTTCTCCCCAAAGTAATGCAGTGCCATAAACCAAAAGTAACCCCATGGGATGAGAATTTACCTCTCCAGAAGAAATCTTCACTGTGTGGCTTCTGCAGCTTAGGTCCCTCTTTTTCATACGCATTGGAGTAAGAAGGAAAAGGAAGGTGAAATTGGCACTAGTGCCATTAAGGGATCCCTCACAAAGTGCCACCTCGCAGCTGCACAAAGGAGGAAATGACTGAAGCACAGTTATTTATTACAGGACTTTGCTCCCAGCTCAGTGTACACGTCCTTTCCAAGTCAGGTGTTCCAGTAAGCACAAAGGATAATTCTTGCCTGGATGAACCTTAAACTTCAATCTCCCCGCTGTGCCTGTATCCTTTCAGATTTCTGGAAAGCACTCCAAGAAGAAAACCCTTTAGCATCTAGTCTTATGCTGCTCCAACACCACTGACTTCCCTGGGGTTCTTTCTCACCCTCTGAGATATGAAGAAAATCAGGCCCTCATCTCATCATCAAAACCTCCTCTTGGTTTTACAGAGCTCTTTTCTGCAAGAAAACACCCATCAGTCTGTGTTTGGTGTGGTCTGTGTTTCGCAGCTCAGTACCTAAAGCTCAGAGCAAAATAAACTCATGACACTTAACTGAAATTCATACATACACTGACATAAAGGGACAACACATCTTGCTTTTGTTATCTTAATTTACCTCCCAGCAAACACTGTCACCACCTTCCAGAATCTAGGTGCATATTAACTTCCTAGTTGTCCACTTCTCTCTTTCCAAAATAGGATAGTGTGGTCAAGAGCTTCCCCCCTTCTGATTGCTCCACAGGTACTCTCAGTAATCCTGTGTTCATCTTGCAAATTTGGTTAAATTCCAGTATGGGAAAGAAACAGAAGTGTAGTACATCTGTAGAAAGGCAGATACAGGGTTTCTCCAGCCAAAGCAAGAACTCAGGACTCAGGCACATTCCAACCCTAATGACAAGCCCAAACAGTGAGGATGAGATTTTTTCCATCTACCTTTATGCAGCTGTGTCACCTTCCTCCAGGGCTCTATGCAGAAGAAAGTTATGTCTGTGTGCCCATTATTAAACATGCAAATGAAAATGTGCAATAATTGTGGACGTGTGAACATGTGCTACTATAACTAATACCTTAATTCTTATTTTCTTGTTTCCTAGGTTCAGTGTGGCTGCACTGTGTGATGGGAAAGACAACAAGAAGCTCCCATGTCTTGGGGCTCCTGCTGTAGCTCCATATCCAAATCAGAGGTAAGCATTCAAGTACAGCAATAAATAGTTGGGAGTAATGTGTGTTTGTCCACTTTACATATTTGTGTTTTAATGTCAGTCTCCTTACCTGAGTTTTTATTTAAGTTTTAGAGCAGCAGTGAAAATACAGGTGCAGAAATAGAGCATAGGCCCTTCCAGGCTCAGAGACTTTCAGAGAGAGGTAGGAAGACACAAGGCAGAGAGGAAGGAGAGCTTTCTTCAAGTTTCTAACTGCGCAAATCATTCTTATCCAAAGATTTTGCCTCAAAGTAGTTGTTTATCAGTCTTATTTCTGATACAATTTTTAGAAGTCTATATGCTGTAGTGATTAACAAAATTCCAAGGGCTGATTTTATTAGGTGAAGGACAAATATTGGCAAATAAATCAAAGCACGTACCTTTATACAAGGTACATTCTAAAACCAAAGGTTTTGTATAATTAGACTGCAGGGGAAAAAGTGCCATTCGTATTCCTTCAGCAAAGGAAACATATCTGCTGAAATTCCAGATGGAGCCTGTTTGGGGGCAGAAAATCTCATTCTCAAAATAATCTACATTGTTAACCCATGTGCCCAAGGCACCATGGCTGTGCTATTTCACAGAAAAGCACAGGATTTATGTCCTAACACAGTATAGAAACTGTATGAGATGGAAACACAGGGAAATTGAGGTAAGTCTGAAAGAGAAGTATGACTCATTGTACAGCTGAAATACATATTGGAAGGGAGATTGATTTCCACAGTTCAGTCTAGACATATTCAAGGGCCAGAAAACAAAAGCTGAAGGAGTAGAGACTTGACATACCAAGGGAAAGCAGCCAAGATGCTCTGCACAGCACATGAACCTAGTGTGAGATGAGCAAGTGACTGCTAAAGGGGCTGTCAGAGAAGGCACTGTGAGTGCAAAGGGGCAGCTCAGGTTTGGGGGGTCACTGAGCTGTGTGAACAGGGAAAAACAGGAGAGGAGCTTGCCAGGAGGGAGCAGCTCAGTGTGCTGCTGAAGACAGAGTTTGGGGAGGGACTGTGCAGGGCACAGGAGTACTTGTAGTGGTAATTAAGGATAATTTGTAGCACGGTCTATGCTGATTAATTGTTGTAAACTTTCTTGTATGCAAATTGCTGAAGGTGAAGACTGTGAAGTCACAGCTTAAGTAGTAAAGCTAAAAACATTATTAAACAGCACATTAGTGAGGCCCTGGCACAGGTTGCCCAGAGAAGCTGTGGCTGCTCCATCCCTGGAAGTGTTTAAGGCCAGGTTGGAAGGGGCTTAGAGCAACCTCAGATAGTGGAAGGTGTCCCTGCTCGTGGCAGGGGGTGGAACAAGATGAACTTTAAGGTCCCTTCCCACCTAAACCATTCTGGGATTCTATGATTCTATGAGGAATAATGCACTGAGAAATGCACCAAATTAAAATTGGATAATCATTGGTGAATTTAATCCTGCTGTTGTTCAAAGCAATAGGTCTGTCCGGATAGACATGTGTTAACAAAACTACCTCTTCCTGACAGCTTCCTAATTAAGAGATTGATGTCAGGATCAAAGGGTTTAATTTGCACATGGCACTACCTTTCACATTTTCTCTCCAGCTAAATCAAAGTGGCCTTGTCATTTCTGTATCACCAAGTCCTAGATGCCAAACATCATTTTATGTTAAACTAGTTATTTCTCTGAGATTTCTGAAGGGAGGTGGATTGGATGTAACAATTTGCAATTTAAACTGTTCATTCAGCAGCCCTCCTGCCTACACTAACCTCCTTCCTTTCTCTAAGCAGATTTGTAGCTCTAAGTCACTGATGTCTGTTAACTCTGAAAGGTGCAGGGAACAAAGCAAACTAAAGAAGTAGTACATACCAGTAAAGGATTTCCAAGTGCATCCCATGGTTTCCTTGAGCATTCTGTCCCTCAGGGAAAGGCTTATTTCATTCCAGCCAGTTCACGGTGTTGCACAGGAAGACAGACTGGCAGGGCTCTGAGATCTGTGTCATTACACACCTTCACACACGCCAAGTGTGCGCTGCTTACGCTGCTTGGTAGAAGACAGGTCATTCTCCCCCACTGTGCAATCCCATTATGGTCTGACTGTCACTCCATCCTTCCTCTTGGGAAGCAGCCAGGAGGGCATTACAAGAGTATATTACAGGCTGATGTCTGCCAAGCGCTGGCTCATGAGGGACAAAGGCATGTGCACAGCAGAGTGCACAGACACGTTACCTGCAGAATGGGGGTCAGGACTGAGGCCCAGTTATTCAGCATTGCTGAGGTGAGGTTATTTCAGACACAGGTGCCCCCCCCCCGCTGTGTGGTGGATGTGGCTTGGGGTTAGAAGGTTTCTTTTCAGAAAGATGGGAATTCATAACTGTTAGGAAGGAACCTCCGTGCCTTCTTTCACTTTCACTAAATGCACAAAATCTCTATTCACTCATCAGTGCAGCCTCAGTGCTGCTGGAATTTGGGACACTGCCTTGCCATCACTGCAGAACATGACATATATTTATAAAGGACTGATTTCCAAGGCAGGCTACCATCATACTCTGATCCTGCATGGGACCTTAGTATGGGATAGATTTCTGTGTTTTCTAGGCCCCTTGGAACAATTTCTGTGTACCTTTGTACACATTATTCGACCTTTTTTTTTTGGTTAGTTTCTATTTACATTTCCCCTTGTCCATTATTTTCTGTTACACTACTCCCAAGTTATTTCCTTAGTGCTTTTTCTGCAGAGAACTTTATGTGTTGTGTTGCAAAGTTGTCATCCTGCCTTCTATTTAGTCAGTTGTATAAAGCCACTCCCTTTCTTTATGGAAGTCAGACAAGTGAAATGACTGGGCCTCCCATCACATCCTGACAACACATGTGCCTGCTCCTTCCAGAAAAGATCTAAGTGAAACCACACCATGCAAAGACCTAAAAGCAGTAAAAGTCATACAGAAGGAGGAAAAAAGGACATGATACCATCAAGAGTGTAGTCCTGAGGATCCCTGAGGGAATGGGGGCAATCTGGAAAAGACCTGTAGAGCTGTAAGCAAAGAGACATTTTATTTTAGGTATCCTGCTTTCAGGGGAAAAAGAACGTTTTCTGTGTTTTTGCTAAGAATATAGGATTGTATCCAAGAAACATCTGACTTCACTGTTGATTTCTCCTTCTCAGTGAGATGCTGTAGAAGGTGTTGAGTAATAACTCAATCCTGAGATCTCAGCTGTGTTTAACCTGGTACACTGAACTCCCTGCATTATAACTGTACTTGCTTCTGGAGTGTGTTGGTTAATAGCAGCTTAACCTCCCTGCCATCCATTCTAAGGTGCCTCTAGCACAGAAGAAATAGACTCATTTTGCCCAGAATAATCAACTTACTAAATTTTGATGTCCCTGAACAAGAGTGTAGTGTGTAGGATTATAAAAATCAGTGCCATTTAGAAATATGCCAAATGACATACCCAGCAGTTTTCTATGTCTCACATTGACCTGTACCCTCCTAGAAAATGAAGACTGAGGGGCAGGAGACCAGCACTGTACACATTTATTAGACTTCCCATTTTGAAATTACGCATCAGTGATAGCAGTCATCACCAGTAATCCCCTACTGACATATCATGGGCATGCCAAATTACTTGAGTAGTAACGCTGTTCAGAGGATGAGGGTTACTGAAACAGAACACAACAATCCCTGGAAAAGATGGGGATTGTTCTGCCCCTGTGTTTACTCCGGAAGTCACCATCACCTGGGAGCTCAGGGCAAACTTCCAGTCAATCCTGAAGGCTAAATCTGGTGGAACCACCCACACATGAACTAGATTGAACTGCAGCTTCAGCGAGGACAGTCAGACCTAAATTTGCTGGACAGCTATTCCTCCCTCTCCATGGCCGGCATGGTCCCTCTCTGGGCAGCGGTGACACGGGCACTACTGGCCCCCACTGCCCCCTCCAGAGCCCACTGGTGTGTGGGGACCTGAGCCCTGCTTCTGCCCTGCTGCCTTCTTGTGGAGATGCACGTTAATCTTGCTCACTTGGTTTGTAGGGAGCAGATAAATTTACCTATTTTTTGGATGACAAAATCTATTCTACTCTAGATGACACTGGGTCTCCCACCAATTATCACTGTGGTGATGTGCCTTGGTCTGGCAGAAGGGAGGTGTTGGGATCTCTCGTGTAGCTCAGGGCTGTGGGCTCGAGCAGCCATGAACGCTGTCAGGAGTTGGTTCGGTCCTGGAAATTCCCCCAGGAATTCACCCAAGGAAACCCCTCTACCAGGATCCCACTCGTGTCACACCGCAGCAGTGCGCTGCCCGCCGTCACGCAGGGGCTACAAACAGCCTTTTTTCCTCAAAGGCTCCATCGATTTCCCCAGCGCTTCAGTTATCAAGCTGAAATCAAACGATATTCTATGGGGAAAAAAAAGACTTTGGGTGCAGGAATGAACGGCACTCAGTTCGTTGTGCTGAAACATGACCCGGCCGGGCGGGGTCGCGTGTGGAGACGTTGCGGCCCCGGCGGGGGCTGCCCCGGGAGGTCTCGCGAGACGCGGCCGGCGGTGCGCGCGGGGCGGGGGCGGTGCTGAGCGGGGAGGCGCCATCTTGTTCCTGTGTGAGGCGGCGGGGCCGGGGCAGCGCCGAGGGCAGCGCCCGCCGCCAGCCCGGGCCCGGCATGGACACCGACTACTACGGCGGGGAGCAGTCAGGTAGGGGCGGACACCATGGACACACACTGTTACGGCGGGGAGCAGTCGGGTAGGGGCGCGGGGCCGGCACGGACACCGTGGACACACTGTTACGGCGGGGAGCGGTCAGGTAGCGGCGCGGGGCCCTGCCGGGGAGGGCGCCGGGCACAGCGGGGCCCGCGGGTCCGGGGACTTTAACAGCGCAGTGTCTGGGCAGTGTATCAGTCGCTGCTCGCCTGGTATAGATGGTTTTGTGCACTCTTTAGGGGTGTCTGAGGTGGTTTGTTCGGACCCGAGGTTGTTTCCCCTCCGCGTTAGAGCGGGAGCCTGGACGGGTCATTTAAATGCTGCGAGGTGTCATTGAGTTTTACTTTCTGTTTTTAACTTCGGGATAGACGATGGAGGAGCTACTCCAGTGCAAGACGAGCGAGACTCGGGATCTGATGTGGAAGATGAAGGAAATGAGCAGCATTCTGGATCGGAGAATGGAAGTGTAGGGCACCATTCAGAGGTACTACGGGAGCTTTATCTAGATAAAGTTTACTATTCCCTCAGTTCTCTTTTGTTGTTGTTTAAAGAGGCATTCTCTCTTAACCCAGACATTCATGTTTTATTCAGTTCTTAAGGGTCCCATCTGGCAAAACTTTACCTCCAGAAAAAAAGTTGGATAATCTCTTAACCAGTATATAGGATAGGAGCTTTTTTCATTTTTCTTCTTAATTGTTTTAATAGCATGCACTGTTTTGAACTTGAATAAGTTTAATATTGTTATACTCAATTGCACGAAGATAACATTTTTAGGTTTGAAATTCTAAGCCACGGATTATGAGAAATTGGAAGTTGTACCTGAAAATCCACACAGTAATGTAAAACCACACGTTTTGGAGACGTAGATTTCCTTGCCAGAGTGTGAATGCTCTTCCAGCTTCCATCTCAGGTGGGGTCACTGACTCTCAGGTCTGTTTTGTGCTGGTTTTGTCCTTGTCATTCCCAAGAGAGCAGGTTAAAGGTGCATGTGGAGCAGGTTAAATGGGACCTAATCTTCCACTTGAAGAAGCATTTGCTCTGGAGAGCCTTTGGTCCAGAGTTGTGACAGAGGGAGAGTCACTTCATTTGTGGATTGACTGTTTTGGTTGAGAAGAGATTCTGATAAAAGTGAAGGTTACCTTTAGATTTCTAAGACAGTTTGATAGTTAAGGTTAATTTTAAAGAATTTTTTGTGACTCACAATAGAGCTACATCAAGTCTTAGTAGGAAGAAATGTGAACTCATGTCTTCCACCAAAAAAGTTAGGGAGAACTTTTTGATACTCACAAAGCCTGTAATCAAAGTTCATTGTGTTCTGCCTATTTTGTTGCATTTTATGTAAAGATTAGGATTTACTCTGACCAGGTTTTCAGTGTTATACATTTTAAAAGTTCCTTAAAATGTGACATAGGCTGATGTGTCAGAAGGCTTGATTCCACTGCGGTATAACTTGCAATCCTTTTCTTTTCCTCCTGGCCTTTATTGAATTCATACTTCCCTCTGAGTTAGAAAGTAGACCAAGATTTTGTATTTGTATTAAATGAAAGTTCTTTCCATGTATTTGAACTTGAGTGTAAACCACATTTGGAGTTTAGTTCTTTTTAAAAAGTGTTGATATTTACAATGGAAGAACAGATTTGGTGCGAGGCAGCATCTCCCACTGTGGGAGAATGGGAGAAGTAACTGTCTGTCAGAGGGCTTTAGTACTTCTGTTTTAATGAAAATTAATGACTGCATGGAGAGTCATGGTGCTGCTACAATAATATTAAACTTTTTCTACTGTGTACAAAAGCTTGATCATTGGTTCTTGCTTTTCTATGCTCATCTGGGATTTAAATTTTATTTACTGTGGCAAAGTAACTTGCAATCTCTCCAAAAGAAGAGATAGTTGACTATTGTTTAAATCTGCAATGTGTTTCTGTCAGATTTAAGTAACTGGAAAGTACCTGTTGTTGGCAACTGATTCTCTTCATGTACTGCCTTATTTTAAGGGCTCTGTTCTGTGCTGGCTGTTGAGTGTTCCTCAGAAATACTTTAGAAAGTCCATCTTAAAAAAAAAAATCCAAGTTAAACCAGGTTTCTGTCCAATAGAAATGTGAAGCCTTAATGCTTTCAAACCTTAATGCTTTATTTGCTTCACTTCAAATCAACCATTGGAATGTTTTGTTTTGTTATGAAGTCTTAATTCTTGGCTTTCCCTCCACGGATGGAGTTCATTTTGCACTCCAAAGGCAATAATGTGGAGCAGCTCTCTCTGAAAGGAGTAGCTTTCAGTCATCTATCATATTATTTACCCTAAATATTCTTTCATCCTCTTATTCTCATCATGTTTAGGAGTATGTGGGAGGAATGACACTCAAAGGTAATAAAACCTTTGAGACAGCCTAATCAGTTAAGTTTATTTAATTACTATTTCGTCTCTAATTTAGAACTCAGATGTAAAGAACTGAAGTTTTAAAATTTCAAACTTTTCTTTCAGGTTCTTAACTTTAAAGAAAAGGGGAATCCTGAGGAATTACTTATGTAGGTCTCAGGTATGTGGGTTTTTCTTTTCCACAATTCTTTTCTGGCTTTCCTTCCCCCAATCCTACTTTATCTATAAATGTTCTTCTTGATGTCCTTACTGATTCTGCTTTAGGCAACTAGAATTAGATAACACATAGTTTTAGTACAGTAACGAATCTGAAATCATGTTTACAGTGTTTGTACAAGTCAGGCTTATATGGAAATCTGTAATGACTTAACTCTTACACTTTCACCAAGTCACTGCTGTTTCAGGGATTGAGTTCTGGTTTCACTGTGACTGTTAACAAACACACACAAATATCTGACACTTCTGAAAAAGGAGGAACTTGCTGATCTGCCTATGATGGTTATCTCTGTCTTAGTTTAACACTTGTCATTCATGAGATTGTAGTGGATGGGTCAATTTTGTTGAACTTACCAAATTATCAAAGAAGTACCTCTTAAAAGTGTCTGCATGTTTCTCCAATAAACTACCTGCTAACTGAAATTGTTTTATTTAGAAGGATAACACTGTAAATTTGATTTTTGATGTATTCCTTATTTTATACTGTACTAAAGCCTCATGTTACAGAATTCTTTCAGTTAAAAAAACAAAACTAAGGACATCTCAATTAAAATGTTTATAGATAAAGAGGAGGAAGAAAAGAAAGTAAAGGAATTAGAGAAAAATGCAGTAGCGGTTACCTGAGACCTACTTGATTTTTGTGGATGTCTAATCTTTTAATTATTTGGAAAAGGAAAACTAGAAAACTCAAATTACGTACTTGATTTCTTTGAAAACACTTTTTTAGAGACGACCTAGTAAATTAAAAAAGGGGAGGGGAAGCCTATCAAACATATCCAGTAGCATTTAGTCATTTTACTGTGAAGATGCATGCACTTTTGATATCAGCTATATTCCAAAACATTCCGAGTCATGAATTGTGTGCAGAAGCCCTTTGCGCTGCCGGCTGTGGGCAGGGCCTGGCTGTGCTGGGGCTCAGCTCTGGTGCAGAAGGTGCTCAGCTGTGTTGGTGCTGGGTCTGAGGCAGTGTGACATCTCTGCTGAGCTCACTGATAGAGGCTGAGCTGCTGGGGGTGCCCATGTGCCCAGTGAGTGCAGGGACACCCAGGGTACCTCAGCTGTGGCTGTGCTGGTGCAGCACATGGAGCTGCTGGAACCGCTGGGCTTCTGTGTAATCCCAGTGTGAGCTGGTCAGCTGTGGGGCTGCTCTCCCTCCCCAAACATCATCCTTCTCACCAGTGATTGTCAGTTTGCAGTAACAAGATTAGAAGTTCACTGTCTTGTCAAGTGCTTCTGTAATAATGCTCTATGATTACAATGTCTTCTTACCAAGTCTTTGTGATTTAGTAATTTATTCTGAACAGGTGGTTATATAACCTGCAGCCACACTTCTGACCTTAGAAATATCAGGAATCTTTACGGATTCTAGTTGCTTTTAGTTTTGTTTAGTTTTTCACAAAGGATCTCTAAACTGGCAGTCAGGAAGGTGATGAGCCTAATAGCTTTAACAGGGGTATTTGAATTAATTTCCTGGGGTTTGTTTAGCAAAATGTCATATTACTGCTGACATAATTATCAGTACTATTCAGCAGTCACCATCTGACATTGAGAGAAGACAGACAAACCCACCAAAATTAAATGGCAGAAAAACAAGGATTAAAGAATTTTTGTTACTATAGACATCAATTTCAGTGTAGATCTCTGCATTTCAGTACTTCTTAGTGACCTTATCTGTAACCTTATCTGTAACTGCTGTGAAATCTTGAGTTTCCTGTTCTGTTCCCAGCTGCAATTTTCTTTAATCTCAAGTAACAGTCAGGGAAAATCTGTCACATGTACCTGTGATTGGTTTATGTGGGAGATACTAAGCAGGAGAGGGCAATCAAAGTGATTTTTTGGTAAGGGAATAAAAGTAATAAATAAAATTCTGTAACAAGCTGAGAGTTGAGTGTGTATGGTCATCCTCAGTTCTGTAACTTCTTAGTCTTCCTATTTAATTATTTAAAATTCCAAATTCAGGTTTTAACAGAACCATGTTTCCTTTCTGTGAGGAGGAAGGAGAAGTGCTGGATAATACCAGCAGGATTCAAAAGATGCATCGCTGTAGAAACAGGAACAAGCAGCAAGAGAAACAATTCAGATTGTCACAGCAGGTGTTTGTAGTTAGCATTAAGTAAAATAAGTGGAAATAGTGAAGTTATATTTGAAGTGCATGTTTTAAAATTGCATAGTCCTGGAGTTTTTTCATTGTGCAGTAACTTTCTGTCAGTCATTTTGCAGTAATTCGGAAGATCTTTATCAAGTGCTACCCAAGGGAATAAATGCATAAGGTCCAAAGTCTTAAAAAGCAGTGCTGTTTGCCACTTAGAATAGTACTGGAGGGAGTAGTTCCTAAAAGCAATTAAAATTAGTTTTATTTAAAATTCCTTCTGAATCATGCATTTTAAAGATTAGTAGTGCTGTTTGTTTTAGGATAGCTACACCTGCATTATTTTGTATGGCTCTGAATGTGAGAGTTGAATAACTATAGAAAATAAAAGTAGACAGAAAGTCTGTTTCCAAGGAAATTAAATTACAGACAAAAAAGATTTGGAAACAACAGGACATACGGGTCTTAAACAGGACAATAAAAACTCAGTTTTCTCCAAGTGGAAGGAGTTCATAGCTGGGACAAAATCAGCCCTGAGGAGTTGAGTTGGGTGTGCAGAAGAGAAGTTCCTAGTACAATATTGTTGTTTTCAGCTGAAAACAGGATTATGGTGACAGTGGCTGTAGAGGTGTGCTGGGTTAATGGATTGGGTGTGCAAGAGCCTAATTCGTGTTCTCAGGGAAATGCAAGGGAGATTTTTTCCCAAGGTGTTGTAGGAAAGATAAAAGACAACATTCTCCGTAGTTAGACTTGACAAGCTAGCTTGTGAAAGGTTCTTCCAAAAGTGGAGCATGTGGCTCAGTATTTTTTGCTGTGTAGAAAGGACAAAGGATTGTGTTTCAGTTCTCAAGTTCTCAGATGGGTGTCTTTGTGCGTGGTTTGTCTCCAGTGTGTGGATAAGGATGGGAGCTGTCAGCTTAACGGAGACAAGTGTCAAATCTGTTCTTACATTCTTACACATTGAAACACAAAACTTGCTAACAGTAATACTCTGAAAGGTCTGACTAAAACTTTATTCCTGTTTTTTGGTAGGCTTTTGGTCATGACTTGTTCCTAAATAGGTTTCCTGGGCAAAGAAGGAACAGGCAGTAGCTCTCTTGAGCTTCACTTGAAGCATAATGCACGTGCAGCTTCAGTGAAATGTATTTCATACAGAAAATAACTGCTTGAGGTCTTAAAGAAAATAAAATGACAAATGCAAGGTACTGTTTCTTGCTTTGTTACTGAGGATCTGAACTAAACGATTTTGAAGGCCTGACCTTTTAAAATAAAGGTACTAAGCCTGTACCCTTGCGGAACTGCACCCTCTTGAACATGTTTATTTAAATGGTTTTTCAATTCTGGTACCATTTCCAAAACATGATTGAGCTGCAGGGTAGACAAACTTCCATTGATCTCTTAATGTTTTTCTTGACCTGAAGTATTTGATAGTATTTGATACAAATTGTCTAATTATTTCTGTGTAGAAAGTATTTCAGTTTGCAGTATCTTGGAGGAAGGACGAGCAAAAATTCAGAACATCTTTTTCTTTACTTGTTAAGGGTTTTTTTGCTTAGTTGCCTGAGATTATTTTTCTGTTTCAGAATGAACACAGCGATGGAGAAGATGATGGGCAAGTGGGAGAGCCTCATATGACAGACTCTGAAAATGAAGATATCCCAAGGCAAAAGGACAGTGATTCAGATAATGAGGAGCCTCCAAATCACAATGTGAGTGATTCAGACAATGAAGCAGCTCATGGAGGGAAAGACAGTGATTCTGATGCTGAGGAGCATCCAAACCGGCCTTTAAGTGACTCTGAAAACGAGGAGGCCTTAAATCATCGAGCGAGTGACTCTGATAATGGAGAACCTCCCAGGGACCCCAGCAGTGATTTTGAAAACGAGGAGTCCCACAAGCAGCCGGGCAGCGACTCGGAGAGCGAGGAGCTCCAGAAGCAGCCGGGCAGCGACTCGGAGAGCGAGGAGCTCCGCAAGCGGCCGGGCAGCGACTCGGAGAGCGAGGATGTCACCAGGCACAAACAGATTGAGTCTGAGGAGAGCGACGGGGAGGACAGGAAGGAGGAGGTGCAGAATGACTCTCATCATTCAGATAATGAACACGTAAGGGAAGGATTTCAGGGCTCTGACAGTGAAGATGAAGCTCCTAAGAGACGTAAAATATCGGACAGTGATGAAGATGAGAAAGAGGAGGAGAAGACAGTGAAGAGGAAAACAGCCATACTTTCTGACAGTGAGGATGAGAGCGAGAAAACACGTAAGGAACTATACCTTGAAAATGTGCTGTGACAGGCAGTGATGTGAAAGTAAATTCATTGTGTTCATGTGAATAAAGCATCTAAGTGAGAAACCCTAAATCAGGTTTGGTTTTAGAGAAAAATTTTGTAGAGGCTGTTAGTCTAACTGCTTTGCTGTGTGAATATCTATCTAATACTTTTGAATAATAAGTAGGTGTAACAGAAGAGAAGACAGTAGTGGTCTTGCTTTATACTGGCATCGGTTCTCATGATAGTTTGTTATTTCTCTACTTTGTTGTTCTCTCTCTAGTCTTTTTTTCCTGTGAGTTTTTTCTTATTTTCATGTACTGAGGGTGAGAGTCAGATTTGAAATTAAAATTTTTTATGGATAGGTGTGGATAGATCTTTTATGGATAGATAAATAAATCCAGTTGCTGATTTAATTAAACAGAGTTTAGGATTGATATGCTTTTAAGAAATGACAATGATTTTGTGTAGGAAGACTAGTCAGGGAATACTTTTTTGAGAGTACCAGTTGTAACCTCTGTTACTGGGACATGTAGTAATGCTCTTCTCTGCTGGCAGCTGCAAAAAAGGTACGAATCCTTTCTGATGTCGAAGAATCAGACAGTGATGCTGCTTCGGAGAAGTCTGACAAAAGGAAGAAAAACATTGTATCAGATAGTGAGGAGGAAGAAGAAGAAGAAGAAGAAAGAAAAGAGAATGCTGGGAAGAAGAAAGAAGAGAAAGATCTGTTTGGCAGTGACAGCGAATCTGGAAATGAACAAGAGTAAGTGCTTCTGGGATTATGAATTCTTTCAGGGTGGCAGGTAGTGAGAGTGGTGTTGAATGGAGAATGGATGAATCTCAACCAGGGAATGACTGTCCACCTTCATTGGTGGTGTGAAGAGGAAGGTCAGTAGTAGGAGGCAGAACGAAAAGGGGTCTCCACACCATCACTGGAGATTTTGCAGAAAAGGCACATCTCACTGTTGCCATCCAAATAGCTAAATGTTGCTGTTTCCTTCACAGGAACCTGATTGCAGATATATTTGGAGAATCTGGTGATGAGGAAGAGGAGGAATTTACAGTAAGTGTTATTGTGGATGTCTCCTATTCACTTACTAGATCTGATCTTGAGGGGGGAATGCTTATGCTGTGCAAGATCAGCTTTGTATCTGCCAGACTCACTGGGGTAGTCTTGGGGTTAAATAATATTTACAGCTCTTCTGTTGGGAGAGATGTTGGTATGACAGTCACAGGTGGAATTAGAAAGACTTTGCTCTTCTTTCTAGATCCTCTGCAGACTTGCCTGAAGCTTTTCGAGTGTCAGTGTCAGGTGGCTGAGGAGATGCTCAATCTTAATCCATACACTGATTTGCACTGTCTTTACCCATCAGGGTTTTAACCAGGAGGATTTGGAGGAAGAGAAAGGTGATGGAGACATGAAGGAGACAGCAGATGAATCAGACTCTGATGATAACATCAAAAGAGGGAAGCAGTAAGTCACTGTGTTACATACTCATTTGTTAATGCGAGATTTTGGTGAAAGGGCTCCCCCAAAGACTGGCTGGAATTCTTAGCTTAGAAAGGTCTGGGGCTGTATTTCTGCAGTGTTCTCATGAACTAGGACAAGGTCCTGTCCCAGCTTGTGCAGTTTGGTCAGTGGCAGTCCAGAGCAGATTACTTGTCCTGCTGCTTTGGAGACAGGATTTCATAGCTCACATCAAAACCTCAGTGAAATCAAACAAGCATTAGCAGTTCAGCGTTGGGGTCACAGGCGTGTTTTCTCTGCTGGTGCAAGACTTGCCATCAGCATGTTCTCAGTTTCCTTTCTGGCTGCTCCAGTAGCATCAGAGCAGTGTATGGCAGGTATAGGAAAGCTGAATGTTTGTCAGCTGCAGTGCCAGCTTGAGGACATTTTGAACCCTGAATATTATATGTGTGCACGTGTTGGCTGCTGCAGCAAGGTCCAAGGGCATGTTGGAGCCATTGGAGCCCTTTGCTAATTTTCCATTTTGCACACTGAGGATAACTAATTATCTCACAGGGACCTTGAGACATAGTGTTTGTACACGATGGAAATACAAAATTATCCAACTCTCTCATATTTCAGCATGGACTTCATGTCAGATTTTGACATGATGCTCCAGCGGAAGAAAAGTATGAGCGGCAAGCGCCGGCGGAACCGCGATGGGGGAACGTTCATCAGTGACGCGGATGACGTGGTCAGTGCCATGATTGTCAAGATGAATGAAGCTGCTGAGGTGAGTTTTCCAGGCTCCAAAGGCACCTTAAAATTCAGCTCCATTCCAAGGGAAAATCTTGTGATCAGTAAGATACAAAAATCTGGCTTGTATTTAGGAGGAGTGATCTGTACACATGGGAAAGCTTTCAGTATCTATGTAACTGTTTAAGTGTTATTTTACTATTCTGAATTAAAACATTTATTCTGTTGAAATTTCGAGAGAATACTAATTTTAAAAATTAAAATCAATTAATTTGGTCAACTTTGCTCAGCTGAGATCAGCTGTTCTATAAAAAGGGATATATACTTGCTCTGTAAACTATATACAAGTGTATCAAACACTGAGAAAGGGACTGTGCATTTATTTCATTATATGATTACTGGTATATGTTGTACTTTGGTTATTTTTTCCTGAGAAGGACCCTTTTCTAAACTGAGTGACAGTGCTGTGGTAAATGACAGAGCAACAGAATCATGGGAAGTTCTGCCTTGGCAGCCTGCCTTTTTCAAGGAGAAATGTTTAATATGTTACTGTGCAAGGTTTATTGGGGTCTCGCCTTCTCTCAGGTGTTTTCTGTTATTTTGTTGAGAAGCAATCAAATGAACAAACAGCACGGTGAAACACGTTAAAATCAATTTGGGGGGATATAAGAACTTGAGAAAGAGGAAGTTCAAAAACAGCAATAACAAAAACATCTTCCTGAGAACAAGATTAGAAGGATAATGAGTTCAGGGGCACAGGGAGAGTGAGAAAGCATTGTGGGAGATAACTGAGGCTTCTTTGGTCTTGGCAAGAAAGTCTTTCTTTAGACAAGATGACAGCCAGATGTTTCAAATGAGGTGGTAAAGTTTGAAATACTGGAGCATGAAGAGGGGAAGAGATGCATTAGAAGAATCTCCTCCCTTGCAATAAAAAAACCATTGTGCAGAACGAGCCTTCAGTGGATTAAGATGAGCAGAAAGGAATTACCCCAGCAATCTGTTGATTGCAGTGGATGTTCCAGCTATGGGAGCCAAGCACTGAACAGATAGTGACAGTAATGCCTTGGATGAAAGTAATTTTGAAACCCACAGCTGAAGTGAATATATGTGTTCTCCCTTCCCGTTGTTCTGTTTTTCAGGTGAGGTTTTACTAACAAAGTGTTGAGGTTATCTGTGCATAGCATGGAGAACTCTGCAGACCTCCAGTTATTGCAGTCACTTGAAGTCATGAAGTGGGAAAAAAAATGTAAATTTAGGGGGACACTCCTAATGTGATGCTTTTCAGGAAAATGTTGACTAAAGTGTGGTTAACTTGTGCTGATTCTTCAACTCCCTACAGGAGGATCGACAGCTGAATACACAAAAGAAACCAGCACTAAAGAAATTAACTTTGCTACCAACTGTAGTTATGCATCTTAAAAAGTGAGTTGTTATTTTTCTAGTTAATTATAACCTTGGGGAATATTCAGAATCTGTTAGATTTCACGGGGTGACACTGCAGCTCTACAGAATATGCAGTAAAGCAGTTTTTTTCTTCCAAGTAAATGTTGGAGCTAGGTGACCTCAAAAACCTAAACTTACATGTGATTTTGCCTGTTAATTTAACATGAAACAAACTGAAATGCACTATTGTGCTTAAGGAACACATCTACATCTTAAGATTTTGTTATATTACATGACTCTGGGGCTTCTCTTTAAACTTTCTAGGCAGGACCTCAAAGAAACTTTCATCGATAGTGGTGTTATGTCTGCCATCAAAGAGTGGCTTTCTCCTCTTCCAGACCGAAGTCTGCCAGCACTAAAGATACGGGAGGAGCTTCTGAAGATCCTGCAGGAGGTTTGGAACTGACTTTTAACATTCAATTCATGGCTTCTCCATGGTTTTATAGTCACGTGCTTTAGGGAGATGTTTGGTGATAAATGAACTGCGGCTGCTACCAGTGAGCTGTGCAGTGAAACACACAGGGAAGCAAACTGCAGAACAGATATGTTTGTATAAAAGAATTTAGATGATTTAGCCCTGCCTGCCTGTTTCAGGTTTATATACAAAATTTAGTGAAGAGTCATTTGCTGCATTTCCCTGAAGTTTTTTCTCTCGTGGTCCCTTCCTTTTCCAGCCTGTTAAAGTGTGCAGTGCCAGGAAGGCCTGTCACACTCAGTGTAGGCTGTCAGTGTCTGTAGCTAAGCTGGTTGCCTGAGTGCTTTTGCCTCCTAACTTGTTATTTTTATGGAGTGAATGCTTTGAAGGGAGTAACTCAGTTTTGGGGTAGTGTAAGCTAAAGAGCATTTGGAGTAAAAAAGTTCTGGAAACCTACTTCATTTTGTGTATGAACCCAAGAATTATAAGGCAAATTTCTAGTTTTTGGTGTTTGACAGTTTAAACCATTTCTAGTGGGACAATGAAAAAGATTAATTTTTCGAGCTTATTGTGAAGGTGAGTTTTGGTCTTTTTGTGAAGTTCAGTGATGCCAATAATGTTCAGACATAATTTCTTGCTATTTTCTGACTTTTCCTACCCTGCAGCTGCCCAGTGTGAGCCAAGAGACCCTGAAGCACAGTGGGATTGGACGGGCTGTGATGTATCTCTACAAACACCCCAAAGAGTCGAGGCCAAACAAGGACATGGCAGGGAAGCTGATCAGTATGTAGACCTGTCTTCACTTTGTGTTGCTGAGATTCCACTGAGAATGAAATCTCTGCATCAATCTCTAGTGCACACTTTTTGCTGTTGTCTGTAATGGAATTAATTCTGCCATGTAGGAACCTCATTGACCTGTTCCATCACTTTGTAGAGCTCTTAACAAACACTGTTACATGAAATAAACAGGACAAGGTGCATGCAGAAGTTCGTTCTTGTCCTAAGTCAGATGGCATTTATTTGCCCCAGTCCTCTCTTGGTTTGCTGTCCAGACCCTCATGTATGTGCTGCAAAGGCAAGACTGTTTATTCCATGGACTTCAGAGAGGACTTGGCTGACTGAGAGTTTACTACTCAACCAGCTGTACTCCATATGGAGTGCATTCCACCTGGAGTGGCTGCAGACTGAGGATGAACTTATGTTCTTTAGGAACTCTTCTGCATATTTCTAAAATAGCATCTTGGTGTGCAGGAGCTCCTGACACTGAGTATTCTGAGAGCTCAGAGGGATTCCGGAAGAACAGGCAACAGCAAGACTTCAGGGATGAAAGCTCTTGCTTACTGTCCCCAAGGCTGGATTTCCATGAAGTATTAAGGGCTCAAATCATTTGTTTGGTTGAAAGGAAGCACAAATACTTGCCGTAAACTTTAAAAGCTGTACTTGGATCACCAGAATGGTTTGAGAGAAACTTCAGAGACCTGGCCGTTGTGTTAACCAGTTATTTTTTTAATAGATGAATGGTCTCGACCCATCTTTGGCCTTACCTCAAACTACAAAGGCATGACCAGAGAAGAGAGGGAACAGAGAGATTTGGAACAGATGCCTCATCGAAGGAAATTGAGCAGGTAGGAGTAGCAGGTAGAAACATGAAATCCTTCTTTCTAAGACTCCATCAAGAAAAATGTTGTGTAAATATTAAGGAAGCAGAAGCATAATAAGTTATGACCTCTCTTTCCTTTTACCACACTTTGTTTTTTAAAATTTCTGCCTTTCTCTGTGTATAGATGCCTAAAAACACTTGTTTTTCTTGCAGCTCTGGTGGGCAGACTCCCCGCAGAGACCTGGAGAAAGTGTTAACTGGAGAGGAAAAGTAGGTTGGGATTTTTAAAAAAAAAATTAATTTAAGTATTTTGGTGGTACTATCAATATGGAAATTGTGTAGAGGTTTTAGAGGCAGTGGTATGCAGTGTGTTTCAGAGGAGAACACACTACATTGCTGTACTTCTTTCTGGATAAGATTTGTCCATAACAGTCACATCCTTTTTTCCTGCAGGGCTCTCAGGCCTGGGGATCCCGGGTTCTGTGCCCGTGCGAGGGTGCCCATGCCCTCCAACAAGGACTACGTGGTCAGGCCAAAGTGGAACGTGGAGATGGAGTCCTCCAGGGTAAGCGCTGGCATCCTCCTGGTGACTGTCCTAAGCCTGGGGATCTGTCACTGTATTGCCATGCACAGTAGGGTAGTTCTTTTAAGGGGCTCTTCTAATGGGAGTAGACAGTAAGTTCTCTGTCGAGTGGGCTGTTCTAAGCTCATCAAATGCTTTCACTCAGGTTTCATTGCTTCTCTGACAAGAGATTTTTGAGATAACTGTTCCAGAGTTTCTCTCTTGGCTGAGAATCTGATCACAGGCCTCTTGCTTTAGAGCATTCTGACCTAAACCTGCAGTTCAATACCTCTGTCACTGCACTGATATTTTTATACTTCTCCCCAGAACATTATCATGTTCTGATAATATTCCAGTTTGGGAAACCTTCGAGGTTTTGGTAAACTTGAATAGCTTCAGTGGAGGCCTTTGTGTTGCTTTCTGTGGTTCATCCATCTACCTTGTACAGTTTCAGTTAAAAGGGGTGTACGTGGTAGAGTATGTGTAAATGGAAGAAGTAACAATTGCTGTGCTTGCTGCTGTTCTCTCTCCTTCTGTGCATTAATTGAGATGTTGTTTCTAGCCCGGGACTATTAAGAGAGGTATTAGTCGCTTGGAAAAGCACAAGAGACGGTTTGCTGAACAGAAACGACTCAGCAAAGTGCATCGGGCCATCAAGTTCAGCATTGAAGGCAACAGGATGCCCCTGTAGCCATGGCACTGCCTTCCCAAGTTGGAGAGGTATCCCTCGAGGGAGGTGTGAACAGTGCATGTGCTTCAGCTGTTGGCAGTTTGCACATGCAGGACAGCAGTGTGTACACCCTCACCTAAACCTGGAAAACTCTCCTTGTATTCTCTCGTGTCTGTACTGTGACCTACAAGGCAACTTGTACAGGAGAAAACAGGCTGTAGCACATAACACCTGCCATGGCACCTGCCTGCACAGCGTCAGGGTACCCCAGTGGCAGGTGTCCAGTGAACATACCTGTGCTCAGTACCAGCTTTGCACCACCTGTGGCTTTAAGTGCTGTTCTGACACAACTGGGTTTTCCAGGTTTACCTGAACCAACACATGGGAATTCTTAGCCCTTGGTACAGAACCTCGTGTCACTGCACACTAACATCTGTGGCTGATCTTTGAGGGGGGCACAGGGAGGTGTTTTTCACACCTCTTTCAAGGAAGTAGAGTGATGTGATAGTGTGAAGAGACCTTAGGAGTGGTTGATGGGAGGCAGAGAATGAGACCGGGGGAGAAGAAACACCCCACTGTGAGTGTGGGGTGGGAGAACATGCATCAGTGTGGGAATTGTTGTGACAATTCCTGGTCTGCATTTCAGTGCTGTGAGCAGGGCTGCCACAAGCCAACAGTGACAGGAAGAGATGAGCACAAGTGATAGATAACTGTTGAGTTTAAGCTTCATATTTATTTGTTTTAAAAAAATATTTTCTTAAAAATCACTGTGAAACTTCAGCTATAATTTCAATGAGTAGTGAACAGTTTTATGAATAAAGTTTATTTAAAATCAGTGTGTCAGGGGCACCTTCCTCAGCAATGGGAACAAGTTTCTAATGGATGTGTTTTGTCAGATACTATGTAGCATGTTTTGGATATCTCTGTTTCTCCTAAACTTAAAGGTGTGGCATTTCCACTGTTTATTGTTTCTGTTGTCTAGTTAGGGGAAATTGCCTTCTAGGAAATATGGGCTATGGCTTGGAAGGTCCTTGCTGTTTGTCTTCAGTGATGTTTTGTTACAGCATCACTGTATTTAATCTGGGCAGAATAACTGCTGCACTGCCTGCTTTTCACTTGCAGTTCAAATGCAGAGGTGAGATGCAATAACTTCTAAGAGCTTGTATGGTCAGTTTAGCATTTCTCTGGCTTCTCCCTACACACTTTTCCCAATAATCTCATGCTTTATAAGGACTAATCCATGACCTTTAAAATAAATGGCAGTTTGGAAATGCTGTGTCGGCCTCAGTCACAGCGTATCCATGTCTGAACTCCCCCAGGAAGCCCTCCTGGGTGACACTGGTGCACTGTGGTTCTGACACACCTCCAGCCAGTAGAGAGAAAACTTGCAAACTGTACCCAGCAAACAGGGTGATGGCTGAGTGCCTCTGCCTGCACACGGGCCATGCAGATCCTGGGGGAAGCACTTCCCCACTCTGGGGGAAGAACAGACCCAGCAGCCAGACCCAGGTGTGACCTCGCATGCGCCGCTTGCCTTGGACCTCTGGGACGTCTGCTTTTTTTTCAGTGGTAATTATTAGTTTTATTTTTTAAGTTCCAGGGGACCTCTAAGAAAGGGGTGAGTCGACTGGACAAACAGATGCGGAAATTCACAGATATCAGGAAAAAAAGCAGATCGGCCCATGCAGTGAAAATCAGCATTGAGGGTAATAAGATGCCATTGTGACCCTTCACAGAATACCCCATGAGCTCTGCTGTAAGACAGTGCACCCACAGACTCTTTGGAGACCTTTAAATATTTTTTACAACTTGTTTGGGGTTTTTTTAAGTGAATCTTTGAATTGTTGGTTCAGGTTCTGGTAGAAGATGTTGTCTGAGGACTGTGAATATGAAGACTTCTTTCTCCTGATTGTATTTAAACTGGCCCTATCATGTCCTTTGTACAGATCATGTATTTGTTGTATTGCAACACTTCAGACAATAAAACATCTTCTGTTTTTTTGGGCTGCTTGTTGATTACTCAGGGGAAGGTATGCACAGACCACCTTGGATGTGGAAAAGCTGTGAATGGTTAATTTTCTATTCAGAGTTGTCCAGTTCCTCTTTATTCAGTGATTTATTAATCAGTTATTATGTCTTTGGAGATCTACATGTATTGCTTTTGATGAGAAATATTGACCATTTTCCACACAAAGGATTTTATTTTTCATGAAGACTGATGGAAAGCCCAGCAGCCCAACCACTAAAAATTCCAGCAGTTTCCAGCTAAAATGTTTCTGTAGCTCTAGTGACTTTGCAAAAGGTTTGTTTTACCAGGGGGAAGGAGAAGGTTCCTTTCTCTGTCTTAGGGGGGATCATGCTGCTACTTCTTTGTCCCTGCAGCTACAGAACAACAGCAGAGCAACATCTGCTCGTGTTGCTTCTTTGCCTCCACAACTGGTTGTCTCTGCTGAGCTTGCCTACAAGAAGAGGACTCTCCTCCTTGCACAGATAACTGGCAGTTGGAATTCCTTCAGTAAGAAAGTTGCCTTCCCTCCAGAGGAGCAGAGCCTGTTTGCTGTAATGTGTGTTCTGTAATTCTGGGAATTCTTTGAGGTGGGGATTATGGTGTTTGGCTGAGTTACTGCTGGCACTGGTAATGGGTGAATGCAAGAGTGGGGAGAGTCACATGTTAAATGTGGCCCTGTGAGACTGGAGAGTGACAGTAACAGAGAGCTGTGTGCTGGGACACCAACTGCAAGCAAGATCTGAAGGAGGATGCCTGGGGCACGAGAGGGATTCTGCTAAGACAACTTCACCTACTCTCCCCAGGTATGTGTATGCTGCAGTAACCACCTCAGGGGTGTGGTTTTAGCATGCTGCGATCTTCAGGGATTTGGGGTTTTTTCCATTTTTAGTTAAGAATTTATTGAAAGCCAGGGCCTTCCTTACTGCAGTAGTGGCAGGTGCAACTGTGAAAAACAAGGAAACTGTGCAGAGCTGTTCATAGCCAGGGTCTGTTTGGCCCTGAAGGTCCAATAGATTCTTCTTTCTTCCAGTTTTTTTTTGTAGTTCTGCTGCTTCAGTCTAGTCTTCTAGTCACTGGGGGCTAGGGGTTACTTTTAAATCCTAGGAGATGTTTCCTTGAGGTAGGGGGCTTGGTGGTCTTGTGCAAGGCCTAATTCAAATTCTTCCTATCAAAATTCATCATAATAGCTCAACACCATGTGTTCTCTGAGGCAAACAGAATGGTCCTGTTTCTTGTGGAATGGTAACAATGGAGTGTGCTGGGGGGTTGTAATTAAAACTTCATAGTCAATTTTAGGAAAAGTCACAAAATCAAAACTTGACATGGATCACCTGTTGAGAATTTTACTGCACAATCCTTTAATCTTCCTGGAGCTGGGTGGATTCCTGCTCGGTTTATGCCCAGTTCCATATAGACTTTTTTGTATCAGAAAACATCTGTAATTTAGTAAACTGATGTCCTTGGTTCCAGAACTTCAGAGCTCCCTCACTGCTGCGTTCAGCACTGTCTGTCTCACAACTAGAGCCAGACACCACTACCCAAACTGCATTTGCTTTGCTAAGCACTGAATTCATACAGAGAACTGAGTGTGCCTGTCTGTGACATGCAGGTAGGCCTGAGAAATGTAAAGCTTTTGCTTTCACTTAAAAAAATCTTCCTGCTAAGAATTTACATTAAGAAAAGTTGTTTTCTCCTCTGTTACTTGCAAATAGTTCTTTATTATACACAAGTATTTTACTTGGCAATACTTGAATAAGCAATTTAACCCTCTCAAAATTTCCTTGAGGCTAAGAAGCTTGATTTTAAACCATTACAGACAAGAACAGGCACGGTGTTGTAGACTGAAACACAGTAACAGTAGAATTATTCCTGCTCCTATAGTTGGCATTAAGAAAAGTTAATGGAAAAGTTTTCTGAATCTGCTACACTTTCAACCACCTCTTTAATCCAGGGGATGTAGTTGGCTACCCTGGTGTACACCCCGTATTTCCCTTGCTGGGCACAGCCCTCGCCCCAGCTGACGATGCCCAGGAGGAACCAGGTGTTGCGGTGGGAGGCGATGAAGGGCCCCCCACTGTCCCCCTTGCAGGCGTCGGCGGCCGCGGTGCCGTGCCCCGCGCAGAGCATGTTGTCGGTGACCAGCCTGTCCATGGCCCGCTGGCAGCGCTCCAGGCTCACCAGGGGCAGCCGCACCTTCATGAGGAAGCGCAGGGGGGAGCCGCGGGCGTGGGTGGCTCCCCAGCCGCTCACCACCCCCAGCCGCCCCTCCTCGGAGAGCAGCGCGGCCAGGCCGGGGCTGGGCAGGCAGATGGGAATCGCGAACTCGTTGAAAACAACGGCATTGCTCAGGTAGAGCAGCGCGATGTCACCGTTGTAGTCGTTGGAATCGTAGTGTGGGTGCGTCCAGCTCCGTTCCACAGCGATCTTCTGCTCCTTGAACTCTCTCTGGTATTTGTCAAAGTCTCCTGCAGCCAGGACAAGTTAAAACGTTAAGCAAACTGTAAACAGCCTCTGTGGTATCGTCACTGGGAAACAGGAAGGACGGGAGTTAATGCTTTGATATTTTGTCCTGAGAAGGCACATCCCAAACCAAATCCTGCATGTAACAAGGACGGCTGTGATCCTGCAAACCAAACTTTCCAGGTGTTCTTTTGGCAGAGTTGGGGCCTGGATGATGAGATACTAACGGAGATGCTTTCCCATAAACACTGTCAGTCCTTTTTAGTAAGCAGAGTTGTGCCTACACTTCCATGGGACAGTGTTTTCCCTCTCAGGGACATGACATCAGCATTAAGCTGCAGCTGGGACTAAGGTGAAGAATTGTGTCCTGTCAGTTCCCCAGTGCTGTTCGCTCCTCCTGCACATCCCTCTTCGGGAGGGTCCCTGTGGCACAAGGTTGTGTTTGTTGCAGCATTCCTGCCTCAAGGGGCCAATTCCTGTGGCTGTAACTGGGGAGAGGGGCTTTGTGCTCCCAGCCAGTTACAGGCAATAAGGAAGAGGCAGCACAGCAGGTAATTAACCTTAAGGCTGATTAAGAACCAAAATGGCCTCGAGAGCAGACATTCACCTACAGGAACCCTTCTTCCTCCTGAGGGGTCACCAAGATGTGCTCAGGCTCTGTGCACAGTGAGTTTGCCAAAACTGATGACAGAAGAAGACAGATCTCTGCCTTGTTTCCCCAGGTTCTCCATGAAAACAAAAGGGACCAGCCGAGCCCTTTGGCACCTCTACGCTGCCAAGGAACTGCAGTGGTCCTAAATGCAGGTGGGGCTGGCTGTGCTGTGCCTCCCCCGCCCCCTGTGCTCACCCACGGTGACGTGGTGGGGGCTCACAAGGTCCAGGCAGTGCGCGGCTGTGACCACCCAGCGGCTGCTCAGGAGGCTCCCGCCGCAGAAACCCACGCCCCGGCTGTCCCGGATCAGCACCTGCGGGAAGGGAGACCAGGGATGTGCACTCACTGTGGGCTCTGACCCAGGTAAGGAACACGTCTGGCAGGAGCACTGGCCCACCAAGCAAAGGGGCAGTGAAAACAGTAACAAAATCACTGCACTGCTGTGATAAGGGAGCAGAGTATTTCATGAACTAAGCTCGACAAGCTCAGGCAGACTTACAGCTGCAGTGGCTGATGTTCTCCTGAAGGAACAAATATGACTGTGATTTATTTTTTGTGTGGCGTCAAATGTTTTGGGAGTGGTGGAGAACAGAAACACAAGGTGCAGTTTATTAGGTAATAAAATTTGTAATGATCTACACAGTAGCAAATGGAAAAGTTAAAACATGGTGCTCAGTGTTTGATGTCTGTCTTGTCTGTTCAGAATTATAAGCTCCATCAATGCCTCAGCATGTCCTCAACTATTAATTCTGTGTACTATTGATGCTTTTAATTCTGTTCAGTAGTGCTAGAAATAAACATTGAAAAGTAGCAAAGAACACTTATCCAAAAATGCTGTCTTAGGTTATGAAGACCTAGAATGCAAAGGGTTTACAAAAACCTTTAAAAATTATATTGATAGATAGATACACTTTAAATTCAACATTAAATTAAAAATTTCTTGATGTAATGACAATGTAAAACCACCTTGGTGGTAACACTTCATTTCCAGAAGAAACTGTATAAGGCTGAACAACAAACAACATTCCCATCTAACAACCCAAAATCAGTCTACTGATCCAAAGGGAAGCAGCTGCTGATGGAAACCCATAAAACTGGCTAATAGTGACATTTCAGCTTGCCAAAGTGCACAATGCATGGTCCACCCAGGTTCAGCCTGTGATTTTTCCACCTATAAATACCTTCTGATGTGGAATTGGGAAATCTACTTGTGTGCCAGCAGTAAATCGACTGAGGGTAATGTGAAGGGTTTGAGATCAGAATTTCTCTGCAAACAGTAACAGGACATTGACCAAAGAGAGACAATATAGTGAAAATTAGTAACAAATAAGGACACACACACACAAAAGCCCCAAACCTACTGAATCTCACCTGGCCACAGAACCTGCCTCAGGAAAACTATTACCAGCCTTCCACAAGGAGGCAGATGCTCAGCTTTTCCCTAAGGACACGCAGACACAACCTGAATAACAGCACAGGAGATCTGACTGGATTAAGATAGAAGGTATTATGTTCTAATCCAAAAGCATACATATGTAGGACGGGAAGAATCAAAGGCATCTAAGGTCTGTATCATCAAAAAGCCCAGCTGAAGGCTGAGAAATACACGTGGTTCCGTTGCTCTGGACCTGAAAATCTTCATAATGGCTTGATGAACTCTGCTCCTGAAGGACCCAATAAAGTTAAAGAAAGCAAGCATTTAGGTGTGGTGTTTGGCCAGACTGGAAGTAAAGTATTACCTGCCAGGGGCAATGTCCACGATGACACAGCATTCCTCCTGTTATCCTGGGGTCCCAGTGCTCCCAAGTAGAGCTGGTGTTTGCCTGGGTGGGCTGAGGCACGTCCAGACCGTCTCCCCCGTCCCTGCTCTGATGCAGCCCATCACTCCCGTGTTGAACAGCCCCCGTTCTGTTCCTGCCCATGTCCTCCCCTCGCTGGTTTTGCCCTGTGGTGTTTCCCCCCATTCCTTCCTGCCTGGCAGCAGGTGCTGTGCTCTTGTTCTGCCATGCAGGGCCCTGGCTTGGCTCACCCGATGCAGCCAGGCCTCTCCCAGTTCCCTCCACTGCCTTGTGGTTCTCAGGGCCATCCAGCTCCTGTCCCGCAACACTGTCCCCCGGGGGCTTCTGGGACACAGAGCCCACCACTGTCTTCTTCCAGCTGGAAGCATCTCCTGCCACCTCTGTTTGTCCAGCGTGCCCAAAGGCATCCTTGACGGTCTCCTTTTCCCCAACATCACTGTGTTCCAGCTCCATCTGCCCAGCTGTGCCCTCTGTGCTCCTGTTCAGCTCAGGCACATCCCCGTGCTCCCACTGGAGCCTTTTTGGCTCCCGCCGCTGTTCCTCCAGAGCCTGCCTGGCTTTGATCAGGCCACAGGGAAACGGTGCTGGAGGGAGGAATGACAAAAACCAAGATCTGAGATTAGGGTGTGCTGGTGTCATGTTGAACTCAAACACAAAGCAGCACTTTTCCTGTCCAAGAATGGGACTTGACCCCCCTGGAACAACTCTGACCTCGTGATGTCCAACTCCCCCCTGGCCACCCCCTTGGCTCAGTGTGCAGAACTCATTGCCCAGAAACGGGCGTGTGGCTGTGTCTTTTCTGAGCCATCAGCCAGGAGCAGCCTGCCGAGGAATGAATACTGACTCAGTCCTCCCCTTCTGCCTAACACCCCCTGTCCTATCCTCTCCCCTCCCACCCCTGCACTTCAGCCTCATGACTCAGTCTAGCTGATCTGAGCCTGTGCTGGAAGGAACAGGCCCACTCCAAACTGTCCTGCTTGCTCCTTGACCCAGTATGTGCTCACAGGGGCACCGGACTACAGACACAGGACAGAGAGGAACCTTAACATTTAAAATAAACATTACAAATAAGACAGATCTTTTCATACAGTAAGTGCAAGCTGCAGTAGCCACAGTATGTGCAGCTCTTCTGCATCTAGCGGAGGGAAAGTCAGTGCCTGCAAGAACCTCCTCTGTTCCCGAGGTGGCCCCAGCAGCCCGTGCTTTACCTGCCTGCACGCAGCTCCTCCCGTCCTCGTGCAGGGTGTAATCCCTGGCGCAGGAACACTGCACGTGGAGGGCGCTGCTGTCCCTGCAGTACTGCCAGCACCCGCCGTTCTTGTACCAGCACTCCAACCTCTCTGCCGGGGAAACACCCGCCGTTACAGCACCCAGCTCCTGGAGCTACTATTGCATGGGGCAAAGTAGGAAAACATCTGCTGGAATCGCTCAGGGAAACAGAAGGAACCACCTCTTACAGTTCCAGGCACGCACACGGGTGTGCAGCAAACCAGACCTCATGTTTGGTTTGTTCTGTTCTGACCATTCTCCCGTTTGCCAGCTTTGCCCTGAGGCCACAGCTGGGCCCTTCTGTCTGTGGAGCAGGGGCAAGAAGAGGCCTGGAAGAGCAAACACTTCTAAATGCATCAGTTTTTGATTCATCTGCACATCTTGTCTTTTATATCAGACATTGGAATGGGCTGCCCAGGATTCTCCGTCCCTGGACATATTTAAAAGGAGACTGGATGTGGCATCAGTGCCATGGTCTAGTAACCACAGCGGGGTTGGATCAAGGGTTGGACTTGATGATCTCAGAGGTCCCTTCCAACCCAGCTGATTCTATGATTCTATGACAGATTTAAAGCACTGGGCACTGGGGGGGGGGTCCAACCTTGCCTGCAATTGAGTGAGATTTTTATTCATTGTTACATTAAAAATAGTCACATTTAGTTGCTTCACTGTACAAAGAAAAGGTCAACAAAAGCACTTGGAGGAAAAAAATTTAGTTTCCACAGTTTGGCTTTTGCTGTTATTTCATGCCTCAGTTTGCAAACTGGATACAGCGTTTCAGAGGATGAAAAATCTGGTAAGAGAAGGTAGTTTTTATCCTTCCTTTTCCATCACTCATATATTACAACATAAATATAGCAGACTTTTCCCCTTTCAATAAGCTTTGGCTAATTTGTTTGATTGACTTAATGAAAGAGAGGAGCCTCATCATGAACAATCTGCAGTGCAGGCATCTATGGCAGGAGTCACTAGAGTTGTTATCCCTCCAAAGTGATGAAAAGGGGCCTTTCTTGGGAGCAGACAGGAGATGGCCACATGCCATCCTTCCTTCACAATGAATGCCAGCGTGTCTATTCCTGTACTCACCTATTTCACAGTTGTGTCCTCTGAATTCTGGGGGGCAGATGCAAAAGTAACTGTAATGTCTTATTTTGCAGACTCCACCATTTTTACAGGGATTTGTACTACATGGATTTAAACCTAAGGAGAAGAAACGAGGCACAGTGTAACTCCAGGGATTAAGAGAAGCCTGGCTTTCAATTGCCACATAGTTCTTTGTACCCAGGAGGGACACAAGAAATACATTTTTTAAAAACTCCTTTTTTACCTACCTTTGTAATTGAACCAAAACTCCATCTGCAAGAGGAAATCACAAATGAAGAGAACAGGCAATAAATGGTCATATTGATTACTGAAGACATAATTTAGAAAGCTGGTTTTTTAGGGTCCATGTAAACTGACATTTTCATTAGAGCCATAAACACAGTCTCAGAACAGATCTCCTGATCACCACTGTGCCATTTACTTTTGTTTGCACCATGGAGCAGCCCCAGAGTGCATAAACTGGGCTGTACTGGAATCAAAATGAACCTGAAAGCTCAGATCCTTAAATGCTCCAGCCACTGAAAGGTCTGTGGCACCAGCTCAGGAGTTTCAAGTGACACCATCACCACACCCCCCCTCCCCAAAAGGTGTCACTGCAAGGCCTCAGCACCAGCTGCTTTGCTCTGAAGAGCCATTTCTGCTGTGCTGCTCTGCCTGCTACGGAGACATTCCTGGCACTGGCACCTCGGGCTGGATCCAGGAGAGAGCAGGCACCTGTTTAACTCTGCAGCTCCAACTCCTGCCTCAGCACAAGGCCCCAGAAGGCCCCAGCCCTGCTTCCAGCCAGATGCTGTTGGCCCTGGGAATGAGACACTCCTCCTCTGGATTGGGAGGGTCTGGACAAGCAAGTGACCTCTGAAAATGTCCCAATCACATTGCTGGACTGATGCTCTCAGAAATGGGTTTTAGATACTTCCAAGGATTTGTGTTTAACATTTATACAACAAACTGAGCACTCGCAAAGTGAAGTCTCACAGGTGCCCTGGGTGACCCTCCCTGAATCACCCTGAAGTGACCCAAGCTGCAGAATCCATAGACACACACCTCCAGAGCCACACTTGGTGACTTGGGCAGGATTACTTAGACCTCACCATTGACTTTCCTCTGTTTCTCCTAAAACCAAGTTTCTCACCGTTTTCTCCTGCGAATGGAAGATCTCCTTGGCCTCCTCAAATGAACACTTTTCCTCATTGCATTCTCTCTCCAAGTTCCCTGGACGAATCTCTTCTAGGAAGTGGTTGGCACGTTTATGGACTCGCAGCACCTCGTGGGCTTTGTCTTTTCTCACAAACACTAGAAGACCAAAACTGAACAGTTGGTGCTGAAGGCAACACAGCGGCACTGCCACAGTCACAGTCAGAGGGGCTTTCAGTGGAAAAAACAATATAAATGAGGGGAGTGGGAATCTACACAAACAGCCCAAAGGAAAATAAAATTAGTCTGTGTTTCAGCAAAACATATCAGTAGTCTAAGCTTGCTTTCAGTGAGTCAAAAGAGCCACTACTGAGACTTGCAGGTTTGTGCAGAAATTTTTTATTCCACAAGACTCTTGAGTATTGCAGCTTCTTCTCTGGAGGCTGGTTAGGTTTTTCTGCTTAACCATCCCAATTCACAACAATTATTAGCTTGATATTTGGTTATGGAGACGCAGAGTTCTCCAGGTTCTGCTGTGGCCACAATAGAACAGACACCAATCCTTCATTAAGAGAAATATTAGTGTCAGTTTTGTACTTACATTTAGCTCATCTCAACTTTGCTTCACTAAGGTATTTGCCCTCCTCCTGCGATGCCTTAAGCTGTTACTGCCAGTAAATTAAGGGAGGAATGGCCAAAAGAAGGACTATGTCAGTAATGTCCTCCCCACACACCCCCTCTGCTCCACAGCACGTCTCTGCTAAGGCACCTCTATCTGCAGCACGGTGCCAGGGTTTTTCCACCCACACCCCTTGTGGGTGCACTGATCCCAAAGTGCAGCCCCATAGCCAAAGCCCACCTGGCAGATGGAAAGGCTGTTACTCCAAGTGTTATGAGACAAAAACTCACTCTGTAATCCCAAAAAAGCCTATGGAAATCCACACAGCACTGCTTTTCCCAGCTAGGGATTAGTGCCCTGGACAAGCCAAACCTTCTGGCAAAGAACCCAGTTTTGGAGATGGACTGTGAAAACACAGATCTATTTGCAGTTGCAGGATCAGTATTTACAGCAATGACCGAAATTCTAGAATGATATTACATTGCCTCATTTCCAGGCAATTAGTAACAGCCCACAAAAACTCAGTGAAGAAAAGCTTTGTACAGATCCTGCTGTCTGGTAATAGAGAACATTTCCTTCACTTACACCAGTAAAATTTCCCTTCAGCTCCCCTTGTGTTCTGGGTCACCTTAAAGGATTTACCTCCTTTAAGTAGGTGTCCCACAGAGCCTTTGCAGATACTCTGCTCTTCCTCCTCTGCAAGGACAGCCACGATGACTCCTGAGATCCTGTACACTCTCCTGCCTGTCCCACAGCTCTCTGAAGCCATTTCCAAACCTTGTGTAGTAGTTGTACAATCAACACGAGGTCCAAGAACACATGTTGAAAGTGTCTCATTTTAGATTCCCAAACTGGAAACCTCTGCCATGCAAAACCAATTCAGATCTCGGGTTCCATGTCACAAGGAGAATACTCTTCAAAGGAAAGTGGGCTAAACAGAAATCTAAGAAAGGCTGATTTCACTTGGAAATATGTATATGAATATTAATTTCTTTCTTGTGCGTTTCAGGAAGTGTTCCTTCAACCCGCAGGACTTTGTGTTCAGAACAGGAATGCAGTTTCTGTTTAAATGCCAACATTGCCACAAAAAGACAATTTAATTAAAAAAGTAAAAGAAATACCTACCTTCATATGAAAACAGGCAGCTGCTGTCAATGAAGCACATCAGCAGGAGAAATCTCCCAAGTGAGGAGCTGCTCTCCATGTTAGTGAGCATCCAGAACACTGACCTCCTGATTCCTTTCTGAGGGAAAAGAATAATAAAATTAGTATGTTGTCACAAAACCAGCCTGCAAAAAAGATGAAAAAGTAGAAGCAAGAGGATAAGAAGAGACAAAGAAAGCAAATTCTACCCAGTTAATTTTGAGCTCATGTCCCCTGTTTCCCCAAGCCACACTGATGCTGCACACCCCAACAGGCAGGAGCTGAGCTGTGGGGCAGGGGCTGATCCAAAGCCCACAGAAGCCACGGAAAAGCCATGGGGAGCATGGGAGCACACGGCCCAAAGGGAGCAGAGGCCACTCCCAGCCCAGTCTCGCTGAAGCCGAGGCGGGAGCACAACCAGCCCCTGTGCAACTGCTGATGCTTCGCTCAGGGAAGGCCATGCACAGACCCCAGGGAGGAACCAAGCACCACATACCAGCAGTCACAGGTACAGCACAGAAGTTTGCATTTCTTCTTATTACCTTCCCAGGCTAAAGGATTTACCAGGATTCAACAGCATGTTCCTCTCTGCTACCTGCAGCATTTTTTCAAAAACACAGGATCCAGAATGAGTTCAATTTACACAGAACCACGCAATTATACTCACGTTTTTCTTTATTTTTTTTTTAGGGGAAGACAGGAAAGAGATTTGGATGTACACCAGGAACAGCCATGAGGTCAAGAGGTTGATCATTAACTAGTCACAAATATTGACAGAGGAGAGACAACCTGGATTCTGTGAGACACATTAGAAATTCAAAATCGGAAGAAAAGTGTGTGTTTCCACACACATACACATGTGCATTAAAAAGAGAATTTAGTCTTTTAAAGAATGCTCCAATACTAAAAGCCACTGCTTTGCAATAAATTTCTTCAGGAAAATGTGGAACTTTTAAGAGCAGATTTCTGACACTGTCACCTTTCAGTAGGCAAGGCCAACAGACCTGGAAAACACACCAGCTACTCTGTAAACATGTGCTGAAATATTGCAGAGCTGGGAGTGTGCAGGAGGATTCCCTGCAGTCACCAGCAGGCAAATGTTGCCCTGTCACTGCACCAGCACTGCCACCCACCATGTTTCAACTCAGGGTTACAGGTTACCTGTTCCTGGTGCAGGCCTGCTGAGAAGGGTGCTGTTCAAAGCATTCTTATTTAATGTTCCTCCATCCTTAAGTCCTGTCCCAAGGGAAAAGGGGGAGGAGAAAAGAGAGCCAGAGCCAGTGAGCACAGCTCCTACCCCAACTGCTCCTTCAGTAATGACTCAACATCAGCACTTGGGTAACAAGCACCAAGGCAGCTCCTGAGTCAACAAGTCCACAAATTTAAAAGGTATTAAACCTCTTTGCTGACACCACATTAAATTTCTTACAAACTAACCCAATTCCTTGTACCTGAGGTTTTTTTGGTTTAAGTCTCATCACAAGAGCAGACTGAAGTTCTTCACTGATCCAAACCCCTTGAGACATTGGAAACACACACTGGAAACACACATCACTACAGCAGAAAGAGTTCTGCTTCTTTTTTTCTACAAGATTAATTCTATTTAACAAGTGCTAAGATTAGAAACAAGTATAAACTGTGATATTAAACTTCACCTGGACTATTGCTACTTCCTATGAACTTACTGGTGCTCTGTATCATTTACTCATATACACACAGAGATGCAAACACACACCATTTATCAGTAAGCATGAGCAATGCTCACACAGCCTGCAGCTGATTGCAGTCACCACAACAGCAATGAGCAGAAGCATTTGCTTACCTTGCTAATTAGAAGACTGTTACAGACCTCAGGATAAATAGAGCCTGCAATAGCTTGGAATTAAACCTCTTTTTTTTTTTTTTTGAATAATGCTATACAGTTCCCCTTCTCTTTTCAGGAAGTTTGGGGGGTAAAATCAGGCATCAAGTGTGCAAAGAATAGAAAATACAGAGAAGTTCTAGTCACCTGCTGAATCAACGATCTGTGAGCACTGGAGTAGGATGTGAAGGACTGGAAGCAGTAATGATGTTACAAAAATTTCACTGTGTTGCAAGAAAAATTATACAAATACAGAGCAAACCAAAACAGTTACTGTGGGTACAGCTGAAATGACAGAACTGCATCTCGATGGTGACTTGCAAAACCAGTTCTCTCTGTCCCCTCCTGCCCCCACCCCAACCAATTCAGACATTTTACACCTCAAAGATGGAGTTGTCTGACCATGAATCACCTTATTTTCTACAATGCTGTACAGCATCTCAGCTAACAGGGTTCTTTTTTCTTTCCTGTAAGGCTTAAGTAGGACCATGCCACAAATAAACAACACAACCTGCAACAAACCAATGTAAACAAGAAAAAAAGGAGAGAAAAAAATAAGTCCCAAGGAGAACAGCACACGAGGTTGACATATACTCAATATTTAATACTGAAGGTCTGACATTACACTGCATACTGTCACCAGCACAACATTCCAGACTCTCGGGGCCAGAATCAACCCTTCAAAGGAGCTGACACATCTATGTGGTGCTGGATCCACTCCAGGTACTGACTAACTTTGGTGTAGACTCCAAATTTCTCCCTTCTCCCACAGCCTTCGCCCCAGCTCACCAGTCCTACCAAAAACCAAGTATCCTTATACTTGGTGAACATGGGGCCCCCGCTGTCCCCGAGGCAGGCATCCTTCCTGTCCCCCAAGCTCCCGGCACACAGCATGTTGTCGGAGACAGAAGAGTCCATGGCGCGGGCGCACTCGTTGCGGGGCACGATGGGGATCTCGATGTAGCGCAGGGAGGTGGGGTGGCTGGTGTTCACGTCGCTCGTGCTGCCCCAGCCCGTCACCACCATCTGCCTCCCGCTCCTGGTGAGCTCCTGCTCGGCCAGGTTGCGGGCAGGGAGGCAGATGGGCAGCGCGTACTTGTAGTACATGGCGTGCTCGGCCAGGTGCAGCATGGCTATGTCGTTATCCGACGTCTCCTTGGTGTAATTCTCGTGGATCACCTGTTTATCAACCCGGATGATTTGCTCATCGACGTCACGACGACGGAAAAGGAATTTACCTGGAAGAGCAAACAAGAAGACAGATGCTGCTGAACTTTCCTTCCCCTTGAACACCAAAGCATCTGGAATGTGCTGTACTCCTATGGTTTTACTTCCCTTGTAATACAGACATTTGCTCGTTTTATGTCACAGGTTGACAGTGTTTTTAACAGATGGACTAACCTGTAAACTTTCCCTATTTACTGAAATCATGAATACCCACAGTAGTAAATGAACTGGTGCCCTAGAGCTCTGGTCATCAGCTGAGAAACCAAAATGCCCTGCTGTGTTCACATTTCAGTACACCTGTGCAACATGAGAGACCTCCTTCAGGAGGAAAACAACCTTTTTGGAACCAGCATTAAAAGCTGGAAGAGCAAGCACATGCAAAGCAGGACATTCATGACAGGACATGAGCTTTATGCTACCTGAATGAAACGTCAGGATTTATAAATAAAGGTGACTGACTGGTAAGGCTACTCCTTTCTGAAATCTTACATCTGTATTTTAACGAATTTTTGACTGCTTCTGGGTTGCTATTTGTGCTACATGATCACAGCCCCTTCAGGGGCCAAGCAGTCAATGGAGCAGTAAGCAGGAAACTGTGTTGAGAAGGGCCAGAAAGGCAAGAAGTCTTCTGTGATACACTGGGAAAGGCAGAGACAGGTCTTTCTTGTAGGCTGTCAGTGAGGTCTTGCAGCTGTTTTTTTCTGTGAAGAGTCAGTGTCTCCAAGTGTAGGGACTTATGAGCCACAGTAGCTACAGAAACATATTCTCAAAAGACCCCTCAAGTCCAGCTTTGGATCTTGGACTTCCAGAGCAATTATTTCAGAGTCTCTCCTCTTGCTCCTCTGCAGACATCCAATGGAAAATTCACACCTGGCCAGAGCAGGTGGCTGAAACTGCTCTGACATGTTGTATTAAGTAGTTCCAGAACCTGAAGGACTTCCCGGTATCAAGCCAACAACCACAAATCAGTGTTTTTCTCCTATCACAGCCTGTCTTCCTTGAGTGTCCTTGGAGCACTCTCCAGCCACTGTGGCTGGGGGATGGCAGGGAAGAGGCAGGGCTTTATTCCTGCCTTCACAAGTACAAACCCTGCTTTAGGCCTCAGAAATAACTGTGGACTCAAACGCTGTCAGTTCATCTCCTCTAAGGAGGGCAGTGTGGATGAGCAGGAACACACGTGCTGCAGGGCTCACTCCTCTTGTGCATCACAACTCTCGGTCCATGGCCACACACTGGCTCCTTCCTCTATGAATAAGGAAGGTCTTTTGGGCAAGTATGAGAGTGAGAGAAAGCCGAGCCCCACTGATAACCATCCTTACACTATAAATTGCTCTGTATACTTGCCCCAAATTCAGGTGTGAGACATCTCTCAAGTTTCATTTGAACAGAACAAAATCTTCTCAAATCAGGGTTCTCAAGTGCTGACATTTCTTCACCCACTGAAAATCACATTTTATTTGGACTCTCCTGACAGATCCCACCCCTTCTTTCTTTGCTGCAGACACATCTCAGGGCATAGTTAATCCCAGCTGAAAGCTTGTCAGACTGCACAGATCTCTCCCAAGACCTGCAGTATGAGGCCAGGGTGGAACAATGCAAGTGCAGCCTCGATACTTCCCCCAGTTATCATCTCCCCACTGAGCTATTCCCTCCCAAGTTACACTCAAAGGCTACATCCAACAAAGCAGAGCACTCCAACACCACATCTGACAGTTGCTTTTCCTTTAACGAGGTTTCTTAGTGAAGCTCTTCTTGGGCTTCACTAAAATTAATGGAAAACACCTAAAGAGGAAGAAAATGACATAATGTCTGCACATTTCCAAACTATCACATACACTTCTATTTGGATGTCTCCCTGTGAAAAGGTGAATATTCTGGCACTGAGAGGACCCAAGGCTACATCACACACTTTTCTATTCATCCTGTGTGTTGGAAGTACATAAACACATCAATCTGTGTGTGCCTTACTGTCTCTGTTCTCAAACACCTGCACATCCACAGTGTGTATGGAACAGACTGTGTATTTTCCAGGTGAGGTACACAGACAATATATTGGCAGGACTTCCAACAAATACTGGGAATATCATTTCACTAATGGAGAAAGCAAGCAGCTGAGCTGTTATGCCTCAGCACCAATGGTACATAGAAAACATTGATCCAAAAAAACCCATATTACTTCAGTGTGAATGGAACACTAATTATTTCTGTCTGTTAATTCAGGAGCAGCACTGCTACTTGACATAGTGACATTTTCTTATGCTCCAGAGCAGCAGTGCAAGTAAAGGCAGTGTTGCCATTTTACAGTACCTCTCCTCCTTCTGCAATGAAATTCTAAGTAACAGTGTTTAAATGCATGAAAAGGCAGGAAGACACCCTGTGACATTCTCCTCCTGGGATCAAGACTTTTTTTCAGTATTGGGATGACCTTGAATATTTTCAGCACCAGAAAAACACAAGGAGAAGAGACCAAGTCTTTCTACTTTATAGACCAGCAGCAGTGCTCAGAAGACATCAGCTCACTTCCACAGTAAGGCTGATGGTGGCTTAAAGGAAATCAGATTTTTACTAAGCTTTGCTTTAAGCTAAGATGCATATTTAAATACTGCCTAGACAGTCCATTCCTACAACCAAGGACTTTTGCCTTCAGAACCTGCTATCTTTTCCCTGAAATGAGAAATATTTTTAATGAAACAGTTATATTTAAAAAACACAGGGATAGATGATTTTCCATACCAAGTCTTACTTTGAGCTCCCTTGGTGGGTCAAGGCAGTGTGCTGCCGTTAGGACCCAAGCTGGATGGATGAGAACACCCCCACACACAAACTTCCCACTTGCACTTTGCAGCATAACCTGAAACCAAACAAGAGAGGTGTGAGGTGTGACAATGCCTGGAGCGTGGCTCACCAAACACTGTGCACAACCTTCTTTGTGGCTGCCAAATACCCCAATGCATCAAGCACCAAAGCAGGGCACATGCACCGAAGCCAAAGCTCCACAGTGGGACGAAAGCCCTATGAATAAAGTCTCTGTGGAACACCTACAAACAAGTTTTGAATGTTCTTCCTGAATGAGGGCTGGCTTCATTCAAATCAGCATGGGGTGCTGCTGGGCACTGCAAAGAAGCACTTTGCACTCAAAGCTTTGAAACACAGAGCACAAATGAGGAGATTATTCTTGTGTCCCACACCAGAGAGTGCATCATCTCAGACTGCAGCTCTCATGCAATAGTGTAAAAGGGCCTTTCATATCAAAGAGAACCATGCCCTGATTATTTGCATTCATTAGTTCCATGATAAGCTCTATGAGGTCTCCCCTTTGTGATATCCCAACCTGCCATGGCATATTTTGCTGATTAAATCTGTTAACTTGAATGTATGACAGACAAGGCTCATAAAAAAGGGTGAGAAAGTGCCCTCCCACTCCCACCATGAGGCTGTTACAGGAGCTGGAGCACACATCCCATCACACAGCATGAGTTCCCCAGGATGGAGCAACAGAGTAGGTGAGCATCATCACCATCCTCTCTCTTGATAGTGTTGGGAAGGTAAGGTAAAAAACTTGGCAACAGTGACAAGGTCAAGAGTCCAAACAGATACTATTTTATCCTGCTACTCCAACTTTGGGGTTGCTTTTGAAAAAACTAAGGAAATTTTAGCTTCACGTGATACCACCAGTAATGTAGGAACCTTTCTGGAGTAGCCAGGCAGGCAGAGCTTTTGGTAAGAGCCTAAACTACTTGTGGTGAAGAACTCTCTTCTCCTACCTGCCAAGGGCTGTCTCCCCTTCTTGCAGCTGCTCCCTCAATGAGCCGAATATTCAAGTTTGCTTTGGCTTCAGTGTCGTCCACCTTCACTCTCCCACAGGGGAACTCCACTGTGCAGATGCAGAGAAGTTCACTAGCAAAGCCCAGATCACCCAACACAAAACCACTTTCTAGAGCATTCCCTCTGTGTCTCTAACCTAGGCAATACTGGTCAGAGGCATCATGGAGGTCCCTCAGTGCTTGGCAAGGAGGCAGTCTCCTGATTCCCCTCTATGTCTCCACGAGGCAAACACAGATTAAGGGCCATAAAGCAGGTATGGAGTTGAGAAATGCAGGCAGAGTTACTCTGCACGGAATAGGTGTTTTGAAAATGAGTACAAAGTGCACTGTCGACAATTCTGCCCTAAAACTCTCTTCCTTCAGTCTGAATAATCCTCTGTCAAACGTGGATCACAAACATCCTCCTCTTACCTACAGGCTTGCAGGTGATGTGGTCGTCCATCAGCTGATACCCCGAGGCACAGCTGCACGAGCGGCCCTGGTTGGCAGGGTCATCCCTACAGAAATGGTCACATCCTCCATTATCCACGGAACAGTTGGTGTACTTGACCTCTGAGGGGAAAAGGAACAGCAAGAGAGGTGAGAAGTTTGAAAGTCAGAGTCACAGGGAGGTAACGTGGCAAAGTGGGCAACAGCTGTCAATGATTTGGGATGACAGTTGTGGGCTTTAACAGCACCTGGGCCCTGAGACAGCAAACAACCTTAGTCCAGAATCAGGCAGTGGGGAGGTGGAGGACACAGATTACTGTCAGAGCAGGCAGACTGGAGAACAGAAAATTCCCTGTCACTACATGCAAGCACATAGTGCAAAGTGTTGATGATACAGGACACACAGTGCTCATCCCTAACTATGCTATCCAGCTTTTGTTCAAGGAAGAAATTGTCACAGTAATGACAATAAATACATTGTATTTAAAACCTCCACCATCATCCCTGGGTTGACAGTCCTAAAGTATCTGAAATCCCTGCTTTACAGAGTTATTTTCGGTACTTGTTCAAAATTTAGATATCTCAGATCTCCGAACTTCTCCTATGGCAACACAAAGTTAATTTTGCTTTAGATAAGCACAAATAAACCTCCTACCACAATAATGAAGCAAGAGAGAAATCACATTAGTAAAGAAAGTGAGTAAGCTGTGCAATGACTGAAGTGTTGACCCCTACTGCACAGAAACCCCTGTCACAAAGGATGTTATTTTATAGTGGATTAAATGCAGCATTACCATAATTGCAGAAAAACCCCTCCCAGCCTTTGTTACAGATGCAAGAAAATTTTCCAATATTGTCCTTGCAGATGCCATTGGAACAAGGCTGTGGCACACACTGATCTCCATCTGAAACAGAGGTAGGAAAATTCAGTCCCTGAACCATACAGAGCTCACAGATCAAACATCAACATGAACAGGCCCTCCCCAGATTCCCAAACATCACCTATGTGATGGGTGTTAAGTTTCTGGCACTTAAAGGTGACACCTCCATGGCACTCGCCCAGAGACAGGGCATCACTCTGGGGTCTTACCCACAGCTGCAGAGAGAGTGGGGTGGGCGGAAGGGGAGGAAAGGGCAAAGCCTGAGGCAGACAGGGCAGTGGCAGGGGACTGCGGGGGTGGGGCTCCTCTTTGGCCCATGTCAGACAGGGTTAGAGCACCAAAGCACTTTTCACCAATTCCTTAGCTCTGGGGAGATGACTGATGACAGCTACAGGTGCACAGTGTTTTAGGAAGGCTGCTTGTGTGACAGAAGGAGAAAACATTCTTTGCACTCCCCATATAGGAGAAAATGAGAATATGAATCAGTATGTGACACATGGCAGGAGGAAGGCTGAGTACCAGTTACTCTTGAGGAAGCACAGAGAAGTGATTAGGAAAGTCTTTTACTTACCTACATACTTGCTCCAAAAATTGAGCTGTGGAGAAACAAAACTTATATTATGGTGAGAAAACCATTTTTAACAAGTGAGGGATTTAAAGTGTATCATGCCCTTGGCCAACAGAGAACAGCACTCCAGTCAACAGCATCAGTCTCATTCTTCTTGACAGTGTAGTGACTGTCGCTACAAACCAAGAAAACTGGCCAAATGATCCTGTACTGCTTGTACTCAGCACAGATCTCCCCTGTCCTGCTTGCAGACCTACCAACACCAAAGCCCCTCAATATCCCCATTGCTTCTCTGTTTTCTTGTCACTTACTGCCAGGTGAGGCATCCAAGTTCACTTGTGCCCAGTCAGACAAAAACGTGGGCATTCCAAAGACAGATCCCTCTCTATTCTGGGGTTTGAGGAACAACAAAGACTGGCTCATCCTATGCTGTGAGCTACTCTGCTCAACAGAGTATCTGCTCAACAAAGAATCCAAGCTGACAGAACAAGTGTGGAAAAGGGGCAGGAGTCAGTGACGCTGACAATAAAAGGTAGCGTCCAATTGAAAATATGAGTTTGGACAAAGAGAGAGAACCTAGTGATGAGAGAAATGTTTGCCATGCCCAACTGGGAGACTGGGGAGATACAATGAAAGGCAGCCAGGGCTGGTGAATGGACAACAGAGGGCAAAGACTGGAAGGACCTGGAAAAACTCACTGGCATCAAGAATATCCAGTGGGGTCAAGCAAGGATTGGAATTATCTGGCTGGGCCCTAAACCTCACCATTGGGTCAGGTGGGACATGAACAAGTAGCCAAGTTTTATGGTCCATACAGGTGGTAACACGACAATCACTGTAACAGAATGACATTCAAACCCATGCCTACACCTTAGGAATCAGGAGAGATCCATTTTCAGTGCTGACAGCATGATCTCCTATGCCCTGGACTGCAATATTTGATTGGGTAACTCCCACACTCATCCTTAAAAAAACAACTTACTGTTGCTTCCTTGGTTTCAAATATCTCACTGGCCTCCTCGAAGTCACAGTGCTCTTCAATGCACTCCCGCTCCACAGAGCCCGGCTTGAGCTCCTCCAGGAAAGAGTTCGCCCGCTTCTGGATCCTCAGGACCTGGTTTGCATCTTCAGTGCTGTAAAATACTGGAACCAAAAATGTGAAAGCACAAGCAGAGAAAAGAGCTGGCTGAAAACTAGTAGTGGTGCTTCCCAAAGGACACTTAGCAGAGCACCAACCCCTCTCCAGCACAGCAAGAGGGGCTGCCCTGGACACCGGAGTCTGTCTGTGCTGCGCTGCAGAAGCTCCAGCTCCTGCCCTGTGCTACTCTTGACAGCTCAGGGGCTCAGGAGGGCTGTGACCAGGCAGCTGTCACAGCCCAGCACTGCCTGTCAGCTCTGCTGGAGGAATTCAAACCCCCTGATAATGGAAATGATTCCAGCCGCTCCGCCTGACTGACAGAGGAGCAGGAAATGCAAGTCCAGCGACTGGGGAAGGGTGAAGGGTCTCTCTTAAAATGAAAACTTACTTGAGGTGCCGCAGACCCAAGCAGAGCAGGCAGCCAGCAGCAGCCAAAGGGTGAGGTGCTTCCACATCCTGCAGCAGGAGTCACCTGAGGAGAAGGCAGGTGTGAAGAGGAGCACATTGCCGAGGGACAGCAGGAGCTGCTGCAGACAGTTCCCCCCCAGCCGGCCCAGCCAGCTCCTCCACTGGCCTGTCCCAGGCCTGATTCGGTGACTCCAGCTCTGGAGCGGCCATTCTGAGTCCCTCCACACCTGTTTGCTCATTCCCTCTAACCCATCAGCAGGTCTCCCAGAAGACTTTATGTCCGCCCTGACACTCTCCCCTTGCCACTGGACATTTTTGACAAGCTTCCTGCTCCATTAAAGCAAGCTGTCCTTGGAAATCCTGAAGGATGCAATACTTTTGAAGCACTTACTGCTTTGTTCAGTGGGAATCAGGGTGATCTATTCTTCCGCCATGAGCTCTGCTAGAACTTAGTTAATCCATAACTTCAGATATTTACTCTTTGGAGTGACATGAAGTGCTTTCTTTTCAGTCGTTAAACAAACAGTGCTCGGGGGAGCTTGATAAATGACCTGCACACAGGGGAAAAGTGAAACAGCTGAGGCACCCACTCTGCCTTTTGAAAATCTGGGGTTTTCTTCTTATATTCTCTGGCAAGCAGAAATTGTTATATTTAGTTTGTAAGCATAACCACCCAGTGCTAAGGTCTCTTGAGAGATCCTACCATCTTCTCACAGCATGCAATCATCCAAAAGAGACACATATTGCAATTTTTAAGAGTCCTCCCACTTTACTTTCTCATCCAAGGTTCCCCCCCAAAACAGCCAAGGGAACTAATCCCCCTGACAGCCACGAGCAGGTACCAGAAGCTTGTACCAGCGTGCCACATCTTTTGGTGTACTGGGTTAGCTCTCATCAGCACAAAGTATTCTATTGAATTCTGAATATTAAACATTTAGTGAAAACCCCCAGTCTTTTTCAGAAGTTTTCTTGCATTGCAGGTGGGGGGAACCAGCGTGTCCCCCTTCTCTGAGAACAGTGTGTACAGCAGCACCTCTGCAAGCTGGGCAGCAGTCACGGAATTACTGAGGTTGGAAAAGACCTCTGAGTCCAATCTGTGAGCAATCACCACCTTGTCACCCAGACCAGAGCACTAAGCGTCACATCCAGCCACTCCACCACCTCCCTGGGCAGCCCCTTCCAGTGTCTAATCACTCTTTCTGTGAAGAAATTCTTCCTAATGTTGAGGACAGGGCATTTTCATGGAAATTACCTGTGCAGCCAGGAGTCCTCAGGGGTCCTTTGTCAGGGAAAGTGCCACTGGGGGCCAGTGAAAGGTGGGGCCCCCATCCTGGGATCTCAGCTCACATCCCATGACACTGTTCAGGAGAGCACTGAATGCTTATACAACTTTTTTTTTTTTCATTTTCACCTCACAAAATTGACCATGGACTTTCTTGAAAACAAGCTCTCTTTAAACGAAGGGTTCACCATTCAACCACTGGGGACTTGAGCTAAAATAAAGATTGTGCCATCCAAAATCCCAGCTGGGGAAGGTGTGTGCACTGCCAGCTCTGCTGGTATGTCCTTCATCATCAGTTCAGCCATTCCACAAGAAAACTTTCACTGACATTAATGGCAACAGATTTTTGCTGCAAGTAAAGTTTATGCAACGTACCTGAATACAGGAAACACAGGTAGGACCATATATTACATTTTATTTATATATGTAGCTGACTTTGCTATTTGCTACCACACAGGTTGCATGGGTTTTAATACACTTTTGTCTCTAAGACTTGGTATAGGTTGGACATTAAGGACATGCACATCAACTGACAGTCTAGAAGATTCAAACCTGTGTGTCAGTCTCCTAAAAATTTCTTGTTTTTTTTTAAACCCCTATACTGATACTCAGAAAGAATTAATTTACTTCTTCATCAGCCCTTGTGTTTTGAGGGATTTATTTTCCTGTTTTCCCGTTTTTCCTGTCACTGTAGTGCAGAAATGTGTATTTTAAAAGCCTGCACTTGGGTTCTTAGATGGTCTTACGACTCCTGGTGCAAGGGATTGAAGAAAAGGTACTCTAGGGTACCTCAAGATCTGCCCAGTTTTGCATGGCAGGGAATCATTTCAATCTAAACAATTACAGTGCTGGGCTCTCTGCTTTCTAGTTCACCTTCATTAAAAAAAAGGGATTTTCCTAAGGATGGCTAAAAAAGGGTAAAGAGGAGAAAGAGGAAACTTCACAAGTGGATGGCAAGACAGAGGCTCCATATAATTCAAATTAACACTGTGGAGAGTTGTGATTCACAGTTGTTGCAAACAGCTCTACCGAGGTCTCCCTCTCATCCTGGGTCCTGATTTCTTGCAAGACCTGCAGAAACCCAGTGTTCTGTGAGCCATCATCTCTCCCCATGAACCACCTGAAATGAAACAGTGCAGCCCATGAGTGCAAACCAACCTGCTCCTGGAGAAGGACCAGAGGGCTTAGGCCACCCCCTCCCTGCTCCCAGGAGGAAAAGCCAAAGGCCACAACTGACGTTGTATTTTACCATGCAGGTCACTTGGTCACTGGAACTCTTCAAACAGAAGTTGCTCGAGAACTGCCATAAATCTTTTAGATGTTATAATGTGAAATGTAACTTCCCACAGTCTCAGAACCTTTTCATTCTGTCCACATGAGAATTAAACATCTCGAGCTGTTCCAGGCCCACTGGGAGGTGCACAGTTATTCATCCCAACCACAGAGCTGCCAAACAAGGAATTTATCTCATGACTTTGCAGCTGCTTTACAGGTGAGAAGTGGCAGGGCTGCTTCTGAACCTGCTAGTTTGCAGAGCTGCCCATTCAGCTGGAGCAGATCTCCTTGCCTTCTCCTCAATTTTCAAGACACTTTACACTCTATTAAAAAACCCAAATACATAAACCCTCCCTACCCAACAACACCTAGGACAAGGGAAACAGCAGAAGAATAAGAATACTTTGTGTTTTTAAAACTCATTGGCACTTCAAGATCTTCACAGCACACCTCTCTTCCCATCCACTCCCACCTCCCGAGATCCATGTGGAAGTTAAATCAAACCAGGATGAGGGCAGGTCTGACATCTCAGCAATGAGACACTGAGTGGGGCAATGTGTTTTTTGCTATTGGCTTCTGCCACATAATTAAAAAAAAGGCCAAAACAAACTACCTGTATCAGAGAAGTAAGAGTATCTTCTGCCTCTGCTGTTGCTTTCTTTGCATGTTTTCTGTAGTGCCATCTAAAGAAGAGCCTTACTCAGGTCTGATATGATTTTTCTTTTCTCCTTATTCCTGCTTTAGGTAACATTGTAATGATCAATTTTACCATTTTCATCTTGCAAGAGTATATAACATTAGTATGATTTCTCATGTTCCTGTCACATAAAGTATCTCTCCACACTTCTGTTTGACTATCAAGTACAAAGGTGTTTTTCACATAGAAAATATTCTCGACCATTATAACTTACTTTTCATCTACTTTGCAACAGTACTGTGGAACTCTACAACCTGCTTAAATTAGTCTGCTGAAGTTTCCTGTCAGCATCTCATGAACACACCAATCTGTATGGATAGAAGAGAAAGTTTATCACAATCAGCTCTACGGACTGCTCACCCAAACACCTCCAAATTCTATCGAGTTTACAGGTGTCCTTTTATGACATTGAGTTTCTGCAGTCCATGAGAAAATTCCCTTCTCCCACGCTTTTGTAAATACACCTTCACTGGTTCCAGTCACTGTATACATTGCCTGCAATACATGGAGTGCTCCCCTCTCACCCTGGCAGGGACACAGCACCCACGGGAGCTCTGCAAACACATGAGGTAACAACACACACCCTGCTGGGTTCCTGGCAGTGTCTGCCCATCGAGCTGGGAGTTTGCAGGCAGCAGAGCTATGAGCAGGATGAGCACCAGCAGAACCACCACATTTAAAACATCTTTTGTTTTAAAAGATGTAGCTAATGGAAATAAACTACCTGATGTCTTCTACTCCAATTAAACCAGCACAAAAAGCTGCTACAAAACTAATCTACAACACTCCCATTTACCATTTCACTCCTCTCTAAGGAACAGCTCTGAACTTCTGATGCAAGTCAGATAAAGCCACTTGATCACAGCACAGTTTTTTATTAGCTGGTTCCCACCAGACGGGCACAGCAGCCCTCTCACAACAAAATCAGTAACAGAGAATCCTTACTGGAAGCTCAGAAACATGTTTACTTTATATACAAGAAAAACTTATTTACAACAATCAACAGTAAACTATGTACAAAAAAAAAATACAAGAGACATTGCCATGGTAGTCACTGTATAAATTAACATAATAAATAGGAGGGAAGCAGGTCCCATTCTTAAGGCACAAAACCTTCTTCCCAAGACTGTACAGGGATTCACTTGCTTCCCTATGCTTTTGACAGGATCACAGGAATGGCGGGGAGACCCCTGAGGAACAACGGTCGGTGGACAATGATATGGACATGCAGTCACTGCTAAAAGCTGTAGAAAAGCATCATTTTTCATCCTTTCCTTTGTTTTTTCTTTTTACAGTACACACATCTTAAGATACAAAATATTTCTTGTAAACAGTCTTTATAAATCAGGTCTCTAGTATGCACATTTTTAAATAACACTAAAACAACGAACGAAGCTCCATTCGATTTGGGTGCAGAAACATTCCCAGGACTGGCACTGAAGGCCTTGGCAGAGCTGGAAGCAAAGCCCCCAGGTTCCTGTGCAGCCCAGCCAGGCAGCACCTCTGTACAGCTCCCTCTGCTGCAGAGTAGGGGGGACGAAGATCCCCCGAGCCAGAACAGACAGGCTGGATCAGCCCTCGCGAAGGGAGCCCAGAGCAGGGCACCGCTGGCAGCTGCTGCACGGGCCAAGCGTCCCTTGAGTCCCCAGTGTGTGCAACCCCACCTGACCCAAATGTCATTCCCCAGAATCTGCCATTAAATATCCAGGACCGTGCCAGAGCGTGAGAGAACAGACTGAAACCTCTTCCTAGAAGGAACCCTATGCCCGGCTCATTGCAGCCACTGCCAAGGGGAGGGATGAGGAACACAAGGTGCCGTGCGGCTCTCCCAGGAGTTGCATGTTTTAAGAGACTAGACACTGTGTGATATGTGCAGTCCTAGCTTCTCTCAAGCTGGTGTTTACCTGAGACTGCTGGACAGTCTCTTTTTTGGCAAAGCAGCAGATTTTAATAATTGTCTTTCCTGAGTTTCTCTCCCACAAAAAATTTGTCAGATGCCAGAAGAGGAACTCAGAATAATGTACCCAGGAGTTCAGCTCCCTACTCTGCAGATGGCTCTCACTGATGTTCAACATGAATTGCCTTCATCTATTCACAAAATCTCTGCAACAGAAATCTGCATTATTCCCAGAGAGACACACAGAGCTATGGCCCTTTTGTTAGATCTACACCTTAACAAATATTCAAAGGCACTCAGGTTAAATGTGGATCCCATTTTCTAGCTCTTAAAAGAAGGCAGAACTCCCTCCCCGCCTCTGATAAGCAACAGACAGGAATATACTGGCTCTCAACCCTTTGATGAATGTGCATGCACACAAAAAGGATCTGAAGGCATTGACACAAAGATCATAAAAGCAAAAGAAATGAAGATGGGTCTGTGCAGGCATCATCACTCAGAGCAGATGGCTAATATTGATAGATATGGCATGAATTAAGGAACATGCCTGCATGTAAAAACTCTTTGGATTCCTCTGTTGCTCTGGGCAGGAAGAGTAGAGAGGAGCTGTTTCTATGGAGGCAAGAATTTAATCCCTCAGGGATTATGCAAGCAAGGCAAGTGCATATTGTTTATGCATCTTTAACCACGAGGTTGCCTGGGGAAAGTTCAGAGCAAGAACAGCTCCTTCACCACAAAGAGGAACAAACACAGATCTCACCTCTCCTCCAGAGTTCCCACCTGCCTCACTCCCCTGCTGCACTCTCCTGGGAAGGCACACGGATGTCCCAGCCAGGCTGTTCCTGGGACTGTCAGCAGGGAGGATGGCTGCAGCCTGGAGCTCTCCTTAGGGGAAGCTTCTCATTGTCATCCACACACTGCTCTGGGCATCACCCAGCAAGTGGAAAAATACAGTATGTCTGCAATTCTTATCAATCTGATTCCTCAGGAATTCAATATAGTGAGGGGGGTCTGTACTGAGAAATAAAAATACAGCTATGGAAGCAATTGCCAATGTATAGGTAGGAAAAACAAACTCAGGGCAAAGCTGGATGTATTTCTTCCTCAGTCCCCACAGTATTTATACCAGAAATGTTTCTACCTGGATCAAGCACATTAGTCTCCTTTTACCTTCTCATGAGCAAAACCTGTCACTCACCAGGCTGAGAGGAGACATGTGGGTGCCTGGTTAGAACAGACAGGGAGAGCTGGAATAATCCTTGGTGAAATACTAGAGAATCCAATGGAGCTTGCCCAGAATGAAATCAGCCCAGAACCTTTATAAGCTGTCAAGTCTTTACATAAGCTAACGTGACTGCTTGTTGTTAGACTAGAAAGGTGATATCAATTTGATAAAAATCCTTACAAAGAAAAATGATGTCCTCAGGAAATGATCTTTTATGCCACTGTGTATGTGGCCTTTTCTGTCTGCAGCCACAATCAGACAGGTGCCACTCTGTAATAATAAAAAAATAAACCACACACAAACTGACAGAGCAGTTAAAAATTTCTGCTGTCTCCCAACTTCTACAGCACTGGCTGTTCTCAAATTTCCTTTGCAGTGATAAACATGGTGATATAACTATCCATGCTGGTCTTGGGCTTTAACAGTCACCCAGCTGGGGCCAGGCACCTAGAAACTCTGAGTCAGAGGCACGAATTTTTCCATGCTACACTGTTGATGGAACCAAAGGCAATTTATCAACATACTCCTGTTTTCATCAAGATGCTCATGTCCTCAGTAACAATCCTCCTTTTCTCAGTGCTCAATTGTTGGGGAAGACATGGTATCTCTCTCAGGAGTACTGAGCCATCCTAGTCTTTTGGTATCACCTTGGAGTGAAGGAGCAAGGCAGCAAGAGAGACAAGCAAGGTGGAAAAGCCATTAAGACCAAGACAGGTGAAAAGATGCAAGTATTAGACATAAATCACATATTTTGTGACAGAAATAGTTTTCTGCACTGCAAGCTGAAGCAAAGAAACAGCTCTCTTGGCTGTGGCCACAGAAGTGGCACTAAACAGACTGTTGCCCATCATTCTGCTCCCTCCACCAAGATGGAGCAAACTGTCCTATATCTCACTTCATTATGTTACACTTCCTGTGCTGCCCAAACACCTTATTAGCTTTCCTCTCCCTTTTATCTGGCCTCCTGAAGATGAATTCAGAAGAGGGAATGTCAGAGCTGATCTCCTGCAACCTTCTGGCTCTCCAGAATTTCGTCTTTTCTTACTACCAGAATTTCTGAACAATTGTTTGTGATGCCTGAACACCTGACGATGTACCATTGCCCCTGGCTGGGACAGGAGAGCCAGGCCCAGTGGGAGGCCCGGCCAGCTGGTGAACCACATGCATTGTTTGTTGCAAAGGCATAAGTGAGTGAGAATCACTGATATTCATCGGAAGAGGTCTGTACTGGCTTTGAATTTTGGATGCAAACCGCATGCAACTACAGGTGGATTAAAAAGGGAGCAGTAAGACACAAGGACAAGCTTTGTCCCACTTATATACGCTAAATACAGGTGTGGCACAGAGATGAGTGGGAAAGTTTTGGGTCTGAAGAGACTGTCAGATGCTCCTGAACTAAGACTGGCCAATATATCTTTTGCCCTGAATTATTCTACTGTGATGAAGTTATCCAGTAAAGGTAGCTGTGTTGCAATTCTCAGGAGTCTTGCACTGTCACTGGAACCAGAACTTCCCACGTCAGAGGACATGGCTCTTCAAACAGCGAGTGCGTTCCCTCCGGGAGGCTCTGCCGACTGCAGATCAGGTGCCTCTCCACTGGATGCAGCCGTACCCCACAGGAAAAAGTAGCACCATGCTTGGTTGATATGAGCTCTGAACAGCTCCAACTTGGCTGCTCAGCAGAGACAGTTGTGAGCACATCTGCTCGGTGAGGTGACTGCTGTGCAGTTAGCGGGAATGGTAGACACAGGCTGTGAAAACAGAGGCTAAGCCTCGCTGGCAGAAGTACTCCGGCTCAACTCCTTGATCCCGTGCAGGATCCTCTTCATGTGACCCACTTTGGTCACACCCAGGTCCTGGAAGAAAAGAGAAAACCTTACCTTCAGAGAAGGGGAGGGGGGGGAACTCCAGGTGGCCAAGCAATGGTTACAAACTAGTCAGCCAGTTACAAAGAGAGGAGAAAACCAACCAGAAAGATAACAAACCTGAGGGTTATATACAGCACCTCCAACCACAGGTCAAAAAGCTACTAAGGAATGCAGAGCAGGCACAGAGAAGTGCAGAGAAACAACAGCAGACTGTTAGCCAGAAACACAAATTGCTTTGGCTGTCAAAGTCTGAGAGAACAGAAAGAGCACACAGATCAAGGACCTAAGCTAGCAGCCAAAACATGCAGGAACAACCAACTAGTCACATCAAATAACTGGTTACCATGCAACAAAACCCAGGCTGTAGCTGGATGGCATGTGGAGGGATCAGCTACACAGGTCACAGCAAACCTCCCAACGGGAACACAGTCAAAATCACACATGAGATCCAAGGAGCATTCGACAAATGCCACAAACCACTTCACAAGTGGTTTTCCTGCTCTATGCAAGTGACCACAATGATGACATAAGCCTCTTGCACATACAAAGCACTTTCAAGTTCTCTCTGTAGAGACAGCATCTCCTGGTGAGGAGATGAAAAGTTGTGTGATGTGATTGCTAAGCACAATTAAAAAAGATTCTCTCTGTCTGTGAGCCTCATCAAGGGCACAATCACTTCTGGTAACAAAGAAGTGTGATGATCTACTTGTCCAGTCACTGCACAGTAAGAACCAAATTCTTCCAATCACAGCATGTTCTGCAAAGATGGGACAGTAGCTGAGAAGTTGAAAAGTTCCATCATTAAAATCAGAGGCTCTCAAGAGCACTATCTGCAATCTGTATGCTGGACTGTATCACACCTCCAGAAGACTGTGGCAGAACTGGACAGCTGGTCCCTCAACTACCTCTTCTACCTCCCTACTATTAAAAACCAGGTGACCTAAAACAGTGAGCAAATGCAGAGACTGCAATGACCCTGTTCATCTTGCCAGGGCACTGGAATGAACAGCAGGCAGACCACTTCCAAGCACATTCAGCACAGAGGTCATGCAGATGCAGCTGGCTATTTCTCATGAGCCAACCATGAAAGTACCTTGAGGTCCCTCCGCTCGAGGTGCAGGAGCTCAGAGCCCCGGACGTCATGCCGGATGAAGATATCCTTATACTCACAAAGACTGAGATGCTCAAGCCAGGCTGCAACCTCCTCCGTTCCCCAGAGGTGAACTGTTAGAGATGGAAAAGCAGGAGTGCATTGAGTACCCAGAATCCCAGGAGACAGTGAGAGATGAGGACACCACAGCACTGAGTACCAGAGGAGGAGGGCAGCCAGGACCACAGCCTCAAACCAAGGGGAGGGCAGCATGACCTACGATCTCAAACGAAAGAGGTAGGACAGAGAAAGGTAAGAGGTGTTCCCTTAAGTAGAGGCCTGCTGTGGTACAGCCAGGAGGAAGTGCATGTTTGTTTTGATGGGATTGGATATGTTTTTTAAACACATCCCATGCTTTAGAAGAGTCAATTCACTGATACTCTTCTGTGTACAAAACAACAGGTTCATAAAATACATAATAAAGAATCACAGCACAGATTACTTTGCTATTATGTACAATCACTTGTGCTCAGTAAACAAAACGGCAAACTCTCTCCCCCTTGTCTGAGGAAAAGAGGAGGAGTTTAGAGGTTTAGATTTCCACCTTCTTGCACAGCCTCTAACTAAGAGAATAATAAAGTTCCCAAGTTCTGGGAGGCAACGAATGAACACCAGCCTGTCAGACAGAAGGAGACTGTACCCACAACTCCATGGCAGAGGACAGGACCCAGGAGCCCACAGAACAGGCAGTACTTCTGAATTTTAGAAGAAAGCCTTCATAAGGAGAGCACAAACCAAAAATCAACTAACCCAATTTGGAGAGTAAGTATCTTGAATGGTAACTTGTTGATTCATGGCCAGTTTTTATCTAGTTACCAGTAGGATTAAAGGTCAGGGTGCACCTGTGGTGATGCTGATGCCCAACCAACTAGACATGAAACTTGATTAAAGCCTGAAGGTGAATCAATGAGAAAACAACATTTACCATATCACAGAGAATTAGCAGTGAAGAAACTGGAGTTATGCGGACTTGGGCCCCACAGTCATTTTGATACTAAAAATGCCAAAATCCTCAAATTCACTTCCCTAAACACCCCCTGAAATATCCCTGGAAATATGGAGAAAGAATTCTTCAGAGGGTACCTCCTGTTCCTGCTCAGGAATGTTTGTGTGGTACTGGGGGATCATGACTCAAAGAGGAGCAACAAGCTACTCTGCCACATGAAGACGACTGAGTAGACCTCCAAGAAAAGGCAGATGCAGGTGAAACAGGAGGAATATGTGAGGAGACAGACAAAGAAGAGGCAGTGTGAAAAGAGACACAGTGAATGAGCAGACAGGGTACCCGGCAGTCCCATGCTACTATGAGTCTCCTTATTTTTGTTGTTCTTCTCCTTTTTAAACTTGGTCACCAGGCGGAATTTGCCACTGCGGCTGCGTTTAGAGTAATCCAGCATCTGGTTCTGCAAGAACAGAAAGGGAAAATCAGGCTCTCAGTTATAAATTGATTGGAATGAACCAAGAGCAACAACCACTGTCAAGATCAGCTTCACAACCTTGTAAGAGAGGGAAAAAAAATTCTAAACTCATTCTGATCAAGAAAGGAAAGGAAGCAGAGAAAGTTGATCCCTTGGCAGCCAAGGGATCTTAGCAGGAAATTACTTTCTTTAGCCCTAGGGAGCTGAGTTTCCTTCTTAATGATGTTTTCTCACATCAGTCATACAGTCACAGCCAACTAGGGAAAAAGAGAACAGCTAGGGAAAAAATAGCCCTGGTTCTCCTCACCTCCTCATCACAGGGCTCCATAAGCTGCCACAGCCAAGGGATGTCAGCCAATTTCCTCAGCTGGAGGTCCATGTCTGCCAGGGCTGCCTGGAGCTGCTCCTTCTGGGGAGGATCTAATTGCTAGATCAGAAATGGAAACAGAGCAGAGTTAAAACCACATGGTGGAACACACAGTCAGGCCCTTGCCTCAAAATCCCTAGCTAACAAAGCAGTTCCTCCTTCTAAAAGGAAGTGCACAGCAGGCACTCTGTCCAGACCTTACCAAGTCAACGATTCTCATCTGTTCTGAGCTCCAAACTCCACAGAGTCTACCTTGACTGCTCATCATGCCCATGTAGCACAACCATCCTAATTCCTGGATGATAACATTTAAACTGACTGTAGAGTTACAACAACAAGGAAGCCCAAGACCACCAAAATGTTATGCCTAGGTAACAGGAGGAGAGGGGAGGAAGTGAGAGGCTTCTTTCCCCCTGCTGTGTGCTCCTTACCAGAGCCATCTTGCCTGCCAGCAGCAGCTCTGTCTCATTGTGCAGGGCTTTGACATTATTCACCAACTCTACCACGAGGCTGCAGTTCAGACCCTGCAGGGAAGCAATTCATGCACAAGTTAAGCCTGATAGTGCAGTCAAAAGGAAGAAGTCTTAGACAAGCAGGGCCTACTTTTGGTCTATCAGAAAGGAAAACCAAGAGCTATGGAGCAAGGACAAAATGGGAGATGCCAAGTGAGTGACGTACCTCTGTAGACTTGGATTTAGCGTAGACTTTGTCCATAGACTTGGAGCTGGCATTGACAGCATGGGCAAGCTCCTGTTCCATGTCCTGATAGGACTGGGCTATTTCCCGAATGCTAAAGAGAGAATTAGATTGCATCAGCACATGCTCAAAGCAGGAGATCTCTTCTGACTGGGGATCTCCTCCTAACACCCATCCGAGCAACACGGGAAGGGCTGGGGTACAGGAGGGGCACAGCCCCTGGCAAAGCAGGGCAGTTCTCCCCCCACAGTGAGCACACATAGGCAGATCTCACAGGCACAGCTCCAGGTGCATGTTCAATTCTGCAAACAAATTGGGACCAGTGTGAAATACAACCCAGACATTTTAGTATGGCCACGGTGAAGTGAAAGGTAGCTGCACTTAGAGGAACCTAATTAACACTTCTCTGATGACTCTGGGAATTTTCTCTCAGAAGCCCAGACCAAGGTGCAGAATGTCTGACTAAAGGATGAACAGATGAGCATACAGTGACTTCTTCCAAAAAATCTCTGCTGGGCATCAGGGTTACAAGAACCCAGGTCGTCATCTGAGCTCCCAGAGAGGCTTTTGTTTCTTTTCCGATAAAAAGTAATTTATATTCAAAGATAACGGGTTCTTTCAGATTAAGGTATCCATGTTTGCTCATGACAGTAATATGTTTTGTTCATAATGGCCTAAGAAAGTTTATTCAACTTCAAACCTCGTGCAGCTGGGATAGTGCATAATGAATGAGGCTGCTCCCAGTGACCTGGACCAGCACTGTAGAGGGTAAGAGTGAACAGGAACATCTCCAGGAACAGGAAGTATGACTCCAGGCCCCAAAGGAGGGCTCTATCACCAAAAGCAGGTAGAGTCACACCTGTGGATCAGAGCACCTGCAGCTTGACCAAACTGGTTGATCTGGGTGGATTCCTCTTCAGACATGATCTCTGGTTGCAGAGAGAAAGAGGAGGGTCGGGACAGCTCACACTTCTGTTTGTCCTCCCAGGACTTGAGGGTGCTCTCAAATGCCTAAAAACACAACAAGCAAACTATCAGGTACCTTGTGAAGCTCCTGTAAAAACCCAATGGTTGTGCCTACACCTGTAAAACATGTAGATCTGGTCCAGACACTTTTCATTGCAGGACCCAGCTGCTGAGATGCTTAGAACTTTGCTAACTAGCTGGGTGGACTGAAGTTTTCCATGCCACATGCTTGCCTTGCCTTAATTTTTGTTTAAGCATAGTTTTAGTCAAAATTGGTAGGCCAGTTCCAAGGGCCAGACTAGAAAAAACCATCCATTTCCTACTGGTGGCAGTCTTTTCTTTGAGTAGCTCTATCATCTCTACACTTCACTATTACTGTGACACCTCAGAGCTTGAAATTAAAAATGTTCAAGGCTCCTCTATATCTGGAAGTAAATGGTGTTTCCCTAGGAACTGGTGGATCAAGCAGCTGAACTCAGAGCTAGGACCTGTCCTGTTTGCACCCTTACTGATATTCCTGGCAGCAGCTAGTGGTGTGGGAAGAACCAAAACAGATCCAATGCAGAAGGATCAAAACTGAATACAGTGAGAATGAAAACTGTGGAGCCCTGTGGTAAAGTAATCCCTTCCCCTACTGCCCCTCCTCCAGGGCTTTGTCAGGCTCAGTCAGCTCTGTCAGCTCAGTGCAAGCTACCTGATCTCAGTCCTGCTGATGACTCTTCACTGGTCCAGATGAGGCCACACAAGGGAATTTTTTTCCATCTTCAGTTTAGGAAACTATATATCCAAAATCACATTTGAAAAATGTTACCAAAGGTACAGGGTCACATGCATGAAGAGAGGACCCCAGTTCATCAACTGAATAGGACAGGTTTGCTCTGTGAAGGAAGGGGTGTGCCATGATCATCAAAAGGACAGCAGGAAAAACAAGGATAAGCCCATGGCCATGACAAAGTCGCGTGTTGCTCTGCAAAACTGGAACCTATTCCTCAGTAGCAATTCCATGCCTGCAAAATCAGGTCTGCAGGCAGTGAGGAATGGGCTGGCACAACCATAGCCACGGCTTCAGGTGGCCCAACACACAGCACACTCACAAGGGACTGCTGTGCCCTCTCTACCTCTTGTGCTTCACTCCACCTTTCCCACCATACCCACATATAAGCTGCCTCTCCTTTTTTCCCCTCCCTTTACCATTTCAGCAGGAATTGTGTTCCCCTTTGCTCTCTCTCTTCAGACTAGATATAAGGAAGAAATTTCATATGATGAAGGTTATGAAATGCTGGCAGAGGTTGCCCAGAGAGGTGGTGGCTGCTTCATCTCTGGCAACATTCATGGTCAGGTTGGACGGGGCTTTAAGTAGCCTGGTCTAGGGGAAGGTGTCCCTGCTCATTGCAGGAGGGTTGCACTAGATGACCTTTAAGGTCCCTCCCAACCCAAACCATTCCACAGTTCTATGATCATTACCCACAGCGGCTTTGTATGCCCACCTTTGCTTTCTCTTCATACTATCATGTTTATAACTTCCTGCCTGTATCAGGCTGCCTTCACTTTCTCTCTTTGCTCTTCTCTCTTTTCTTGTAATTCAGCAGAGGAGTCTTTTGCAGAGGACCTTGATTTGCTCTGGAAACTGGGTAAAGGGGCACTGTGGTGCAAAGTATTAAGAGCTGCTCTCAACTTAACTGTTTATGCGTGGACAGTCACAGAATTGGGAGGAATCATAAAGCCTGTCTGTGCCACAGCAAAGCCTTTATCCTCTCCTTTGGCTTACCCCCAGTCAGTAAATGAGCAGTAAAAGAGCAAGGAGGCTTCCTTATCTGCTAGTACTCATCAGATATATTTGAAAATTATGAGACTGACAAACGCTTCTGAACAAGGCATAAGATGCTGCTTTACGTGGTCAATGAGGTATAAGCCACATACTGAGCAGTAATGAGAAATTAAGATATTGACCATTTGAATCTAGACAATCCGTGGTAGTTGGTGAGGCAGGCACCCTGTGGGAAGAACAGCATGCAAGTGTGTTAAGAAACACTGTCACCAGGCACCTAGAAAAGGAAGTAAAATAAGCTTGCATAAACAACCTTATTTATGCCAATTCCCAAGTGGTAAATGCAAGTCTGATCATATTCTTTCCCAAAAGTGTTATGGTGTGTAACAAAATATGCTTCTTGCATTCACAAAGATAACATTCACGTGAGGCTGTTGCCACATTCTCCAGAAATATGAGACATAAAAACACATGTGTGCTGCAAGAGTGTATGCAAGACTGCTCTTACCCTGTCTCGGGTGAGGGTCTGTGCCCTGTTCTTATGAACAATCCAAATGTAACCTGGAGGTTGGATCCAGGCTTCTCCATCCACTTGCACGGGAACTCCCTCTTCTCCAAGGATTGCTATCTTCACCGTCCGACACTGCAAGAAGTGACTGCATCAGAAAAGCTCTAAAATGTTGGTTTTCCAAAAGCATGAGCCATTCTCTGTCTTTGCAAAGCCCTTCCCCAGGTGCTGTAGCTTTGGTGCTACTTGAGGCATCTGTGTCTGGGCAGCAGGGCACACCTTGCCCTTGAGCAGCAGGGAGCACCTGCTGTGTCTTTGGATGAATCTGTATTTGAGTTGTTGGTCTAACTCCTACCACAGTGAACGCTAGCAAACAATTCCATGCTCAAATCGCCCCGGAATATTCTCATTTCCAGCCCGGGTGGATGCTCTTTCCATGGACTAGAGACAGCACAAAGGAGGGCTTTACTGACTGAAACTGGCCCCCTCACCAGCTGGGGAGGGGGCAGGCACAAAGAGCTCACAGAGGCGGGTGATACCTGTGCAATGCGGTGGTGCTGCAGGTTGATCACACGGGACACTGCCATCTGCATGCTGCCAAACACGGCCACGACCTCCAAAATCTTGTCATCAAAGGAAGGGGCTGTAAATGTCTGCCAGATACAGGGGAGAGAGAATTCAGATGACATACAGCTCTGTTGAAGAGGTTTCCTTTAACCCCTTACTGGTGCAGATCTAGGGGTCGGCTTTCAAATGTGCTCTTTAATCTGTATAAAATTAACAAGGTTTGAAGCTGACGATCTGCAGTGAACTAGCAGGGAGAAAAAGGAGGCTTGACAGTTCCACTGTGCTTCCAATGGCTAAAGTATAATGCAGACACACAGGCTGTAGGACACAAGGCAATAATTATTCTTCACAGAGCAGGCACTCCTTCAATAAATACAATAAATACAATGTTTCTGAATAAATCTACCTGCCTTGCCTTCAAGGGGCTTTACTTCTCTGCCAGTCTATAGTGACAAGGTCAACCTAAAACACTTCCTGCAGCTCCAAATAGTCTGGTGATGTTCTTACTGAATCATTACAGACTGCCTGGGTATGAAGCTGCTGAAGACTGAATTTCAGTATCTTACCCACTTCCCAAAGAAAGTACAAGCAGACAGGCCCCTTGACCTCTTCTTGCAAGTACTATTCTCAGGGCTCAAAAGCAACAGTAAGTAGAAACATTTCCTGGATTGCCATAGGGAATACTCACATCATCTTCCTTGGTTCCCCCCCAGAAGTTGGTGCCTCCTGCGTAGCTGGGGATGTTGAGTACAGCAATTCCCTGGAGACTGGGCAGAGGGATTGGCCTCCCATCACACTGCACAGAAAAGAAGGCAACACTGCTCTCAGCCCAGCAGGAGAGAGCCCCTCCTGCCAGAGCACATGCTCTAAGAACAGAAAACAGCCAACACAGTTTAGTAATACATTAATTCAGGTTTCTTCCCGTTTATTTTTGACCTAGCAGAGTAGAACGTATCCACTCAAGTCTCAACAGCCACGCCTCTTTTGGCAGACATGGATTTTCGAGAGATACTGTTGCTTCTTTTCCTCTAACAGGAACAGGGAACACCTGAGAGGCTCGGCAAAACCTTGTGGCTTATTCCTCCAGAAAGGGGAATAAAACGCATGAAACACCTATGTGATAAGAGTCTCCTCCTGCAAGTACCTGTTTATGTTGTATATGGCCTATACAATAGTAATTTTACCCAGTTAGATGCACATTATAGCACAGTCAAATCAAGAGCTTTCCACTGCACCTACTACCTAAAATGATGTGTTCACACTAGACACCACATGCACCATAACAATCCATGCTCAACACTGAGCTGGGAACAGCAAATACTTTCCAGCAAGGTGATACTTCCCTTATGGTCTGAGAATACAAGTTATCCTACAGAACCAGGAAAAGCCACTTTTAGTTGTCACCAAGTAGGATCACAATGCCAAAGTCACAGTGCCCAAAGGAGATGCAATTAGGCATCCCAGTTTTAGGAACAGAAGAGCATGCTAATTCCTCACCTCCAGCAAGACTTTCTGCTCCAGGTTTTTATACGTCCTGTGCAGCAGCTCTTTGGTCCCCAACACTCCGTACCACATCATGTTCTTTGTACGACTTCTAAGGGGGCAAATCAAAAGAGAAGAAGTCAGCACAGACTTCTTTCACCAAGAAGGAAGAAAAACCTCACATTGAAATGATACCTGCTATGTCCTAAAATACAGAGCTGCTCTGCTCCCAAAAGGGTCAAGCACTCCAAGTGGTCACCATATGTGTTAGGGAACTACTTCCCTTTAAATATGTGTCAGGTAGGAATTGAGGATGACTGAGGAACACACGCTACCAGGAACATACACAGACTCCCCTGGCATAGAATTTGTCCATCTCATACATCAGGACATCAACAGTGTTTGGCTGTACTAGCTCAAGTACAGCAAATGTACCAATCCCAGGCTACACAAAGCATCCTGCAGTTGCCCAGGTATTCAAAAGGCCAAACCTGAAGTTTGTATTAAGACAGGATCAAGGCCAAAACCAGCCTTTGTGGCATTTGTGCTTCTCTTGTGGCTAAATAGCCCAGGAGAAAAATCTTTGAGATGACATGAAAAGAACAAATGCGCTCAATTTACACCAATATAACTACTTAAAGACCTTATAGCATAATAAATCAGTAATAAATCAGTAATTTATCTCCTCCGTCATGATTTCAAGCCTCGAAGGAGATTATTTACACAACACACCTATTCAGCACATGTGTACACAATCAGCTTCCAAACCACACAGAAGAATGAAGTGGTTTCAGTCACTTCTAGCATCAGTCCAAAGGTCAAAGCCAAACCCACCTGCACTTCTCTGGGTGCTCATCACGTTTGTTGTTGAAGTCCAAAGAAATCTTTGCATCCAGTCCAATTCCAAAGTAATTATTCATGACACACTTCTCTGTGTAACATTCACTGTCAATCAGAACAAAACTCCCATTTGTAAGTCTAGGTACCATTTGATGTGTGTCTCACACAGAATCCCAGAGTCACTTAGGCTGGAGAAGACCATCCAGCCCAACTGTGTCCAATGTGTAACTGTGTGTCTAACTCCATAAGCTGCCATTCCCTGGCACCCAGTCATGTAAGTCTGGGCTGCTGCAGCCTGTTACTCTGCTCTGGAAACTAATCCACTTCTCCTGAGGTCTGTTTGGAAATGCCCACTCCCTCTCTTCAAACTCCTGCACATACTCACAGATTTTCAGGCTCAGAGTTAAAGGGATCAGCGTGAATCAGCAACCGGCTGATGACAGAGCTCCCAGGCAAAGAACCAGACATGCCAGCACGGATATCTGTAGGAAGATTGACCATGGAGGAGAGTGCAGCTAACCATAAGCAGAAAACAGGTAACTTCAATATCCAAGACAAGATAACAAGAGTTAATGTATTCTGCCCTGTCATTTGTGGAGAAAGCAAATAGCATTAGTCCTTTCTTCCACTCCAGAGGCTTAGCTCTTTTGACAAGCAGAAGGATTTCTGGGGCTGCCTGCAGGGTTTCTGCCTGACAGTGTATTGCCTAAGGCCAGCAGCACAGTTGTACAGGAACGTGGAAAAGGGCAATAGGAGTGTATTCTCTGCAGTAGCCTTTTTGTTCCAGGGTGAGACATGCAATGTCCCTCCTCCAGTTAGTGGAGTAAGAGTACAGTTATCATCCAAGTTGCTCAAGAACTACTGTCTCCTGCTTCTTAAATTATTAACTGGTGACCCACAAACAGTAGGTTTGTCAGAGAAAAAGGAAATTACCTGCTTCTAGAAGAGGCAATTTGTACAAGTAATTTGGAGGAAGAGGTGGAAGGACACTGCCACAGTGATGGGGAGAAGTTGCTGCTCAAGATGTGGGAGGTGGGAATTCTGCTGGGTCTGTGCACTCCCAGCGACTTCAGTCGTCACATGAAGGGACTCCCAACCTATGGCTGCCACTCTTCAGAAACCTTTCCCATATCCCCCTTCTCTAGGCTACTTTGAGATCAGCATCTCCTTGCAACTGGCACCTAAATTCTGCCACTTCACAGTGTTAATGACAACCTGTGTCTAGGTCTTAGCTACAAACTGGAAATTACTGCAGCTCACTCCAAGCCTCCTCTTGAAGTTATCCATAAGGGGATTTCTCTCCTGCACAAAAGAGCATCTGGCAGGACAATTTCATGTTCTCTTGTGGGGACTGCAGCCTGTGCTACTGTCACCCCTGCTCCAGCTGGCTGCCTCAGTGGGAAGAGGTGGGTGTTACACTTACTTGGGTAGAGGATTTTTGTGTTCAGCATTGGCAAGTTGTCCCGGTTTCCTGTCTGGGGAGGAAGAGATGCAGAGCTGCCCAGAGACAAACTTCCTTTGTTTATTAGTCTTTCGCAAGGAGACTTGGAGGCTGTAAAACACAACACAAACATGGCTATTGACAAACAACGTTGTGATTCAGACCAGCACAGGGCAGCGCAGTCCAAGCAGCAAGACTGGGTCAGGACTCACTCAACAGCAAAACACTTGAGGCACCAGAAAACACAGAGTTGACAGAACCAGTCATTAAAAGACAGAGACATTACATATGTGCTGCCAGAAAACCTCACAGACTAGAAGCACCAAAATGCCACATGAAAAATATTACAAATGGAGATGAAAAAAAGCTGGTGCCAGCAGCGTAAGACAAGAGTATTTGGCTCCCAATCAACACTCAGGGAAGTTTCAAATATATCTGCAGTGCTCAGAGATCTCTAACAAGTTACTCAAATAACACAGTTATTAAAGCAAACTGGCTGCTGTTCTCTGTCATCTGCAAAGGATGGCAGGGAAATGTCGCCAGGTACATGAGATGAAAAATGCTCAAGACCGTCCTTGTCCAAGCACTGAAAGCCAAGAGAACCCAGATTACTGGCTAAGGTGCAAGAAAATTCATCACTCCTCGGCTCCATATGCTACGATCACAGACCAGCCATCAGAGAGGTAGCAAAAAGTGAGGTGTATAATGCACAGGCTACAGCACAGAAACGTGCAGGGCCTGAAGAGCAATCATGCAAAAATTAGAGAAAAACACAACAGACCAGGTAATACATGTGACACCACCTTCCCTTTTTACAACTAACAGAACTGGGATGCACAGGCAAGACCTGCCTGGTGGTGGCTCCAGAGCAGTACCTTTCCTCCTCCCCTTGGACACTCCACAGCTGCTGCTGTGTGATGACTGCAGGGACATTTTATCCTCGTTCCTCAGCTCCTTGCCCTCCTCAGAGGATGACAGACTAAGCAGGAAACCCTCTTGCTCCTGGGTCTGGGCATTCTGCTCATCTACAGCTGTATGGAGAGAGAAAGCAGGTGAGTTTCTCACAGCTCTTCCAGCAAGGAATACCTCCCACTGATGTAAATAAAAACAGGATGGGACTCTACATGTCCCAATTCCTTAAAGGAAAGAACAGGAATAACAAAAAGCTCAGGTACTCAGACATCTTGAGATGTAAACTGTGTTACAGGTGATGGGCTTCCATTTATTTGCACTTAGATGTTGCCAGGAATTCTAACCAGACAGACATGAAGTGATTAATGAATTTTCTCTTTGTTTAATCTGTAGTGGTGCAATAACATAAGCCACTTGAAAAGGGCACTTAGACACATATAATGGAGGAGGAAGAAAATAGCAGTTGGTAAAAACCAATTCAAACAAAGGGAAGAATCAGATTACACACTTTGGAAGAAGAAAAACAGTTTGGAAAAGTTGAACAAACACATCTGAAATGTAACTGGAGTTTGCTGGAGAGCTGACATGATTTAAACACTAGCATGTTGCCTAAAGAAATCAAAACTTCCTTTGCATGTAATCAACAGGCCTTTTCCTCCCCAGCAGCCCTTGCCAGAGCACAGCTCTAAACTGACCACAGCTCCTCGCCTCCACAGGGGGACAAGCTCCCCTTCTTGCAGCCTCTTCCCCTCCCTTGTGCTGACTTTGGAGTTCCTCAAAATTACCCACAAGGCAATCCAACCCACCAGCCCACCAGAAACAGAAACACTTCAGGCTGGATTAAGCAAATTGCTTGGGCTGCAAAAGAACTCCACAAACACCAAACTGGCCTAAGGTAAGCAGCAGCAAAGTGGGGCAGCAGTGAGGTCAAGGCCTCTATTTCTCCAGAAGCAGGCTGTTTGCTCCACTTCCATCATCCCATCCTACTTCACCTTCAGGATAGGTTGTATACAGTGTTGCAGTGCTAGAAATCCAGGCAACACTGCAATGCTTTGTAACTTACTACACAGTCGTTCATAGTGCATATTTGGGTGTGCCCTGATGTCACATCTGCAACTTCAATGCTTTTACCTCCAGTGACAAGCTGTAAAGTATTTCCTTTGGTCTCAGTTGAACCCTTGTTTATGACTAATATCTGGAAAACTAATGCCTTTCAAAGGAAATAAAACTTTGAGCTATGGGGGGTGCGCCTGGAGAGAGACAAGGGTTAAGACGTGGAGAAGAAGGTCACCTGCCTAAGAAGTTAATAACAGAACAGAACTGATTTGTACCAAAGGTGCAGCATTGTAAGTTTTTCCCAGGGACAAAGCTTGTTCAAGAAGTTCCTGTCTGCTCTTGCAGTTGTGCCACAGCAATGTTTTGCTCGGCTCTGCTATAAAGAGATTTCTGAAACAATCCAACTTAAAACACTTAAATGCTTTTTCCCCAAGTATTTTCAGATCTGTTTTACAGCAAGGCCATACAAACATCTGCACTGACACAGTTGTGGTATGGGTGGGGACAGACAGGAAATGCAAATTAACAGAGTGTGGGAGGGCAGGAACTTCCTAAACCAGCCCAATGGGAGAGAACACACCTTGATCTTCAGGCTCATTTACCAAGCAATGTTTCCAACAGGTGGGCTTGGCAGAGATGGCACTGAAACTAAATAACCAGGCTTACTGAGTGGCTTCTCTAGCTCAGGAGAGCTGTTGTCAATAAAGAACCCCACTGCCCCGGAACAAAGAAAATGTATTCTTCTCAAGAGGCTGCAGAAGTGCCAAGCAGGACTCCTGCCAGTCACCTTTCTCTGCGTGCTCGATGATCTGGCGAATGGCCTTTTTCAGGCTGTTGGCCCTCAGCATGAGCTGCTCCCGGGGCCGGAATATCTGGGGCCGCGCGGTGCAGGACGAGCCCACCGAGCGCTCGCTCGAGGAGTCACAGGCACTGCCCGACCCATCCCCGTCCTCGGTCTCCTCTGCAATGGTGGGAGGAGGGTTTGGCAGAGATGAAGATGCTTGAGATTCATCATTCAGTGTCTTCAGCAATGAGTCCAGCTTCTCCTTCAGGACACAGCACTACAAGGAGAAGAAAAACATTTGAGCAGAACTAACAGTAGCCTGGGTAGCTCATTTTCTTAGTGCCTGTTGAACTGCTGCTGTCCTAGTTCTCTGCAAACAGAGCAGTTTTACACTTTAGAAGTAGAAAGCCACACAATTTTCAAATTTTACCTTCCTGGCCATGACCTCTGATTCCTCTGAGCTTTCTGTTGCCTTCTCATAGGCTTTCCCTACTCGAGCCACAAAATCCTTCACTGTCTCACAAAGCACCCTGGACAAAGGAGGGAGTGAAAACAAAGTCATGCAAGGATTGTCACGGGATTTTCACAGTGCAGGTTTCACTTAAAGAAGTTGTCCTCTAAGTACTCACTTGGCTGAGGAGATGACCACTGAGTGTTGGTCAGAAGTCAAAATTTTGGACAAATGAGCAGCCACTGAGTCTTCATAGCAGAGAATCTTCTGCACCTGTTGACAGTCAGAAACAAGTCATTGGGGTGCTTCCCAACATTACAACACATGCTGTGCAACCCTGGCTCCCCAGAGAGTACCCATCACTCTACAAGTTCTTTTTGCCCTGGAGAAGTTCCACAGTCCAGGGCTCAGTTACTCACTGAAGACCTGAATCTGACAAAAAATTACTTCTGAACCTAGAAACGATCAGCAGTGCAGTTCTTAGAGTCTCTGATCAACTGCAGATCTAAAAGCACTTCTTTTATGACTGCTATACACCTTGTCAGTCTTTCAACAACTTGATGTCATGACAGCAAATAAAAGTCAATTATTTCCTTTCTGTCCTGTTCCCAGGATCTTCTCCTCATCCCTCATTCTGCTTGTTGACCCTGGTAACCCAATCTCCATCCTTCTCAATAATACTTCATTGACTTAAAGCTCCAGATCTTTGCAGCTCTGGCTGCACCCAAGCCATGGCTCAGGTCTGCTCCACTGGAGCTCAACCACTGTCTCCCATCTCATCTGCTCCAAGGCTGGTGCTCCAGTCCCCTGCTCTCTGCATCCTGGGAGGTACCTCTGAATCCTCACTGAAATCCTCAGTGACTGTGGAAGTGGAGGCCTGGCGAGGGAGTTTGGTTTCATACACCATGATGCTCCACCTGTTGAAAACCACACTTGTCACTACAATGCAGATGATTTCATCCTTTATCCAAAGGACATAACAGGTTAGAACCTCAAGGCAGAACAAATTGCACTATGGGGGGCCATGACTGATACACAGAAGCCACAGAGTTGGAATGGAAATGCAGGGGGGCTGAACTAGGAAAGAGGGAAGGATGACAAGATGAACAAGGATTCTACAGCTCAGGGAACTTCCCTGTACTTCTTCTCTCTCCACAGAAATTCTATGGGCATTACTCAATTCAACATAAGAGATGCCAAAATGCAACTCTAAAAACAAGAAGCATTTTTAAATGTACGAAGATATATAGGAGGTGTCAATACTAGGGGCAGACATCCACTTCTCCATTCAGCTTTCATTTCTAAGCCAAACTCAAGATAAATTGCTTCCAGTTTACCAAGAAAAAAACACAACTTAAAAAAATAAGTCATGACTTTAAGGGTGAAAAATTCAATTGATGAGAACTCTGGAACAGAAGAGAGGACACAGGACATCAGCCAATTTCAGTTGTTACTGTTCTGCAGTAGTGACATGGAAAGCCAGACCACCTTTTGTTGCTGGAAAGTGACAGGGGATTTATAAAAAGAAATGTTATCTGGCATTAGTAAGAGGTCCAGCAGCTTGGCAGAATCAAGACAGTTCAGTTCTCCCCTGGAAGGATATTTTCACACAACTCTTGCACAGCAGAGGATGTCAGTCATGGTTACTCACCTGTCCAGCATTTTGGTACTGGCTCTCTCCAGCTTCTCCAGGATCTGTGGGAGCTGGGTGTCATCATCACAAGCAGACCCCCAGCCTAACACACGGGCAAGGTCATTCCCTGTTCCCAAGGGCAGCACTCCCAGCTGGCACTGCATGAGAGAAAAGGAAACCAGAAGTGATATTCAAATGGGAAAACACAAGCCAGGACCAGCCACAAGTAACATGACTGATTCCTTAACACACCAGTCACTGAGAAACAACTAATCCCAGGGTGGGGAGAAAGTAACTGGATGGGGAGAACAGCCAGGAGAGCATGCAAATGTAGAAAAATTTCCTCTGCTTTTAGTTGTTAATTGAGAGGGAAGCATTTTACAGCTACTACCTGAAGGAGCACATCGCTGAAGTAACCCCTCCTACAGAGGTTTGTATGTAACCATCAGGTGGTGCTGTTGTGTTTCTGTAAAATTAGCAGACACAGCTCCCAGACAAAATGGAAACTAAAATTAAACACCTACTCCAATGAAGTTTCTGCCTATGCCAAGACTCCAAAATTACACCTCGAGAATTAAAGGGATGAGGAATTAAACAGATGAGGAGCACAGGCCATGTGGAACTCCCAAGTTTTCTAACTGCAGCCCTTTCAGAGCATGTTTCTGCTGGCAAGGGAACAGGAATACTCCAAAAGCTTCAGGAGTCAGGAATAATGAATTAATCCATTCCTGCTTCTGGTAAAAAACTCGTGAAGAGCCCTCCTGTGGGTGAGCTTCCAGCAGCTTCAGTCCTGGGGCAAACTACAGCTGCATGACCAAAGAAAGCCTCTTCAGCCCATGCTGTTGTTACTTCATTCCTTCACCCCACCAAGCTCCTGGGCAGGTACCTGTTTGTGAAGGTTGAGGCTATCAATCTCAGAGAGAACCCAGCCAACACTTCCATCCCCACCACAAACCAGGATCCGGAAAGTGTCAAATTTCTGGAATAAGCGTAAACTACAGAGGAGAGAAAGAAAAAAAGCAAGAGGGAAAACCAATAAGCTGTTACAGAAAGAAATGATAAACAATTCCAACCCAGGTAATGAACATGGCAGCTTTGCCTATTGTAGGCTCTGATTTCACAATGAGTACGGGTCACTGTCACACTACAGATGAATTAAAATGGTTATAATTAAGGAATTATAAATACAGCTAAGCAACCTACAATGGCTATTCACTACAGAAATATCTCCCAGACATGCTCTGCTACTAAAGCAGGGCACTTTTGTCTGTACAGAAGAGGAAACAAGCATGTGATAGCTGATTATCCATTGAATTAACTCCTTTTTGCAGCCTCACACCACTTACTTGTCACTGTTGGACTGCTCTGAGGCCACACAATCAAAGTAAAGCTTCAAGACAGGGAACTTCATGCAGTCACTCAGCAAGGAGACAACTGCAAGAGAATGTAAAGCCTCACAAGCTTTAGTCCTCCTTCTAGAAAAGCAACACAAACCAATGCTCTGGCACCTGGTCTGTCCTGTAGGCAGGCAAACAGCTCAGCAGGGTGAGTTGCTCTGATCACCCTTTCCATAATAATTAAAAATCTCTCCTTAAGCTGTTTGAAACTGTGCTTCTTACTGAACATCTTCAAGACCTACTACCTGCTTTTACTTTGGTTTTATATGTATGTTTTTTATTATTATTACCTGAACAGGATTTGATGGAGTACATGGAAATCCTTATTTTATCAGGTATTGCTGACACACAAAAAATGGCTACCAGAAACGACAACCTCTTATGGTACAGTCTAACTGGCACCAGCTGAAAATATTTAAATTATCAAGAAGCAGCCTTTACCCTATACTATCACTTCCCTTTTGAGAGAGCATAGAAAAGCAGCTGCTTCAGAAGGTGTGCACCACAGCTTGAGAAAGTAACTGATTCCCTCCCTTCCATTCTCTCCTGCTTAAAAGCAAAATTCCTCTCTCCAGTCAGTCCAACTGGGGAAGGAAAGAAGAAAAATACTTAATTTTACAAGTCTTCTTAGTTTTCAGCCAAACACATCCCCTGGACAGCATAGTGCAGTTTTAAATGCCAGTGTTTTGCAATGTGCTATGGCAAAGAACACAGGAGTTCTCAGGAGAGCAGAACCCAATGGTCACTCATCCAGGAGTGGACACTCCCACATTTAGTTCCCTGCATCTACAGATCTAGTCAAAGACTTGGAGTCACAGTCAGAAAAGGGTGAGGGAAATTTACCTTGTGTTGGCTCTTATTATAAGGAGCATCAATTTGCAACAAGTTACTCAAATCTGATGCAACAGAAAAACATTTGGAAGTGGGCAAACTAAAGACTAAACCTTTTTTTTAAATGAGAGTTGCAGAAATACATTAAAGAATTTTATTCCACAGCACTCTCTTTTTTTTTTTTTAATCTACAGATATTCTAGTTAAAAAGTTTGAAATGTCACCAAGATCCCAGGGCAGAACCAACTTTATCAAATGCACTCATAAGAGATCTTTCCCCAATATCACCATAAAATCGTTAAGGGATGGAAGTTTCACATACTTCCCAGGTAAGTTATTTCTCAATAAATCTCATTTTGACAATATTAATTTTCTATCCACGATATCTGTCTCTTCACTTGAGTTAACTGAAGTTAATTCTCCTTAGCAGTAATCAGGATGTCTGTTACAATCTGTTTGCAGACAAGTTTTCTTCTGGATTCAAGCTTTCTATGCTTGGTCTTCTTCCAGGGGAGTGTTTCTGGAATTCCCCCAAAAGGCCTCAAGCTGTCCTGCTGTTACTCATGAATGGAAATAATAACCTTTTTCAGCAACATTTTTGGTTTTAGCTAATCAATAACACTAAACACAGAGGGAGGAAAACCCCTCCAAATTTCATAAGTGATTAGTTTTCTCTGAGGAATAGGTTCCTTGTTATATTTGAGGGTGAGCTTAACCAAATAAATCCCTTGTACTTCTCTGGTATTTACAAGGAATGTGTGTTTCTACAGAATATCTGCCTACCCCAGGTGAGGTCCTCCATTCATGAGGTCAAAGACCTGGGCTGGATTCAGCAGCTGTTTGAATCTTCGTAGAAATTTTACACCTTGGTTGTCTCCACTCTTTGAGTTGACAAAGACCAACAAAGGACTTGTGCAAGAAGGGGGACAAGTAGCTTTCCAGAAACCTGTTGGGGAAAAGGGAAGGGAGAGGGAGGAAAAGCCAAGAAATGTGAAGCTGCCCATGGAGATGGAAAGAGAAAAAAACCAACACCCCACAGCCCAGCCCAGCTATGAAGCAACTAATACCTTCCTTGTGCTTATGGCACTCACTGGGCAGATGCCAAACGTGCACAGCCCTGAATCCAGCATGAACCACACCTCATGCTGCCAAGTATCACACTTATCTCCTAGCAGTATGCCAAAATTTTCAGCTTCCCCAACCTTCCCAAACTGCTTCTGCAATACAGTTATTCTCAATAAACTTCACCAGCTGCAGCTCAGCAAACACTGACATTACAGGGTGATAAACTGAGTGCAAAAGCAAAGCAAACAGTTCACTCAGCAATGGCTTCCAGTTGGGAATTTCAGCAACACCAAAAGCAGAATTTTCAGCTGACAGAGCCTGGCATTAACAGTGTCAGCTGAAGGGACTGTGACTGAGAGGAAGAGAACAAGAGCTACTTACTGGCAGTACTTACCATCTGAATCAATGCTGTTCAGAGCAGTAGGAGGAATGACAGACACTTTGCACAGCCCAAGAGGGCACTTGTTTGGCAGCAACTCTTTACATGCTGTGTGTACCTGGAAACACCACCAAAAAAGTAATTCAGACCCTCTCAGGCACTGTGGTGTAACTCCTAAAGCCACCCAACAAGAGGTTGTAAAGACTAAAGAAAGGTGGTGGGGGTGAAATGACCAGGACATGTCAATTGATAAATTTATTGATAAAAGTTATTTTAAGAATGATCTAATCAGTCTTCTACTAATTCTCCTCCTTTCATTAGTATGTAGTTTGCCATTTGAATTTGTGAGACCAGCATTTTGAGTGCTGAGAGGACCAGGTAACAGATTCTGAGACTTTAGGAGCCTTCAGGCATTCTGCTTTCAAAATCCCAGTCTCAGCTGAGAGATACAGAGCAGAAACAAAAGAAAAAGCTGGGAACTCAAGAAAACAAGAAAGCAAAAAACAAAGCAGGAAACCATGAGGGACATAAGAGGTAAGAGAAGAAGAGATTAATGAAGCCCCCCAAGAAAGGAAATACAAAGTAGAGCAGGGCACTTCAGTAATTTCTGGTACACAAAGGCTGCAAGACAGAGGGTTTGAGCCCCCATTCTAAAGGCTTATTTTGTGATACTTCTCTGACTAGTATTACAGACAACTGGAACACAGCAAGATCTGCACCAGTACAGTGGTCAGGCGAGAGAAATCTATTGCAGTGGAAGGGAATTGCTATTATTAAAATAGCTGAGCATTCTTTACAGTTTGTTGTACCTTTCCAACTTGTAGAAATAACAAACAACGCCTCCTTAAAATCCAACATATTCCATGCCTGAAGCATGGATTCATATCTAGTGTAATTAGATTCTTCTATATGAAAGCTCACTCTCAAAATAAAATGAGCTTGCAGAGAAGCCAGACACTTATTTCAGGTTACTTTTATGCATCATAGTGACACTTTTCAGCACAATTAAATTTCTGTCTCTTGCAGAACAATAAAGTCCTTCATGGCAAATGAAGGACATGGCAGCACAGTTAGAGATTTCGTTTTGAGTAAATGTCATTAAAAGAACACAGCCCAGAGCTGATCAAAGACTGTCCCTTACTGAAGTGATAACTCACCATGGCTTTGCACCACAGGCAGCGCCAGTCTTGCAAACGCAGGACGCTGCCACAGGTTTTATCACACACGGTGCATTTGGCACTCACGGGCAGGTTTCCCTCCAGCCACTGATGTGGCATCGAGATCTGCAAAGGGCACAGAGGGATAGGAGCAATATGGACTTTTCAGAGGTGGCACAGTGGCTCTGACGCAGACAAAGAAGCAAGTCTTCATATGCACTGGTTAAGGAGAGGAGAGGCAGTTTCTAGAAAACACCTGAGGACCGATTCTGGCATTTTACATCATGCACAGAGTCCAGGTGATTCACCCCAGGCTACCCAGGAAACACTGACTTGCATTATATGGTAAGGTGCTGTTCCAAACACTCATTTACTTTTCTTTTGCCAAAACTCTGACCAAGTTTCCTGTGTCTCCATTTATTTAACCTTCAATTCCCCAGCCCGTAGCAGGAGTTTCTTCCTATCAAGGAGTCCTTGCTACCCTGGTCAAACTTTTCACACAGAATCTCATGCTATAGAGGCCCTTCCCACATAAAGGCAGAATCTGCTATTTATGTAGTGAAAAAAAAACTAAAGAGCTTTTTACAGAGCCAGTGCTTCCATATCAAAGTAAGGCTGCAATAGTCCAGGCTAACACCTACCCCATCTTCATCCTCAATGATATCCTTCCCGATGGAGGCCAGAGTTGTCCACTTGCAATTGTTGGTTGCCCGCACAGCACAGCGTTTGTGAGCTTTAAACTTGCACACTAGGGAGGAAGAGAAGGATATATTAACCCTTCCTCAGAAGTCTAATGTGAAAGTGTGTAAATGGCTCCTGAAGAAAGGATGGGCACGCTTTACCCTCGTTAGCACCGCCAAAACAATCAGCTCTAAGTGTTCTGAGAATGAGGATCTAGCTATTAATTCTTGCCTTGTCCCTTTTGCCAGTTGCTTGTACAAAGCTTAGTTATTGCCCTGTTAACTCTGACATGATTTATACAGTCATACACTCCTCCATCCTTTTGCACAGTGTGGGTGCCACCTCGTTCACGTTGGAAGCATGAGCTGTGCACAGCCATATATGTCTGCTAAGCCCGAGCTGAGAAAGAACAACCTCCTGGCACTCACACACTTAACGAGGATGTTCTTACAAATAGAATTTTTTTCATGAACAGGAGTGTTCTTACACACTGTATGTATGGCCAGTCTTCGCAAACGAAGATTTTGGGAAAGGTCTTTTACCTTTCCAGCCTGCGCAATGGATTTTTTAGGTGAGACACAGCCTGCGCTGAACTGAGCCCACCCTTTAATCCTAAGGTTCATCTGCCGGGGCCAAGCGAGCTTGGACAATGGCAGTGAGGTCCTCAGGACGTAGGTTTGTTCAGGGTGACCTTCTCATAGATGGATGGCCTTACAGGGCTGACGAGCTCCATCTGCCCGGGGGAGTATCCCTGACCGGGAATCGAACCCGGGCTGCGGCGGTGAAAGCGCCACATACTCCACCTGCTACCTCAGAAGTGCGTATCAGCTCACTGCAGGCACAGGACTTTAATAAGGGAAGGCAGTATTTGGGTCTCTGGGGAACAGCAACAATAAGATCAGGAGAGGGAGCACACGTACCCTCACAGGACAGCCCGTGCGAGGTGACCCCGGACAGCGCCTCCCGGCACACGTTGCAGTAGGTGGGCCGGGCGTGCGAGCAGGCGTACCAGTTGTGCATCCCTGAGAAATGGTCCATGCTGTACTGGGTAGACTAACGGCACAAATGGGTTACAGCAGAGTCTAAAGAGAACCAACAAGACTTTCTTCCTCGAAGACTTGCACGAAGCAGTCAGAAAAGGAAGAAACAGAACACTTTTCTACCAGGGAAGAGTAGGCCACGTGCGGTTTATACACACTAGCGGTAACTCCAGAAGGTCTTTAAATCCAAAGAGATTTCCTGCTCCTGTCCCACCTCCCATCCTTGTTCTCACTACAAGTGTATGTAGGGAAATGAACTGGAGAATTTATCTTCTGGAGAATTTATCCCCATTGTTTGCTGGATTAAGTTTTCAGCAGGATCAGTTCCCCAACGTGGCTTATTGCGTAGCAGAGGGATGCTCGTGCCAGCACAAGGGAGGCAAGATCAGAGTGGGTAAAACACAAGACAGCTTCTCTTGGTGGCAGTGCTGGCCTCACTCCAGCCCCAGGAAGCAGGCAGATGCACTGAAGCAGGCACAACACCAAACAGGCGAGATGGGAATTAGGACAGGGAGGATAATTGAAGAGTGAAAAGATAATGGAGGGGAACTGTGTTTCATAACCTACCCCCACTCTGGAAAGTGCTATCAAGGTTACCAAGGGAGCACATACAAAGCCACAAATATTCTTTTGAGAATCACTTCAGTGTATTTGGGATCAATTTTACAGAAGGTCTAACACTATTACCACCCACTGTAGTCAATGAAATGACTTATATCAACTTCAGTGGAAGCTGACTGCAATCTCAAACAAGCTGTGCATTAGCAGATGAGACACAGAGTACAATGGAACACATTTTCCTACTACCTCAAAATGTTCACGGTTTTGTACAGTCTTCAGTGCTGCAATCCAATCTTCCATCTCTTTTCTGTTATCAGCACAAAGGATAAGCTTCCGACACGGAGTGATAATCTGAAGAGAGAGAAAATGAAGAGTGTGTATTCTGGGCACATCAGTGAGAGACAGCAAGAGACACCTTGTCACTAGTTCAGCTATTTTCAGAGGCAGGGAGCTGCACAACAGAAGTTATTTGCACCTTTCAGCCATGTTTCTCTTCCACCATAACATACCCTAATTCCTTCCTAAATGTACAGAACCACAGAGATTTGAGCTGTCACTCCCAATACTGAACTGAGTAAAGAAATCTCTCACACCCAAATAACCACCTAGCACAAATCAAGCATAGAGCAGCAGGATTGCAGACCTTGCATAAGTGTTTTTAAATTGGCAACAACATTGAAACATTTTGTTAATAGTATAATATATCAGTTTCTAGCAATTAATCAATCAGATAACATACTTCATAATATCATACTAAAAATCTGGTTTGTCGTGACAAGAAGGGAGGGAGGAGGGGAGAACAAAACAAAATAAGTAATCTAGAAGAGAAATCACTGTATTTTGAACCCTCATGTTTCCTTCTATGTTTATTACCTGAAGGATATTCCAACAAATATTCCCCTAGCAGCTGGAGGCTGTGGTGAGCTTGCCTCCCTCTAAAAATCCTGTCCTCAGTGTGTTTCTCTCCCAGGTTAATTCCCAGCATTAGCTGCCCTGTGTTAAACAAACAGTGTTCTAACACAGAGCACAGGGCACGCAGGGGGCCACGCTCCCCTCTGCACAGGAAGGCAGCAGGTCCCTGTGTCCCCTGCCACCAGTCCCTCTCCTTCAGTCACACGGCGGCAGCAGAGAGAAATAAAGCTCTTCAGAGGACCGTGGCTGCTGTCCTCGGGGCTGCCCAGTCCCCTGGGCTCCAGCCCTGACCAGAAATCAACACTTATTCTTCCTAAGACAAAAGCCTTTCCTCCCCACACTGTAGGTATCTCACTGGCACCTCCAACTGCTTTCCATCAAACTGACTGCTTAAGTCACACCACTACTGCACTGTTTGCAAGGCCTGGATGTAGGAAAAGCTGCCTTAAAGGTTGAGCAGCACCAGCAAAAATCAAAAGGCTCCCTTTTATGTCAACTCTAAAAATTTCCTTTTTTCCTTTCCCGCACTCCTCTACATTTTGCACGTGAAAAAATTTGCCTACATAATCTGCTTGTCCAGCAAATTGTACCCTAGCATCTGAAAGAATGGATAAAAATAAACTTGGTTTGTGTTAATTTGATGAGGTCCAACCACGCAGCCAAAGTTCTGTTAATGAACACAAACACCCACACATATCACCCCAATGTGTGACCCCTATTTATTACCATTTTCCATTCTGTTTCTCACTTCTCTCATTATCATTCATAAAACAGACTAAAAATAAAAGCCTCTGAAGTTGAACATCAAACTTTTAGTTGATGTTGAAGTGCCTCAGAGCATCTGCCAAGAAATGTGGATGTAATGGCAACAAAAGAGATATACTTGGAAATTTCTGCTTTATTTTAAGCTCTTCAATATTCAATCTGTATTTCTTTTCATTGATAGACTGCAGCATTCACCTGCAATAACATCAACCTGACTCAGAGGTATGACCAATGCCAAAAAAAGGGTGCCACAGACACATTAAGTAGGCAATGAAAGGGGCTAAATCCCTTTTTAAAGCAGGAACTGGCCATTCATATTAGAAACACAGTTTTGGCATTTGGACCATTCTATCTTGGACAAAATGACCTGATCTGTATCAGTTGTAAGCAAACAGAAATAAATATTTATGCTATTCCAAAAATAAAACTTTGAAAAATTCCTTCTCTCTTCCCTGACTTTCATTTAAACAATTCCAGCTCTGATAAAATTTATTCCCAAAGAAAGTAATCACAGGAATGTTTCTTCTTACTTGGGAAAGCGGAGAAGTCAGTAGTTAAATGCATTTCCATCAACAACTCTGCTATGGAAGAACAGCTACCTCAGAGAAAGTTTTTACAGAGCACGAAACACTGATGCAAAAATCAGTGTGAAGTTAGAAAAGTACAAGGGGCATCTCTGAGTCCTGCTAAGATGAAGCAGCTTTTTCCCTGGAAGTAAAACCAAGTTCAACTAATTTTTTCAGAGAGCACTGGGCCTGCCTTTTTTCTGGCACCAAAGCCAGGAACATCTATAACTGCATATGCACAACAGTACCATATGTAAAGTCCAAACACCCCAGGATGAAGCATCCAAGGACCTCTCACTGCTTTCAAAGCAGCCAGGTGCAGTAAGGAACCACCAGTTCTTTCATCAAGCCACTGGCTCTTGAGCACTGGGGAAAAACAACTTCACAACTCCTAGTCAGTGCTGTCCCCTTTCCTATTTTTCTGCCTTTGGGGGGGGGGGGCGGGGGAGAAAGGAAAATGCAAACTCCAGTATAGTTTTTAATCACATTGGAAGACATGAAATTTAAAATATTGGCATAAAATACAGAAATGCAGACACACTGTTGAGAAGAATTAATTTCTGAGGCTACTTAGTTACTGGATCACTGGAGAGACCATCCAGCATAGAGAACAACTAATCCCTTCTTAAGTCACCTACTGCATCATCTTAAAAAAAACTCACATTCAGTGTTAGACAATCCTCTGTTCAAAGAACAAAGTTGAAGTTCATAAGACAAGAGGATAAGTAACGAGATTAAAAGATTTTCATACATGAATCATCCAGATGAAGAGTCACAGAACTAAAATAAAGGGTCTATTGTGTAACAAAACTGCAAATAAAATGTAACTGCAGGATACATTTAGGAAGAGTGTTCCCCATTAGTCAGTTCTAAAGCAACATTTGCACTGCGATTTATTGGTATCACCAGAGATGGGAAATAAAAGAATAAAATCTCAAACCTCACTCCTAAGAAGGACAAATCAGGACAATCCAGGCTTCACTGTGAAGGACTGATAAGATTTTAAGGTAACTAGTGCAACAATTCTTTGGGGAAATGAAGAAACCACACAAATCTGTTTTCCTGATTACATGCAGTGGTGTTACAGTCAAACATTTTAACGGGGATAATTAGGAATCCAGAAACATGTTAACAGGGACACTTCCTTCACAGAGTGGTTCAACAGCCCTTCACACAGCCTCACACACAGCCCAGCCAACCCAGGTGCCTTGGGAGCACAGGACACTCCTGCCTTCCCTGCACAGCCAACCCAGGTGCCTTGGGAGCACAGGACACTCCTGCCTTCCCTGCACAGCCAACCCAGGTGCCTTGGGAGCACAGGACACTCCTGCCTTCCCTGCACTGCAGTAGCTGCCAGGCTCTCACCTGTGCAGGCCGACGTGCAGCAGGAGATCCACCACACTGTCCTGAGCAACAGAAAGAGGCTCTCACTCCCAGGGAAAGGAAAACACTCCTCCTACCACTTTTACCTCCCTCTACTTGAGGCAGTAATTTCAGCTCCAGACACCCACCTGCTGAAGGCCACTGACAGAGGGACAGAGGCTGTTACAGACACCGCACTGTCCAGACAACAGCCAGGAGCCACCTAACACCTCGCACACAAAAATATAAAGTAATTCTTGTCATCTTAAAAGCAACCTTCCCCCTGGAAAGCTGTCCTTTCCCAGCCAGGGAGCTGGCTCCCAGCTGCAGCTGCGATGAGCCGGCGCTCCGGAATATAAGGTTTGGTTATCCCTGTTGGCAAACGTGGCTCCAAACCAGCACGGTCCAGCTATTTTTCTGTGTTCCGGCTACAGCTCTTGACTAACATCCTGGAACAGTATATTCCACAGGATGACGACGCACTAGGTGAAGTAGCATTTCCTTTTATTTGTTCTAAATTTACAAAGCAGTAATGTCATCTAGTGACCTCTTGTTCTCATATAAACGGAGAGCACGAAAACAACGATCTGATTGCTTTTGAGTTAGGATGAAGGTTGCCTTGCTAGGAGTAAAAAAAAAAAAAAAACCACAATAAAAAGTCTTCAGATTTATTTATAATCTCATACATTTTTGAGCTGTTTGGAGATTGGCAGAACTCTGAGCGTTCCTGCTCTGAAACAGCTCAGAATTTTATCTCGATATGAGCAATTACGCAAATTAAAAGTGCGTGTTCTTCCTAAAAAGGGAATATTAAAAACTAACATACTTTTTTGATCTTAAATGCTACTGAACTTTTGGGTGTGGTTCTTTAGATTTCACTCCTTACTAGGAACTGGATACCCAGAGCTCACCACATGGTGACATGACTGAGGTCTAATCCTGACCAGAAAAACAGCTCCACAGTCACAGGGAAAAAAAAAATCTTCCAATCCTTCTAATAAGCCCTGGAAAGCCATAAGGATGGATGGGAATGGCAGGAAGGCTTAAAGACATTTCAAATTAGGGCACAGGTTAATTACAGACTGAATATGAAACCCTGGAAATATCTTTTGCAGAAATGAGGGTGGCAATCAGCTCCCCAGCAGGTCACCCCTTTGCAGGCAGTTATGTGCCCCCCTTGCAGATGAATCAGCTCAAGTCTATTAGAGAAACTCTCCATTTTCAGGCTTGCTCACTCTAAACCTAAAAAACCCTGAATCTGAAAACAGCCGTGCCTTCATTGGCTCTCTTGTGCAAATACCAATGCTCCCCTGACACTTCAAATTCAGCTTTATCTTGTCTGTCTCTCCCTGACATGGCACATGCCCTCTTACCAGCTGTTAACCCCCATCACCTCTCATGTTGATCTTGATCCACACTCCTCTGTCCAAAACTAACACCACTTCACTGACATTTCAAATCCGGCCAGCTGGCAAACAACAGAGCCAACCAAAGAAAATTCCCCATTTCACGTTCTAAAAATGGACTGATGTCCCTGGATGTCCTTCCCCGATGAACAGCTGTGAATAATCGGATTAGAAAGGCAGTCCAAAAAACTCCTATATTAGACCAAATTTTACTTCACCCTTTGCTGTTTTGCTGTACTGAGTAACCTTCCCCCACACAACAGTTGGAGCATAAACTTCATTTTCTGGTCTTGCTGCCACACGAGACAACTTTATCACCCCTGCTCACTTCCTCTTGAAGCATTTTCTGGCTGCCCACAAACTTCTCAGCAATAAAGTGACAATCTGGCCAAGCGTGCCCTGGGACTGTTAGTTATCAGAATAGATCTGCTGAGCTTGGTGACCACAAAAGATGGCAAAGCAAATTAAGCTCACACTGGCCCAATCATGGAGCTGGCAGAAGAAATGCTGCGGGGGAGATGGGTCGGGGGGACACACAGCTTTGCTAAATACAGTTTTCCTGATGTGATACATTTCTCAGAGTGCCCAAAAGCGGGTGTATGAGAACACCTGCTCATTCTGACTGCTTCCTTTTACTCATATCCTGTTCAAATATAGTCTTATGTTCAAAGGTGCTAGCCATAAATGCCCCAAAGAGATCCGATCCCACATTATTCCAGTTGATGACTGGAGTAGAGACAACAAGAATTTCTGGAGTTCAAAAGACCTAGTAATTAAAAATTTAAAAGCTGCAAAACCTTCAGCTTATCACGTTATGGCAAAGGTGGGGAAACTTTCCATCATCTGTAGCCAACTGCTATGTTTGCTTCGTATAGTGGAGTTTGCTCTTGGTGTCCTAAGAGCCCAAAAACTCAGGAAGAAAAACTGGGTGAGATTGTAATGAGGACCCAGCCACTTCTCCACGCCAGCTCCTATTCCAGAGGCAGCAGTAGTGAAATGAACGCTGGAGTACAGTAAAACACCTTGCCTGTGTTCAATCAGCAAGATTCACAAAACAGCAAATTCACTGTATGTTCCAAACACGATTGGTGAATTCGCACAGCAGAGCCTTAGACAGCACATCAGTATGACTTCAGTAGGTTTCCACAGATTGAAAGGGAGAAATAATACGAGTATCAATGCTTAGACTCATGGGGGACCGAGCCCTGCCTTCCTCCACAGACAATATCCCTCTTCTGCTTTGCAATTCAGCTTTCACCCAGTTTTGCCAACAAATTCAGTCCCATTAACTCACTGCAGAGGTCACTTAGAGTTCTCTAGAATTGCACTGATTCTCTCCCCCCAAAACCTGGATGCTACAGGAACAAAAAAAGCAGCTTTTCACGTAACTCTGGAGAAACGCACCAGTTTTATATTTATTTTTATAGTGTGAGATCTTAATTTCCTGCTGAATGACCATCTTCTACCTATGGAAACTCTCCACCAAATAAAACGAGTCATTAATGTTCTTACAGTTGTGCCAAATTCCTTTCCCTTTTTTTTTTTTTTTAAATAGCAATAACAAGATTTTCCTCAAAGCCCAAAGTGCCCAAATCTTTGTTCACAATATACTGGGTATTTTACCCCCACCTTCCACATGGCTGTTTTACCTTCACTTTCAATCTGTAAAATCCAGGACAGCTCATTTCCATAGGAAAACAGGTACAGCGAGTGTTGTGGTCTCTCCAGGACCACTTTTACATCATGAGGCTAAAGCATCTGGCAGCCTGTACCTCCTCTGCCAGGGCACCAGTGCATCTCTGAGCACTGGCACTCACGTCACCGTGCTGTGCCCACAGGTCAAGCTCAACTCGTGCTGACCCTCCATCTGGGACTTCTCCCAGTCCCTGTCTTCCCCCGTGCTGCAGTGGGAAATCAGACCAGACAGAGCATTCCCTGGGAAAATTATCATCTCTCATACCAGGGTCACATTCCTACATGCTTCTGGAAACTGTTCCTAAATAAGGCACATTCCTGCTCTTGGCAATTGGTAAGAGGAACACAGACAAGGAGAGGATTTTAGGACTTTTGCAACCACTTACCAGATGTCAAAACTAGAGCATACAAGGTCCTTGCCACTGTCAGCAGGTAAGAAATGCAAACTATCCTGGTAATTCAGGCCTACGAATCACTAGAGATGGCCATGGATGGAGCAGCATCCAATGGGACCTGAAACGGTTGCCGTGCCAAGTGCCAGACCAGCTCCATATCCACCCACCTCCATCTCATGCAGCAGATGCATCCCTTCACCTGTTTTGCAAAGGACACAGCCCTTCCAGGAAGAGTTCCCAAACAGAAGCATCCTGTCCAGAAAGGGCAGCCCATCTGGGAAGGTGAAGGATATTTCAGAGAAACCTCCCTACTCACTCAGAAGCAAACCCATGAAGAACAGAGGGCAGCTCAGTGCTGCCCAGTGGTGGAGCTGCTGTCTCAGTGGGCTCACACACAGCAAGGCTTGCAGCTAATAAATCACAGCACTGGGCAATAAAAGATCTTGTCCACAGGAGGAAGATGACCTGTGGCTGACAGTTCATTGTTAGGAACAGCTCCTCACAGCCCCCTAAGCTCAGCTGTGCTGAAAGGAGGCTGGTAGCTAGCACAAAAGGAAATGAGCACCTTTCAACAGCTTGATGAATCCAGGAGCTTTCCACACCAGGTCACAAGGCAAAGACAAGTCCTGTTTCACACACTATCACAAGAACTACAAGTAGGGAGGCTGCATTTCTGTCAGTAATGTTAGCAAGCCTCTCCCTCCATAAATAGGAGTCTTCCTTCTAGAGAAGCTGCCATGTAAAGCTAAACATGTTCTCAAGGGACCTCCTGCTCACCACAGGTTGTTCTGCTTTTGTGTCTCACCTGGAAGGGGAAAAGATGCTGAAATCTGCAGTCCTGCTCAGGAAGGTAAACCCCAACACAGCACGGCAGTTACAAGAGCAAAGAGATTATCAAACAAAAGCTTCCAGTGTTCAGGCACAAAGGCAGACACTAATTTCAAAGCAGAAAACTTCCCTCTAAGGAAACAAAAGCTCTTCACAAACAGTTGCCTTCACTTGCCAGCTCCCTGTCTGTCCTGTCCCACAATAAAACACATAAAGCTCAATCTGACCTCTTCCTCTCACAGTAACTTCATCTTTCTCAAAACCTCCTGTATATTTTCAGGTCATTCTGTAATGTACAGTAGCAATCGCCAGATCTCTCCACCCACAGCAACTTCTTCCAGACTTTTTAACTCTTCTTCCATGTTTATCCTCTCTTCGATGGTTTTTCTGCAGATTTTTCCTTCTTTTGTGACAGTAGACTAATGACCAGCTCCCACAGGAGGCTGGATTAAGAGTCCCAAAAATCCTTGACATGAAAGGATTTTAAATGACTGTTTTCACTGACCAACAGTGACTCAGAATGGTCTGTTTACCAAAGGGCCGTTTCTCAAGGAGAAAAAACTGCACTGAAGTCTGGATTACAAACTACTAAAATAGCAAAGTATTTTGAAACTGCAGCAGTTCTGACAGGAAATGGGGATCGAAATGCATTTAATGAAGGGAGGGGGAAAACCAGCAGAGTGACTCTGGACACGGCAGTATATGGGTCTACTCATATTTTCAGCTGCTTATAAAGGAAATTCTGACAGCTGCCAATACAAACAGAGTAGGAACACTAGCAGAGAGTGTACAATTCCTGAACGTGTACACACATGGGTGTGGAAAAGACAACAACCCCCAGCAAAACCCGAATTTCCAATGTCTGCTCTAATTTTGCCTGGCTTAGAGAAGAGAGTTTACAAACATGGAAGAAAGAACCACCCTGTTCACAAGTCCCTCTTTTCTAACCTTTCCATTTTCCAGACTCTAATAGGGCAATCCATGACCGTGTGAGGATTCTGGACACCTCGTGACTCCCCTGTGTCACTCTGTCCCCAGATTAGCCACTCTTTGTGCCCAGTCCTGAGAGCTGGTGCCTTCCCTTTGGTCCCTCAGCCCATGCTGAGGAAGCAGAGGAGGAAGATCCTCTCCCTCGCTAGGAAGCCCAGTGAGTCCCTGCAGCATATGTTCGATCTCATTTTTCAGAGGCCACTCAGGGCAGTTCAGGGGATCTGTGCAAGTGTCAAACCACGCAGATTTCCCCAATCTCTATCAGCCCAAGCTTGAAGTCCATGTCTGACTTTCTGCAAACAGCTTGTAACAAAAGTTCTAATATTCTTTCTCCTCATAAAAGTAAGTCACATGTTCTTTCTTGAAGCTTGTATTTCAAACCAGCACAAATAACCTCTGATGTGGGTCCCTCCTGTTCCAGCAGTGTGTTACAGGCACACAGCTCCTGTGCTAGACACGAGCGGCAAACTTTCTGTAGCTTCAGCAACTCTAATTACTCTTTCAAAACCAAACTCTTCAGAGAAGGACTTCACTGCCTTCTCTGCTAAAAAGGATGTATTTTCACTTAAAAGCACTAATACAAATAATTCAACTTGACGGAAAATCATGAAGAGGCAAAAGCACTTTCACTTCATTGTGAATGAATCTGCAGACATCAACAACATACTCTCCCCATCAGGAAGTACCCTCAGCACTTCAATCTTTTGTTGAAGTTCAAGCACTCTGCCCCCTGTTCTTAGGAATGGTTAATTCCCCCAAAATGAAGACTCATGCTATTTCTCCACAGCATCAATAATCCCTGGGACAGTAGAGCAAAAATACAGAGTCTGGAGGAGATCAGATAGTAAGGTACAACTTCACAAGACAGAAACTAGCAACTTTGCTGCTGGAAAGTCAGGACTAAGTAACAAGGTTATAATAAAATAAAATTGTAGCACACCTCAGGCTTCCATACAGCTGGAGAACGACATCCATACTGCTTCTCAGAGATGACAGCACACTCTCCTTCACGAGCACCAGCAACTCCCTGTTCCTCAACCTACCACAACCACCGTCGCCTCCAGTCATGCAAGTGCTCTGGAGTAGAGCTTTTACTCTAATCGCAATACTTCCTCTCTCCTGGGACATTGGTCAGGGTGAATCATCAGTTAATAAACAGAATTTCTTAACTGATGGGTGCAGCACTTCCAACAGCACCGCAGGCACATTTCCCTTTAGCCCTGTTCTGGAGAACTCATCTGCATAAACCCCCTCAGGAGGGAACACTGAACAGCAAGAGCTTGTAGCAAACATATTCCAAAGCACCTGAGCTCCTGATGATCTGTTATGCTGGCACAGGAGTCACGTTTCCCAGTGCTCAGTCCAGAAAACTCAGAATCCTGCTCTTACCTTTCACGTTCAGTCGTCCTCTAAACCCGTGTCCAGAGCAGCCCACTCCCTCAGGAAAAGCCTGACCAGAGTGTCTGACTTGCCATTCCCAGCATTTGTCTCATCTGTGGTCAGTCTCTCAGAGCTGTGTTCCACTGCCCACAAGCTGATTAGCTGGCTGCTTAAGGAGGAGCTGGGATAAGTTTTCTTCTGACGGCAGTACAGCGGAGAGGCAGGCGCTGACTGGAATAATATGCTGCTTCCTGTCTGCGGCTGAGCTGAGAGGTACTTCCCAACAGAAGAGGGTTTACAGGAGCTCAGGAGCTCAAGCTCCACCTCTTCTAGTGCAGAGCCTTTAACTATGGAGGAGGGGTCACCAGCATGGCTCTTCCACTACACCATCAGCTTCCACCACCAGAAGGAAGAAACCAAACTACACAGGACTCTCTCTCCACACAGGCTCCTATGGAATCTCAAAGCTTTCAATCAGAGGGGACAAGAGTGAATGCTGTGACTCATATTTTGTGAATGAGGGTGAAAGTCCACGCCACCATTTGGCAGCAATAATTGGAAAACTTATAAAACCACCATGTGAGAATCATATTGGAACACAAAATCTGTACCTGGAAAGATGTGATGTCCTTTCCAGGCTCTCTCCTGATGACGACAGGTGTTTTTTACTAGTATTAAAGAACACATATTTTATCTTTATACAAATATAGATATTCCACAGGGCAGGAAAGGGTCAATGAAGTGATAAGGACTCACTCCATCAACTGTGCCAATTGCATTGAAGGCAGCAGGCTTAACTCAGCTGGCACCTTCTAGAAAAGAGCAGATCTTCAGCCCACACACTGATCTGAGGAGGAAGAATTTGTTCACCACACAAACATTTACAAAACTGGGCCAAAGTCTTTTCAACGACTCTTGTGGGGGCAGCTGTGGACACAAAGTGTTGACCTGAGCACCAGGCAATAGAGTGATTGGTGTCCCCCAAACCTCATGAGCATTGTAGGGGAGAAGGGAATAAGGGGCATATTGGATGGATCAGGTTCATGACATAGGTAAAGAGTCATTTTGAGAGAGATCAGTAAAAGCCAGGCTTGCTGGCATGTTCTGGAAAAAACACTATTCCAGGTTAAAGTATGGAACCCATCCTCCCTCCATCCTTTGCTTTAATGCTCCTAGTACAGCTGCAGGCCAGTCCATTAAGTGGGCATCTTACAAATCATGTTACTGCAAAACTGCACTGTCCAAGAAAAAACGTTCATGGAAAGAGCTGAAGTCTCACTGGGAAGACTCAATACACCCAGTGTGATCCCCAATCATCTGCTTTCTAGAAATCACAAGAGGTTTTGAGGGTATGGCTGAGAAAGCTCTGCTCAGAAATCAAGGTCAGGCTTTGCCCTCACCCATCCAATGCTGATGATTCTATTCCATAATGAGTACAAATGTAGCACACACGGATGGCAAGAATCCAGGCTAAAAGTTGACTGCTCTCTTTGAAATAAAGGGTCTTGAACTACCAAGACAACACAGTTATCACTGAGTTTGTACCACAGCAGATCTTCCCTAAGGCCCTGTGCAAGACAGCAAACCTAGGAAAATGCACCACATACTGAGGGATCACAGGTGGAAACTCCCTTCACTTACAGCCAACACATCCCAAAAGAATTTACCTTGTAGACAGCTGACTCCGAAGGACAGAAGTGGCAGAAATATGACAGAACCAGCAAATACCACACCTTTTGGCCTAATGAGAGAAGAAAGGTCTGGCATGGACCTCCTGTAAAATTTGTTCCCAGAGGCTTCCTGCTAAATACCTCTGCAGCCACACTAACTGACATAAAGGAATAACAGTTAAACATCAAGCTTTTTCTTACACCTCAGGGGACACAGTTGTACAACATTTTAAGTCAAAGATGCCCCAATCACACACTCTCAGCCCATTCTGTAGTCATCCATCCATTAACTCTGGGTAGCAGTCCTGAAAACTCATCCCACTGCAAACAGGACACACTTACTGAGGAAATCTATGCAGGATCAACTAAGCAAACAACAGTGGAATTCGTTATTACACACTCTTCTTTTTAGAGGAACAGGTCTATGTCTTAAAACTCACTTCTCTCGCTCTCCTGCCTGCTGACAGCAAACAAATTACCTGTCAGGCACGTCCTATGCAAAAGGTTTACTGGCAGTTATTTTTCAACCTTATTCCTCTATGTATGCAGCATAACCTTTGCTGGCTCTTGCTCTGGTATTCTTCTCTCCTGATGCTGCCTCCTCATCCTCCTCACTGCCCTGCCACCAATTTCTCTTCTGACTGGTCAGCCCTTATTACCTCTTTCTTTGAAATACACATTGCTCCTCTGAGTGCTTTATCTGGTGTTTTTGTCTCCCATTTCCTCTGTCAGTACCTTGGGGGTGTCACTCATGCACCTGACCTGCAGAATCTGTACATTAAGCAGTAGAGATGCCTGGAGAGAGGCTGAATTTCCTCAGAAAGAAACTACTCTTTCATAAATCCAAAACTACCACTCTCCATTGAAGAAAACAGAAAACCAATAAGAAAACCAGGCCATCTAAAACTCTGCTATACAACACCAAGCGCTGCATGCTTTCAGTTTAGGAGAAAAACTCAAATCATGTGTCCCACTGATTTGAAATGGGAAAAAAATGCATCAAAGAATTCTGAATTTTAGAGAGGAACCAAGCAGGGGAAATACAGAGGGGAGACAGAGTGCTCTCAAAGAAAACCAACAGAAAACTGCACAACTGCAAGGCATCCAAAGCACTGACAGCAGCGATGGGGCAGAGCAAACAGCAGCAACACCACAGTCAAGCCCCTCCATAAGCCATGATACAGAGTAAACAGAAATTAAGAGGAAACGTTTTTCTTGAAGTTTACCCAAGCCCCACGATACAGTGCTCAGCTGGAGCCAGTGCAGACTGTACCTGCTCCTTGAGCTTCAAGGTAACCCTGTACTAGGGGAGGCAGGGAGTGGCAGAGCCTGATACCAGAGTCTTGGAAATAACTCTTCACTGTTGGACTTGGATGGGGCAATCTGACAGAGCAAACACACTACTTCCTTCCACCCCTAAACACAGTGTTCCTGAGGGAGATTAGATCTCTCCCAACTATATCAACAATAAAAACAGTAAAGTACACTTACCTGAAAAATCACTCTTTATTTATATCTGAGAAAACTGAAGCAAGATCCAAGATAAAATGCTTTATTAACAGGTAAGTAACTTCACATTCTTGAAAACGTATCCCCTACTGAAATCACTGCAGAATCCTTCTCTCTGTGCTCACACATTGACAACTGATAGCAATATTTACTATCAGGCCTCCTACCTGTCCAATTATGGATGTAGAAAGTATTTTCAAGCTTTGGGAAGTATTGGGGTTTTATCTGGACACAGGGTGGGTGCCATGGCTGCTTTCCACAGGCACTGCAAAGCCAAAAGCTACAGCTACACAACAGAGATGGCCTTTGGCAGATGTTTAAAGCATGCTGTTTAAAACAAGCCACACTGCTCAGCCTTGGTCACCACCTACAGGTCACCATCCTGCAGGGTCAGCTTCCTCCCTCCTCCTGGACTGCTCCCCTTTCACCTTCCTCAGAGCAGCACTGCCTCCTTTCTCCACATCCTCCTCCCTCCTGAGCCCTTCAGAGGCTGCATGGAGGTTATTGCTGCTCAATTCCAAAGCTCACACCAACACTTGACACTCAGCCTGCATGGCTGATGTTAATGGCTTTTTTCTGCACACCAGGGACTCCCCCCAAAAGGGAGCTTGAAGAACACCTGCACCTCAGAAATACAATAATTTTTCCTCCTACTTCCTGAGCCTGGAGAAAATAAAGCAGGGATACCACCACATCTCCAGACTGCAAATACCTGGCACACATTTCACATCTAACAAGTATCCTGAACCAATTCCACAGTTATTTCTGTGCTATTTCTTTCTGTTCCTCCTTTTGCTTTCCCACTATATATAGCATACATATAAAAACATACATACAGACACACACAAATAAAGTCAGAGAAAGAAGTTTACATATTTTAATGCCTGAAGGGAAAACTAAATTACTCCTCCAAGATCTGAAGCATAAACATCAACATTACCCGTAACTCCCCCAGCAGAACAAATTTTTCTGTCCCACTGTGTGAATGGGTTCTATCAAGCCCTCCCAGCTTATAGGTAAGCAAATCCCTGAATGTTGTTTTAGCACAATACACAGAAACTCGAGGTACTTCCCATGAGCACACAGATGAGTTATCATGTTGTAAAGAAAAACAAGTTTATAATTTTTTTTTATTTTCAGTGAAAGACGCTGTGGAGATTGTTCAGATGTTTTTACAATCTGCAAAAGACATGGGAGTGAGGAAAAGATGAAAGAAGAACGGAAAATAATGCAAAAAGTCCTACCGTGAAGCTGTTGTTGACATTCTTTGTGCTGGATTCTGCCACGCTGGCATCTGTCAGATCCACCTCATCAAAAATAATGGACTGGAAAGGAAAAATTCAAAATCCCAATGAATTATTGAATCCAGTGTATAAGCAGCAGACTCAAAGGGAGTCTGCCTGGCATGGTCCATCACAGCCTTCTGTGATCCGAAGCAAACATCCAGCACCAACAACATAATGGACTTGGAAGTCTAGTTCCATACACTGGGGCTCACTCTGGCTTGTCTTTAGTCAGTGAACTCAATGACTTTATTTTTATTAAAGGATTATTTAAAAAACCAAATAACTGTAGGCTTTGTTCCTGTGAAAGGAGACAGTTTTATATCTAGTTGACTATCAACACACTAACCAGATGCATGGCAGCTCTGATTTGATAAATTTTAGCCTTGCTTGTCTTGCTTGCACTTTCTCTTTTCATTCATATTCCCTCCTTCCTATTGATTCAGAGCCCATTCCCTACTAGAATGCACCAAGGAGGGAAAATGTGGGAAAATCATTATCACAGGTCCTCAATGCTTTACTTCAAAACCGAGGATTTCCAAGTGTGAGGCAAAACACAGGGATCTTCTGGTAGCTCCAAAGCCTGCAGACAGGTGCTTAAGGAGCACATGCTCTTTTCTCTGCTGAGGGCTGCCTTCCCACCGACACCCGCCCGCCTCCAAACCCCACCACTGACTGCCTTCCTTGGACTCCCATGTATTGGCAGGACCTTACCTTGGCAGTTTTTGCATAGTAGAGTGTTCGTCCTCGCAGCTTAAAATATCGTCTCTTCCAGCGCTGGAAGGAGCTGGTCTGCTTCATCAGCATCCCCTCCTTTATGACAGTCTACAAAACCGGGAGAGGAGAGGGTGAAGCACAGGTTTTACTGACAGGGACCTTTCCTGTTCTCCCAGTGCAGACCCGCAGGGGAACAACCGGAGCTGGAGATCAATAACCCCAGTGCCCTCTGCTGGGAGCGTTTCAGAGAGTCAGTCAGTCAGCAGCACTGAGGAAACTTAACCAGACTAAGCCCTCACAAACACACAACCCACACCGCGGTGCGGTTTTACCCTTGTCTCCAGTGCTATCACGATACCAAAAAAGATAAATAACTTATGACTGAATGAGACTGAATTTCAAAGTCTAACAGTGACTTGAGGAGTGCAACAGTTAAACTCACTGAGGTCGGACTTCAGTCGCAGGTAATTGTGCCTTTCATGTCATTGGCATCTGATTAGCAGCACACACACACTGGGATATCTGTCTCTGCTTCCAGTTCTGCCTTGTGAAATTATCAGCATCTACCTGGCACAGGGCTGGCAAGCTGCAAGCCCAGGGGGTGAAGAGTGAAACTAGAGCGGAGAAGGAGCTGCATCCAAGCTCAGCATTTGGTGTTCCTCAGAGAGTCTTGGCCCTGCATCAGCACTCTCTGGCTGGCTGCCATTTCCCAGGGCTGCAGTGCCAAAGCTGTCTACGCACGCTGCCTTTTTTTTTCTTTAACTGCTTTAGAACTAGGCTGACATACCAGCACACACAGGCCCAGATGCTCGCTCACATACTATGCATACATGGGGGTATGGATTGAATCCACATGCACTTCAGTCTGCTTTGTCAAATACATTTGATTCCTTTGCTGAGGACAGGTTTTGAATACCAACAGATACACGAAAATAATCTCAAAAGCTAAAGCTCAGAAAGACAAGAGGCAGAAAAGTCTCGATGTCCAGCCCCAAATTCCTGATTGAAAGTACTGCCTAGGAGTGGCAAACAGTGCTATGTCAGGCCTCAGTACCACAAGAAACTTCTTTCTCTCCCCAAGAAACAGTCCCAAGAACCTATTTCTTGCTGAGAAAGCCGAACGTGATAAACACACAGTTAAAACCCAGGAAACAAATGGTCTGACAATCTTGTAAGACAGGTTATTCTGTATCTTGGTGCCAGGAAAATGACACAGCTTTAACATACCAGAGGTCTCAGCGAAACTCAGGTTTGTAAGTCAGGTCACTGATGAGTATCAATTGATTCACAAACAGCACCAAACAGACACTGTCGAGCTACTACAGTAGGGCACAAAATAAACTACTACAGGGCACAAAATAAATGCTCTTACTGATCCACGGGGCTTAGTTCATTTTAGAAATCCTTTCCAGGGCATTAAACTTGCTTTTAAAATGCTATATGTATTTCTAATGTGGGTCTTTCCTCTTTGAAACAGCTGCGGATTTTAATACTTTCCACATACGCTGGCCTTTGCCAAGCTCAAAGTTTCCTCAACAAGCACTTGGAAAAAATGCTGACAATAAGGAAAAACATCCATCTACCAATCCACGCTTCTTGCCAGACAGAGCCATCCTCAAACTGGCCTGGGAGATCACACGGTCTGGACCCCCACGGTGTCTACTCTACTCCCAAATCAGCAGGGAAGGAGTGGGCTCCACACACCCACAGATCCCAAAGAGAGCTGTCGGAGACAAAAGCCACTCTAGTCTTCCTTCCCTGTGCTGGGAAAGAGAAAAGGGAGAGAGCTCCCCTATCTCCTAGAATAACCTCACCTATCTTGGACCCTGGGACCTGGCCAGTTCCAAGGTTAGCACAGCCCAAGCCTCCCCATTTCCCAGTGTCCTGTTTCACAAATGCCCCTGCACACTGGCAGAAATACCTGCCAGTGCTCAGGCAAACAGCAGTTCAGTGTGCCTGCTTCCCCTGGGACTGGCAGAGTACCACGGCACTGCCTGCAGAGTGCAAACTGAAAATGAAAACGCTCCATCCCGGACTGAGCTCGTACCAGCAAACAGCCAGCTCCACATCAGCTCTCCACAACTCTGGAGTGGTCACTGAAAGGCATCTTGGCACTCATTTTCCACCACCTGCCACAGCAGGGACACAGCAGTAGGAATACTCTTTAAGAAGCCATAAGGCACCTGGGAGTGGCTTTAGGGTCCGGAAGTTAAACACACTATAGCAATACCCAGAAACAAGATGTTAAACCACCCTAGAGCTGGTGTTACGTAAAGAATCTGAAATTCAGCCATGATCTTAATCTGAAGCCTCAGCGTAAGAGAAAATGGAGTGCAAAGACTGACCCAACAGCATCCCTTGCTGAAATGGTCCCAAAGGCAGGGCCAGAGCTGAAGGCACTCACCTGGAACCGGGAAAGTGCATTCATGCTCCTACTCTGCAACAGTCTTTTCATGAGTTATAAAGCAATTTTCACTCTCCGTGCCTCCATCCTCCACATGTCAAATGGAACAAACAGCACTACCCAATTCTGTGGAGACCCACTAAAATATATACACATACATAAAAATGTCTCTCTGATGAGTTACTTTAACGTCCAGCACCTGAGTATAAAAGAGAAACGTAAAGCAACAGCATCCAAATTACCATGCTAAAGAAATCACACATTTCTGCAGTTTACTTTTTACAGGGAAGAAAATGGGAAAGTGGCAGGAGATTTTCCAGATTAAAACAGAAACATAGAGTGATCTTTTGGATTCCTTGGGAAAAAAATACATATAATTAAAAAATGAGACAGAGAAAGTAGATTCTGAACTCTGCAAAGCCCTGAACTGAAGTCAGAGAGGAATTAAGAATCCTGGGGAAGACTCCTGGGATGCAAAGTCTGAAGATATCAAGTCAGCCAGGAGTCTGATGAAAAAAAAAAACAACTTGCAGGCGGAGATTTCGGAGCTCTGCTGCAATGCTTATTTACAGCTCTGGTTAGATGGGGTCAGCCAGACCCCACACTCCCCAGGCTCAGGCAGCGGCCCTGTGGCCGCTCACACTCCTGCCCAGCCCACCAGCAGCCACCAGGTCTCTGCTTCCCCTCAGCTCCCACCACTCCCGCTCGGCTCCGGCTCCGAGGGCTCCCTCACCTCGGCTGGGCTCACTCACCTCTGCACAAGACCTGCATTCCTCCATTCCTCTTTTAAACCCTCTTTTTTTTTTTTTTTTTAACCAAAAGGCAACAATCCCAGGGGTCACCTTGCTCCGCCCTAAGCAGCATTTATGTCATTGCCAGGCTCTATGTATAGAAAACCTCAGTTCCCCAGCTCAGACATGAAAGGCCAGAGCAGCAGCGCTGCACTGCTCAGAGCAAACACGGCTCTGGTTCAGCGCTGCCCATCCCTGCACAAGAGCAGCAGCTATTTATAGGCACTCACTCCGCACACGGCTCGGTGGGTTTGGGCGGAAAGGGCCAGAGATAAGATCAAGATGACTTTATAAAATGATGCAGACGCTGCTGCCTTTCTCCTCCTCTCTTCTGATTTTACAGCCAAAGGACTTGCTACTTGCAGAGGAATGCAGCAGGAGAAAATGAACTGGGGAAAGGACCTGACTGCAAAGTGACACCACATGAAAGATCAGGGGGGAGATGAACAGTTACTTCTGCTCACCAGCCTCTATGCAGCTTTTTAATTGAGGACCTACTCTGAGCAGGTTATTGGGCATGTACTTCATCAAGATAAATGTGAAATTCCTTCTCCCATAACGAAAAGAGAGAGTTAAATCTATTTTTAGTGTCATATATTGGATCCCACAGGAAAATCTACTGCCCTGAAACATTATGAGGTTTGATTATATGCATCCTATCCAGGATAAATACTAAAATTGTTTGCAATGGAACTATTCAGACTGCTTTCTATCCAGCTGAGTCCCTCTCCAGTGGTGTCCTGTGGCATGGCATTCCATGGGCAGCCAACACTGTGAAAAAATGAATTCTCTTCTTGGATCAAGCCTAAAATGATGTGCTACTGGTTTCAACAGTGACCCCTTTCTATCATATTACAAATCAGTGCAAAAAACCCTGACAATTTAAAGCAACACTGCACGTAGCAGAGAGTCTTACGAAGTGTGCAAAGAACAGGATTAGACAGCTGAAAGGCAGGGCCTAGGAAATTTCTAGCGTTTTACTATTTATCTTTGGCCTTGAAGAAAAGCAACTTCCTGCAGAAAAAAATTCAGTTCATGGCAAGCAATACACAACCCTCCCCCCAACTCATGCTCTTTTAAAACCTGACATTTAGGAAGAGAAATAATACGTTCTCAGATTTCTCCTGTCAAAATGGGTGCAGGGTTCAGGCCTAATCCTGAACGGACGAAAGAAAAGTTTTGTCAACAGGAACGGTTTCAAACATCTCAGAGGACTTAAACTAAGGACTTAAGAGAGCCTTGTGCTTCACTGCTTCCCCTTCCCACAGTCCCACCTCATAAGAACAAGAAGCCAAAAGATTAACAAGAGCCATTCACAAAACCAGCAAGACACAGCTGTGTTTTTTGTGGCACTGCTCATCTGAGGTGTCTCTGCACCCAGTAACCCATGTCAGGAGGTCAGAGACAGCCTACACAGATTAAATGCTTTCTATACTGATAACATGAGTGGTTCTACTAAAAGTCAGGAACAAGCACGACAGATTTCAGCTGCTTTCAGATTACATCCCTTGTTCTCCTGCACGCAGCACTGCTCACTATGCGAAACACAGGAGCAGACAATCCTTTCCTGAAGCTTAAGCCTATTGCCCCATTTGGAAGTAGGGCTTTTGATAAAACTGATCTCCTAATCTGGACAACAAGGCCCTATCAGCCCGACTGAGGGTGACTGTCAGGCATTCCTACCTGCCAGGCTGGCAAGTGTCCCTCGGCACAGAGAGGTCCAAACTGTGTTTGATACAGACACAGGAAGAACAATGCACCCTATTTTACTGCTGAGGTCATGACATATTCTTAAGGGCAGTTATTCAGTGAGCATATCTAAAACAAAAATTTTGCTCCACTGGTTTTTCTTTCCAATGCAGAAAAAGAACTATCGAAACAGCAACTAAAGAATCCCAAACTTGAAGTCCTCAGCATCTGGATTTCTCTGTTTTCCATGTGTCTTCAGAATGTGAAAACTTCAGGGCACACACTGGTTTTATTTGTATGCATCATAAAACACTGAGCAGGGCACTGATGCCAAACAACAAGTAACTGACTAAGAAAACACCAAATGCACAGAGGAGAAAACAAAACATAAAAGCATATGTGGAACTGACGGGCTATCTTCCTATGTGCTTACTAGGGAATTTTACAGACAGCTGATCCCCACCACCAAACTATCTCATCTAGTCACTGATTTTGGGTAAACTCTGGCAAAAAAATGGGAGTAGATCTGCGGTTGCTTAAACATGGCCAGACAGCCCTGCCACACTAGGGCAGGTACATATCTGGAGTGCTGTACCTTGTTTTGGGTAAAACAGTTTTAGTACCTGGTTTCATAAAAGCTCTTTGTGGTCATAAACACGGAACTAATAAATATTTAGAAATCAACCGAAACACAGTAAATCCAACAAAGAAACTACAGGAATAAATCTAACAAACCCCATAGAATAAGACATGAAAGGTCAAGAGGGTAGGGGTTAACAAGCTAATCCGAGAGCAACATCCTTCCACCAGACAGTGGTCACACCCTGGAAATTAACTCCAGGAAGCTTGGAAGGGGGAAATCTGGATAAGTACAGCAATTCTAAGTATGGGACACACAGAGCTATACAGATCTATAGAGGAGCACAAGGAACTTACAGGTTGTGTAGTCCTGTTTGGAAATTCTACATTAAATGCACTTGGCTCTGAAAAAATGAAAATGGCATTAAGATTTCTTTCACTGGTATCTAAAGGACAAGACATTATGTGAACTCACTGCAACAAAAGGACTCCAGAAGAGGGAGAAAGAAAAGAAAATCAGAGGTCAGCTGCAGGAATCAAATGTCAAAATAGAAGCTGGGGCAGTGAGCCAGTGATCCAGTACCAGCAGCCGAGCACTCCACTGATGAAGGGGGCACTGGCCAGGCCCTCAGTGTAAACTGCTTCACTCCATTTGGGTTTAGTAACCTATGCCTTATAAACTGGGAAGCACCCATGAGAGGTTACAGCACAGACCTCTATACAACCACATGGGAAAGCCTGCAAAAACTCCCCTACCAACCATCCTCCCAATGCTCCTCTTTGTAACCTCCATCTCTGCTGACTGAGCTGCACTGCACACAGAGTGAGTGTGACTGCTCTCCTCCAGCCTCCCTGCAGCTCCTGAGCCCAGCAGAGTCCACAGCAGAGAGCAGTGACCGGGCCACACAGAGCTGGAAGGGCACTGAAACAGGAAATGCAAGCTCATTCTCCAGATCAGCAGTGAAAAACAGGAGTTTGTATCAAATGAATACTGAAAAGGCTTGAATTTGCCTTGGCACAGACAAATGCTCAAATACTTCATTCTTCATTAGTTCATGCTGCAGCCAGTAAACAAAGAACAGGTCTTTGAACCAGCTCTTTTTCAATACCATGTTCAGCTGCTACTATTCTGAATGACTCTTCTGAAAGGGATGCACAGCCACAGACCCAAAGTGAACAAATTCACAAAGGAAAACAAATTTGAAAGCAGATAAAGAGGTATATGGGAAAGGAAACACAAAATACAGCCTATCATCACACAGTTCTCTAGCAAAATGAGCTCAGTCAGAGAGCTCCAAGCAAAGTACTTAAAATAGATAAATACCCTGGTCAGCTACTTAGAAGAGAGAATGAAAAACACACCAGTACATGGATTCAGGATAAGTTAGCAACCGGACAACTCCTGGCACACTAACTGCTTAAGCCCTCAGTATGCTTTCCATAGGCTCCAGGCATCCTTCCCAAACACATTTATCTCAGGAGGGGAACTGAGCACAAAGCTTCAGTCAAACCATAGTAAAGCTGGAAGATAAAGGCTCAAACTCATCCAGAGATAACCAAAGGGAAAAAGGCAACAGTTTAAAAGCTACTTGAAAACTTTGGAATGGAATAAAATGTTAAAGGGTATTAATTAAATGTGAACTTTATAGATTTAAGAACAAACACGACAAATTTGACAGTTATTTTTTCTACCATCTAAAACTACACATGCACAACTACATCCCTTCCTTGGGCATTTTTCCCCAAACACAAAAAATGTCAAAACACATTACCTGCTGTGAAACCTTCATCTCCAAGACATGCCTGTCCCCAGGCTACTCACCAGCACCACAGAACCCCCATCTGAGCTCAGAAGCACGTGGCTCTGCTGCTGAGACGCAGCAATAAAACCTCATCTGGAATCACAGCTTGTCCATAGAACCCCCTCATGCTGCAGCCAGTACCAGCAGAGCTTAAGTCACACTCTTATTCATTTAGAGACAAGTTATTACCAAAAAACACCGCAGTCAACCCATTTTGTTCAGCAGCAGGCAGAAGGAGCTGGGCACTCACCATAGCGGGTTGTCAGGGCCATCTGATACGAGAGTGTCAGGCTGGGGAGGCACGATGGGTGCGAGCACAGGAACAGCCAATGTGAGGGAAAGCACAGCCAGAATACAGCTGTGGATCTCATCCTCACAATCATAACCACCCCAGCCTTCCCACACCATTACACGTCACGGAGATCCTGGCCAAGTAGGAAGGAAAAGTCAGCAGCAAGTACCGGTACGAGAACTTCAGGACATGGGAAAGCGAAAGTTACACCTTGAGGAAGAAAGCTGAATCCTTTGCCCTTGTATTGAGGAGGCTGAGAGAAAGACAGCTTCCTCCCACTGTGTCTGGATTCCCATCAACTCTGCTACTGAATTCTGCAAGGAGCCTTATTTGGTAGTGACTGGCAGAGGCAGGGCCAAATCCTCATCCTTTTACTCCAACTGGTATTACAATGGGGCGAGGGAAGAAAGTGGCTTTTGGTCTTTGGCCATTTAATTAATACTTAGGTATCTTAGAACTTATTTTTATCTCATCTGTAACAACTGTCGCTATCAGATTTTCCATATTTATGTATTAAACAACCTATGCTTTTAAGTTTTTTTTTCCTCATCTATTTAACATAGTTTTTAAAGGATACTCCAAAGCTTTTAATTTGTTTTTCCACTTTCCCTGTTTTAATGTCCTGCAAATACCTTTGACCATGCCAAGACATCTTAGCCAGCACCAGCAACAACAAGAAAGATGAGCACAGCCCTGGGAACACCGTTTTGTTAACTTTCAGCTGAACAGAAGGGGCCAGAATCCTGATTTCTAATAAAATCTCAGTGATAGACCTGCACATTCTCAAAAGAGTGCTCTGCCCTGCTTCAGCCCAGAGCAGTCTGAAGGGCACACAGCTCGCCCTCCACGTTCTATGAGCTGCATTTCTGCTGTTCAAGGACCAGTGACAGCTGCTGTCCCACAGGTCACGACATGACCCTGGAGCTTCCAGCAGCACCTGCCTCAGTTCCCAGATCTGGGGATGCCCTGTGTGATTTTGTGCATTTGATACAAGAAGTATGTGACTCCATTCCCCCTGTGGGAAACTGCGGTGGTATCACCTCTCCTCGCTAGTAAATCACGTGGATAAATTTATTAAAACTTGCAAGGCCCCAGTACAATGTGCTCGATGCAAACACTACGCGGTCAACAGGGCGTTTCCTTTCTCAAAAAAGGCAAACCAGAACATCAAAACAGGTATCAGATGTAAAACTTTTCGACTTGGCAATAAGACAGTGAGGAAACAAAAATATCTGCTCTGAACCCAAACGGAGTAACTCCATATTAATCAATTATCTGACTTGGAAGTGGTCACGTTGTAGCCAGCAAGCCACTTTTTTCCTCTCTGGATGACAGGAGGGCAGATGGCTTTAGCCTTCCTCAGTGGAGCTGCTCTCCTGCCCAGGTGTGGGCCAGGAACTGCAGACAGCAAGCTCTGTACCCTGGGGAAGCACTGGCTGTGCTGCAGAGGTGCAGCTCTGCTCACCGGGGCACACACAAAAAGCTTTGCTTTCTGCAGCCTTTGAGGCAAAATGTGGGGAAGGGACACAAAGCACAGCAGCTGCTGGGGGCCACTGCTGCTGCCCCAGCTGCTCACCTGCCCCTGCACAACCATCCCATGGAGCTGCAGAACCAAACTGAAGCATCTTCTTTCTTTAAGAGACACGTAAATTCTTAGTGAAACAAGAAGCAATAACCACTTAGTGGGGAAAAAAGCAGGGAACAAATGGTTTCATTGGAGAGCTAATAAAAAATTCCTTCAAATAATGGTTTGTACATTTGAAACCTTGAAAAAAATCATATTCCAAGAGGAAGGTGCTTTTCACTTGGGACAGTATTTTGCCGTGAAATTTCCAGTGCTGCTGTGCCAATATTTAGGGCAAACCTTCAGCTTTCCAGGAAGTAGGGAATATAAACCCCTCTCTATCTCACTTCTGCTTCCTCTGACATATGCAGGTATATCTGCTATTTTAGAAAAAATCACACTGGATTTGTAATTAAAGAAGGTAAAGTTATGTAGTGTCTTATATAGTACACTGGATTTTCTAATCAGGTAATCTGGAGATACACATTTCACAGTCTGCATCTATAATTCAGTACTCCTCCAAAGTAAAATAACAACTTTTTTTTGTAGCAACAGGGTTTGGATGGGGGGAAATACTCTAAATATTTGACTTAATTTTATTTAAAAAAAAAATCAAAACATTTAATACCTATTTTATTTTGTCTGTAATTTTATTTGAGAGAATAATTAGTAGCCCGGCAATGTACTTTTTAGCAATGTGGTTTAAGTAAATCCATGCTCTCAAAACATGCAAAAGTTTAATGTTAGCTCTTTAGTTCCTGGAACCTGATCTATAGTTAGAAGGAATGAGAAACGCTACAAGTGCGTGTGGTTTTGTGCTTTGTTTTGTTGTGTGGTGGGGTTTTTTTAGTTTGGGTTGGTTTTTTTTTTTAAGAAGGAAGTAACAGCTGTTGCTTTCATACAGCATCCAAAACTCTCCAGCAGCGAGGCAAACTTGCAGTACACCAGTGGAAACACAGTGCTGGGAAGCTTCCCAATTTTGTCAGAGCAGATGAGCCTGAAGAGCAGAGCAAACTGAATGGAGACTGAGTCAAGGGGCAGAAACATTCGTTCAACCTACAACCCCACATTTGTCCTTACTGCTCAGAGAACAAACCAGGCTGTTCATGCTGCTAATCCAAGAAAATTAATGTCCTCAGAACCTGTGCCCAAGATGTTCGGTTTCTGTTCAATCACAAAAACTTCTCTTTTGCAACAATTCCCTCTCTTTAAGTGAAAAGTTCACAGTTTCTACCTGGATTAAAGCATGAGCCACCACCATGTATGACGCATGAAGCTCCTAAAGTGTCCTTTTTCAGACACTCCTAGAAGGCAGTAAACCAAAACCAGACAGACATTTTAATATGTTATAGTGGAAGATGCCACAGACAGAATATGAATTAAGCCATAAATTCCTGAAAATTCCTTCCTCATCTGTTTTATAATGTCTCTTTACTGAAATACTTTGCTTCTTATCATAATACTTCTTTCAATACTTGTATTTCAAACTAATAAACTTCTCCAATTTCCTCAGTCTAATCTCATCTCAGAAAACCTTTAAACATTTGCCCTCCAGAAATAAAAATAACACTTCTTTACCTACAGAACAGACATTTTATCTAATAGGCAATACAAGAAGAAACAAAATGAGCTTTCTTCAGCTGCCCACCATGTGTTTGAGGACTCAGTCTACTCTGGAAAGTTGCACAAAACCGAGGAGAAACATTTTGCTTCCTCCCAATTTTTTTTTTTGCCTTTATGTTGCAGGATGGCTCTGAGACCCCAAAGCTGCTGATCCGAGAGGGAATCACAACTTCCCATAGCACAGAAGGCATCATCTGCACCTGGTACACAGCACAGAGATCAGAAACGTGCTATTTCAGATACTGAACAGTCTGTCCACCACAGCATAAAGCTCAGTACCAGTTAATTTATCCTGCTTTTCATAGTATAAATTAACTTGACATATCTCTGCTACTGGAGCTAGACAGCTTCCAATATCCCAGACAGTTTGGATAGCTGCTCACTCTGTTTGCAACTCTGGTGAAATATATACTGCAAACTTGTCTTTAAAAGTTCAAGGCAAGGATAAATGGTTATAAAAATGAAAATACTAGAGAGAAATTGCTTGTGAAAGTAAACAGAACTTAGATTGAACTAGTCTAAACAAGAAGTCCTCCTGATGCCACCCAAGGACGCTGCTGAAATCCAGTCTGGTAAACAAACTGAGAGCTCAGCATAGCGACGTCCCGCAGAACTGATGAATGAAACGGGAAGGTGGCCTGTCCACCCGCCCTCCTGCTTTCCCAGGGCTGTGATGTGACACTGGCAATGAAAGGTCAGGTTCAAAGGAAGAAGCACCTTTCACTGTCAGAGCTCATACAAGGTGCTGTGCTCCTCCATTTCACACCCTCAGCTCCCGGGACCACTCTGGATGTTCCTGTGCCTTTCTCCACACCAAGTGGCAATGAGATGACATTACCACTCCAGCTGGTTCCAGCTGAGGCCTCAGCTCTGCTTAGGAGGTGGGAGCAAGATCCTGCTGTTGCCTCTCCTCACACACATCTTCCTTCTCTTAGTTTATTTAATCTCCTTCCTAATTCCCATCCATTCAAAGACACTGCACCTCAGCCCACCAACACTTTCTGCAGCTGCACCAACAGAGAGGGGCTAAAAGCAGCACACTGAAGGTGGATGCTGGTACAAGCCTGACAGGTCTAAAAACGACAGATCAAACACGTTACACAGCCTCTGCTTCTCTGCCAGCTGAGACAAGAGCAGCCACACCACCTGCTATACCTGATCCTATGAGGTTTTCTTCCTTACCCAGAATAATAATCATTAAAAGACTGCTAAACATGCTTCCCTTATACCTTCCTCTCTGCCTCAAAAATTCTTCCTAGTTAAAAGCAAACAAGCACACTCAGCCTTCCACTCCTCCTTCTGCCCTCTGCCTCACAAGGGACAGATTTTCAGCTAAAGAGATGTTAGCTGTGATTTGCCTTCAGACCCTGCACACCAAGCTCTCAGTCCCAAAACATCCAAACAATTTCATTTGCCCCACTACTACCACACCAACCTACTTCAGCCAAACACAGATGAGCAACCTGTGGGCTCAGAAGCAAGTTCAATGGCATTTTATGGTCTTGCAGGCAAGCAGCTTTATTTTAAAACATTTTTTAGGAAAACAGATGGCAGGACCAGTGGAAGGAAAACATACCTTCAAAGTGTTTGCAACTGTGACAAACAAGTAAATTCTGAGGAATTCCATGGCCACAGCAGACTTTGCACTCAAGCTGTGATAACAGTAAGCTTCCATGGTGATTTAGCTGTACTTACAGGCATAATCCTAAGCTAACTGCAGCAAAAGATGTGGTCAGAAGAGATTTATATCCTCAGGCCGCAGTAAAAGTCTGCCTGCATCTCTCACTGTCACTGAGAGACCTGTCCAACAGCTTCTACAGCTTACAGTAGTCTGCACTCTGTCATTCATCAAACAAATTCAGAATTAGGTCTGCCTTTACACAGGAAGCAAGCTCCTCAAACTCTCATCAAAACTGATTACTCACAAAGTTGTCTTTGCTCCTTGCCCCGAAGGCAAAGAAAATGTATACATGCAGCAGCAAGTAGAAAGGACAACGGCAAAACAAAAAGACATCAACAAGCAACAGAACAAATCAATCCTTGATACCATAATACCTGGACTTACTTGGAAAATCTGACACTGTTTAGTCAAATGTTTTCTGCAGATTAGCACAGAGCAGCCTTAATAGCTGTAGACAATATCTGTTTATAATCCTTGTTGTCACCATGTTTATGTTTGCATACACAAGTGGCTGTGTATGCAAACAGCTTTTTCCAGCCATGCTGATGCAGGAAGTGATGTAAAAGAGGAAAATGATTAAGTAGGGACAGGGAGACGTGTTCTGCTATATCCAAACAAAAATACAATCCAGTGCACCTTTCATCTTAGCATCTCTAACATCCTGCTGGAAGCAAGAGTCCTCACTCTACTGAGAAAGTCTTTCTCATCACAAATGAGGCAGACTAGAGCATCCTTCCTCCCTTTCCACAAGACCCCTGCCACAGGCGGTGTTAAGAATCACAAGGTTCATCCGATCTCCAGCAAGACAAATTCTTAATATTCAGCACTCTGTGTGCAGGACAAGATCTCAAAAGTCTTATCTTTTTTCTCAGCAGAATAACAGACTGGCTCAGGTCACCTGGTGCTACAGTACAGCTGAAATCTGCTTGATACAGAACATCAACCAGTTTAGAGGGCTCCAGGGTTTCCTGGGGTGGCCAAAAGAACCATCTCACAGCCCAGACGTGCAGTGCCTCGCCCCAAGCAGCCAGTGGCAGTGCCAGCAGCACGCTGCAGACAGGGCAGCAGCCCTGCCGTGTCCCCACCTATGGCCACCCTTTGTCAGGGGGGCTGCAGAACCAGGACCGACGTGGTAAAACAACAATGAGCAGTAAAATGATGACAGGCTCTGTGTTTGAAAGCAGGGCAAACCAGCCAGCAGGAAAAAGACCCCTCTGAATAACGCTTCAGACAGTGCATCGTGCAGAGACATTTACTCTCCTTTGCTATGAATACCAGAGAAGCAACACTGAGCTGCAACACCAGCGCTGAGCGAGCCTTTGCATCCCCACAGCTGCACCGCGCTTGCCCACGCTGCAGAGACAAGGTGATCACAGGACACGTGATGGCACAGCAACTAACCTTGTATTTCTAAGCAGAAACACATCACATAACAGTCCAAGAGTTACACAGGAGCTTAATGGCTACAAAGAAAAATCATGCTGCTATAATAAAAATAGTACAGAAAAGGGAAACTCCCTATGGGTGGTTCCCAGCCTAAGGCTGAAGGAAATCTTCGCATCTTCTCTTACAGTAACAATACAGAGGAACTACAGCTGTGGTTGTAGTTGCAGAATGCTGGTACTGCCCCTAAAAACGGTGTTATCGTTCCAGAACAAGACACAGAGGGGTAAAATATGACTGGGCCAAAGGAATCCTGGTGGAAAGGACTGCTACCTTACCCAGAAGGCAAAGCAGGACAGAAAAAGCTGGGAACAAAGACTAACCAGCTCTAAGATCCCTGTTTGACCAGACAGAAAGCTAAGCACCACTATCTGGCTACAGAAAGGTAAAAGCACAGGGTAAGATGTGGAAAATTGAGCTGCAACCACAAAAAGAACGGGAAGATGTTGAGGGAAGAATGCACTGATTTTAGGGAATAACAGCAAGAGCTGCACCTTCCAGAGCAGAGCTCTAACTATGAGCCAGTGACTTATGCCAAGTCCAACGGGACCACAGGAGTGGGGGTGTTGGAAAGTGATAATGGCACAATGTGACAGGAAGGCATGGCTTGGATGTGCAGGGGTTCTCAGGAAGGTGAGGAGGGAGCCCCTGGCAACTGTGACATGGGGAGAAAAAGGGGAGATGCAGCCTCATGGTGTGGGAAGAGACAGGATGTCGTTAAGAGTTCATACCATGGTGCAGCACTAGGGAGCCCAAATCTGACTTCTACGACTCCAAGAAAATATTACAGGAGAAGAGAGTAAGGAAGGAAAGAGGTAAGGCAGCGTCCTGCTGAGCCTGGGCACACTGATCACTGTCAGAATAGAAAAGCTCCCGGGCAGGTCTGAACCTGGGCACTGGGAAGAGGGTGGCCTAAGCTGGGCTACTGGGCAGGGGAACTGGGGAGGCTCAGAGAGGCACTTTGGGGATGGCAACCAGCCAGGTGGTCCGGGGCAATTGCAGGAGCCCCTGAGGGCAGTCTGGGGGCACTGGCAGATGCTGAAGGGCATTTAGGGGGCAGCTGTTAACGAGCACCTGAGAAAGAGTTCATTATGAAGATCCCTACGAGGCATTTTGGGGTTCACAAGTCCATGGAAAGCATGGGGGCTGTTTTCAAGGGGTCTCTGAGGTGTGGGTTGGGGGTCGCCGGCAGGTCCCTGAGGGGTGGCTGGGGGTGTCACCGGAAACATGGGGATAAATAAAACCCTTTAACACAACCCCTTCACAATTAAAGACCTTCCCAGCAACGGGTGAGGGGGGAATGGCCGAGCCCCTGAGGGGCGGTTTGGGGGAATGTGAGGCGGTCGCTGGCAGGTCCCCGAGGGGCGGTTTGGGGGAGTCAGCGACAGATCCCTGAGGGGCGGTTTAAGGGGTGTGAGGTGGCCACCGGCAAGTCCCTGAGGGGTCGCTGTGGGAGGAGAGGAGCGGGGTGTGGGGGGGATCGGCGGCAGCTCCCTGAGGGACGGGCTCAAGGGGTTCCGTCGCGGACCGCAGGGGGAGGTTTGGGGGACGTCTCTGGCGACTCCCAGAGCGGCGGCCCGGGATGGCGGCAGCGCGGACAGTGCCGGGAGGGAGGGGGAGTCGGCGGCGGCACCGAGCGAGACGCGGAGGCAGCACCGGCCGCAGCGTTGCCGGGAGCCCGAGGCCCTGCCCGCGGCCCCCACCCGCCGCACGCACCTTCTGGCGGATCTGCCCGGACGTCGAGACTTTGCGGATGAGCTTCTGCGGGGAGCCGGGCTCCTGCTCCGGCTCGCTGTCCGACGACTCCTCGGGCGCGGCGCTGGCGGCGGCGCCCGTCCCGGGCTGGGGCTGCGCAGCCCCGGCCCCCGCCGCCGCCATGCTGCAGGACCGGCGGCGCGACCCGCGCCCCCCCC